>NC_136515.1:36442773-36670273 GCF_053919585.1 Euprymna scolopes
GACACGTAAGTACATAATAATGTTTTCACTTGGAATACATTAAAATAATTCGTTTAGATATCCCATTATATTGCAAAGCATTTAAATTTCTTTAAAAAATTAAACAAATGTTATTTTTAATCAAACGAAGATACACGGTTCTATTTATAACATGTTATTCAATTTTGACACATTTCATTCTGAAATGAAGAAAATCTTATTTTATGGTATGCAACGATTAGAGATTATGTTTTCGTGTTTTTCTATCACCTTTGACAATTGGAGGATCTCATTTATTTGCATGAGTATGGAAGATGGTAAAGTGGGAATACACGAAGGTAGAAGTGTATTATTATTATAAATATGTCAATCTCACAATCTGACTCGACAAGAATACTCCGAGGTACATCACTCATGAACGAAGGCGCAAGAACCAAGTATTTATATCAGCTATAAATTAGGTGTATCAGAATAAGCTTGGAAAGACAGGGGGTTCGATTATTCAATATTTTTCACGAAATTTCTGACAGACCTAGCGATAGCATAAAATGACGTGTGGGGAAGACAAGACAGTTGGTTTGTTTTATAGAAAATCATGGTTTTTGATTGTTATGTGCACAAATATGACATTCAATGCAAAGAATTCTTTGTACATTATTAGTCGAATACAAGTTGTTATTAAATCAAAAGTTAGAAGTAAATTGCTATTTATCACTAGATTTGATTATTAAATAAACTGTTATAATTTTAGTAAATAAATTAACGGTTATAATTTTTTTAAATAAATAAACAGTTATAATTTTAGTACATAAATAAACAATTTTAATTTTTGAAAATAAATAAACAGGTATAATTTAAGTAATTAAATAAAAAGTTATAATTTTAGTAAATAAATAAACGGTTATAATTTTTGTAAATAAATAAACCGTTATGATTTTAGTCAATTAATAAACGGTTATAATTTTTAGTAAATAAATAAACGGTTACAATTTTAGTAAATAAATAAACGGTTATAATTTTAGTACATAAATAAACAGTTATAATTTTTGTAAATAAATAAACGGTCATAATTTTAGTAAATAAATAAACGGTTATAATTTGGTAAATACATAAACGGCTATAATTTTTAGTAAATAAATAAACAGTTATAATTTTTGTAAATAAATAAACAGCTAGAATTTTCGTAAATAAATAAACGGTTATAGTTTAGTAAACAAATAAACGATTATAATTTTCGTAAATAAATAAACGGCTATAATTTCAGTAAATAAATAAGCGGTTATAATTTAAGTAAATCAATAAACAGTTATAATTTTAGTAAATAAATAAACGACTATAATTTTAGTAAATCAACAATGTTTATAATTGTAGTAAATAAATAAACGAGTATAATTTTAGTAAATAAATAAACGGTTATAATTTTAGTAAATAAATAAACTGTCATAATAATAGTAAATAAATAAGCAATTAGAATTTTAGTAAATAAATAAACGGTTATAATATTAGTAACTAAATAAACAGTTATAATTGTAGTACCTAAAATTAACGTTATAATTTAATAAATACATAAACGGTCATAATTTTAGTAAATAAAAAACCCGTTAAAATTTAAAGAAAATAAATAAACGATTATAATTTTAATGAATAAAGAAATTGTTGTAATTTTTAGTAAATAAAAAAACGGTTATAATTGTAGTAAATAAATAAACGGTTATAATTGTAGTAAATGAATAAACGATTATAATTTTACTAAATAAGTAAACGGCTATAATTTTACTAAATAAATTAACAGTTATAATTTTAACCAATAAATAAACGGTTCTAATTTTAGTAAATAAATAATCGTCATAATTTTAGTAAATAAATGAACGGTTATAATTTTAGTAAATATATAAACGGTTATGATTTTAGTAAATACATAAACAGCTATAATTTTAGTAAATAAATGAACAGTTATAATTTTAGCAAATAAGGAAACGGTTATAATTTTTTGTAAATTAATAAACAGTTATAATGTTAGTAAAATAATAAACGGTTATAGTTTTTGTAAATAAATAAACGGTTATAATTTTAGTAAATTAATAAACGAGAATAATTTTTAGTAGATAAATAAACGGTTCAAATTTTAGTAAATAAATAAACAGTTCTAATTTTAGTAAATAAATAAACGGTTATACTTTTAGTAAATAAATAAACAGTTACAATTTTGTAAATAAGTAAACAGTTATAATTTTCATAAATAAATAAATGGTTATAATTTTAGTAAATAAGTAAACTGTTATGATTTTAGTACATAAATAAACGGTTATAATTTAAGTAAATAAATAAACGGTTATAATTTTAGTAAATAAATAAACGGTTATAATTTTAGTACATAAATAAACGGTTTAATTTGCGTAAATAAATACACGGTTATAATAACGGTAAATAAATAAACGGTTATAATTTTAGCAAATAAATAAGCGGTTATAATTTTAGTAAATAAATAAACGGTCATAATCTTTAACAGGAATAAACGGTTATAATTTTAGTAAATAAATAAACGGTTATAATATTAGTAAATAAATGAATGTTATAATTTTAATAAATAAATAAACGGTTATAATTCTAGTAAAACAATAAACGGTTATAATTTTAATAAATAAATAAACGGTTATAATTTTTGTAAATAAATTAACGGTTATAATTTTACTGAATAAATAAACAGTTATAATTTGTGTAAATGAATAAACGGTCATAATTTCAGTAAACTAATAAAATGTTATAATTTTAGTAAATAAATAAACGGTTATAATTTAGGTAAATGAATAAACGGTTATAAGTTAAGTAAGTAAATAAATAGGTAAAAGTTTTGTAAAGAAATAAACGGTTTTAATTTTAGTAAAAAAATAAACGATTAGAATTTTAGTAAATGAATAAACGATTAAATACATTAAGCGGTTATAATTTTAGCAATAAATAAACGGTTATAATTCTAGTAAATAAATAAAGGGTTATACTTTTTTTTACATAAATAAACTATTACAAATTTACTAAATAAATATACGGTTATAGTTTTAGTATATAAATAAGCAGTCATGAATTTAGTAAATAAATAAACGATTATTATTTTAGTAAATAAATAAACCGTTATAACTTTAGTAAATAAACGGTTATAATTTTAGTAAATAAATAAATAGTTATAATTTAGTACATGAGTAAACAATTATGATTTTAGTAAATCAATTGATGCTTATAATTGTAGTAAATAAATAAACGACTATAATTTTAGTAAATAAATGAACGGTTATAATTTTAGTAAATAAATAAACGGTAATAATTTTTGTAAGTAAATAAGCAATTAGTTCTCGCGTTAAAGGGCAGGACACAAAATGTTGTAAATGATAATAATAATCGAATAACAATAACAAAGTCTTTCGCTAGCGAGGACTACTATTGAACGTAGCCAGTTATACAGTCCTTTAGAAATGCTTATCTCTATTTTTTTCGTTATTTACTCAATATTTTTGATGAAATTATAATTTTAGTAAATAAATAAACGGTTATAAATTTAGTAATTAAATAAACAGTTATAATTTTAGCAATTAAATAAACGGTTATAATTTTAGTAAATAAATAAACGGGTATAATTTTAGTAAATAAATAAACAATTATAATTTTAGTAAATAAATAAACAGTTATAATTTTAGTAATTAAATAAACGGTTATAATTTTAGTAATTAAATAAACAGTTATAATTTTAGTAATTAAATAAACGGTTATAATTTTAGTAAATAAAGAAACGGGTATAATTTTAGTAAATAAATAAACAATTATAATTTTAGTAAATAAATAAACAGTTATAATTGTAGAACATAAATTAACAGTTATAAATTTAGTAAATACTTAAACGGTAATAATTTTAGTAAATAAATAAACGGTCATAATTTTAGTAAATAAATAAACGGTTAAAATTTTTGTAAATAAATAAACGGTTATAATTTTGTGTAAATAAACATACGATTATAATGTTTATGAATAAAGAAATTGTTGTAATTTTTCGTAAATAAACAAACTGTTATAATATTAATAAATAAATAAACGGTTATAATTTTACTGAATAAAGAAACGGTTATAATTTCAGTAAATAAATAAACGGTTATAATTTTAGTAAATAAATAAAGGGTTATCATTTAAGTAATTAAATAAAGGGTTATCATTTTAGTAATTAAATAAACGGTTATCATTTTAGTAATTAAATAAACGGTTATAACTTTCATACATAAATAAATAGTTACAATTTTTGTAAATACATAAACTGTTATAATTTTAGTAAATAGATAATAATAATAATTTCAGTACATAAATAAACAGGTTTAATTTTATTATATAACTAAATTGTTGTAATTTTTGTAAATAACAAAGGTAATAATTTTAGTGAAAAATAAACAGTTATAATTTTAGTACAACAATAAACGGTTATAATTTAATTAAATAAATAAACGTTTATAATTTTTGTAAATAAATAAACGATTACAATTATAGTGAATAATAAACGTTTATAATCTTAGTAAATATATAATTGGTCATAATTTTAGTAAATAAATAAACGGTTATAATTTTAGTAAATAAATAAACGGTTATAAGTTAAGTACATAAATATACAGATATAATTTTTAGTAAATATATAAACGGTTATAATTTTTAGTAAATAAATAAACGGTTATAATTTTAGTAAATTAATAAAGCGTCATAATTTTAGTAAATAAATAAACGAGTATAATTCTAGTATATAAATAAATATTTAACATTTTTGTAAATTAAAAAAAGGTTATAATTGTATTAAAGCAATGAACGGTTATAATTTCAGTAAATATATAAACGGTTATAATTTTAGTTAATACATACACGGTTATAAGTTTTAGTAAAAAAATAAACGATTATAGTATTAGTAAATAAATAAAGGGTTATAATTTTTCTAAGTAAATAAATGGTTATAATTTTAGTAACTAAATAAACGGTTATAATTTTAAAAAATAAATAAACGGTTATAATTTTAGTAAATTAATGAACGGTTATAATTTTAGTAAATAAATGAACGGTTATAATTTTAGTAAATAAATAACCGGTCATAATGTTTAAAATAAATAAACGGTTATAATTTTAGTAAGTAAATAAACGATTATAATTTTTGTAAATAAGTAAACGGTTATAATTATAATAAATAAATAAATAAACGGTTATAATTTTTCTAAATAAATAACCAGGTATAATTGTAGTAAATAAATAAACTGTTATAATTTTAGTAAATAAATAAGCAATTAGTCCTCGCGCGAAAGCGCGGGGCACAAAATGTTTTAAATAATAATAATAATCGAATAAAAATAACAAAGTCTTTCGCTAGCTAGGACTAATATTGAGCGTAGCCAGTTATACTATCCTTTTGAAATTTTATTCTATATTTTTTTTTTTGGTTATCTACTGAATATTTTTGATGAAATTATAATTTTAGTAAATAAATAAACGGTTATAATTTTAGTAATTAAATAAACGGTTATACTTTTAATGATTAAATAAACAGTTATAAGTTTAATACATAAATAAACAGTTATAATTTTTGTAAATAAATAAACGGTTATAATTTTAGTAAGTAAATAAACGGTTATAATTTTTGTAAGTAAATAAGCAATTAGTTCTCGCGCGAAAGCGCAGGACACAAAATGTTTTAAATAATAATAATCATAATCGAATAACAATAACAAAGTCTTTTGCTAGAGAGGACTACTATTGAGCGTAGCCAGTTATACAGTCCTTTTGAAATTTTCATCTCAATTTTTCCGTTGTTTACTGAGTATTTTTGATGAAATTATAATTTTAGTAAATAAATAAACGATTATAATTTAAGTAATTAAATAAATAGTTATAATTTTCGTAATTAAATAAACGGTTATAATTTTAGTACATACATAAACGGGTATAATTTTAGTAAGGAAATAAACAGTTATAATTGAAGTAAAAAATATTTCTAATTGTAGAACATAAATAACAGTTATAAATTTAGTAAATAAATAAACGGTCATAATTTAATAAATAAACGGTGATAATTTTAGTAAATAATTTTACGGTTAAAATTTTAGTAAATAAATAAACGGTTATAATTTTGTGTAAATAAATAAACAATTATAATTTTAATGAATAAAGAAACTGTTGTAATTTTTAGTAAATATATAAACGGTTATAATATTAGTAAATACATAACCGGTTATAATTTTAGCAAACAAATAAACAGTTATATTATTTGTAAATAAATAAACGGTTATAATCTTAGTGAAAAGAGAAACGGTTATAATTTCAGTAAATAAATAAACGGTTATAATTTAAGTAATTAAATAAAGGGTTATCATTTTAGTAATTAAATAAACGGTTATAATTTTAGTGATTAAATAAACGGGTATAACTTTAATACATAAATAAACACTTATAACGTTTGTAATTAAATAAACGGTTATAATTTGAGTAAATAGATAAACCGTAATAATTTCAGTACACAATTAAACAGTTATAATTGTAGCACATAATTATATTATGTACTACTGTTATAATTTTTGTAAATAAAAAAAATAATAATTTTAGTAAAAAATAAACGGTTATAATTTTAGTACATAAATAAACGGTTATAATTTTAGTACATAAATAAACTTTGTAATTTTAATAAATAAAAAACGGTTATAATTTTAGTACATAAATAAATGGTTATAATTTTGTAAATAAATAAACGGTTACAATTATAGTAAATAATTAACGGTCATAATTTTAGTAAATATATAAACGGTTATAGTTTTTGTAAATAAATAAACGGTTATAATTTTAGTAAATAAATAAACGAGTATAATTTTAGTAAATAAATAAAGGTTTAAATTTTTTGTAAATAAAAAACGGTTATAAGTATAGCAAATGAATGAACGGTTATAATATCAGTAAATAAATAAACGGTTATAATTTTAGTAAATACATAAAAGGTTATAATTTTTAGTAAATAAATAAACGGTTATAATATTAGTAAATAAATAAACGTTTATAATTTTTTTAAATAAATAAACGGTTATAATTCTAGTAAATAAATAAACGGTTACCAATTTTAAAATAAATGAACTGTTATTATTTCAGTAAATAAATAAATGGTTATAATTTTAGTAAATAAATAAACGGTCATAATTTGAAAAAATAAATAAACGGTTATAATTTTAGTAAATAAATGAACGGTTATAATTTTAGTAAATAAATAAACGGTCATAATTTTTTTAATAAATAAACGGTTATAATTTTTGTAAATAAATAAACGGTTATAATTCTAGTAAGTAAATAAGCCATTATAATTTTAGTACATAAATAAACGGTTATAATTTTTATAAATAAATAAACGGTTATAATTTTAATAAATAAATAAACAGGTATAATTGTAGTAAATAAATGAACGGTTATAATTTTGGTAAATAAATAAACCGTTATAATTTTAGTAAATAAATAAACGGTAATAATTTTTGTAAATAAATAAACGGATATAATTTTAGTAAATAAATAAACGGTTATAATATTTTAAATAAATAAACGGTTATAATGTTTCTAAATAAATAAATGGTTATAATTTTTGTAAATAAATAAACAGTTATAATTTTAATAAATAAATAAACCGTTATAATGTTTCTAAATAAATAAAAAGTCATTATTACGCTGAAACAGCGATATCGATTCCCATTAGAACACCAAAGTTAATGTTAAGCTTGGTTGGTACTTAAATGGATGGTGAGAATTGCCAGGTCTCATCTTGAGTGTCATTTTACCAGCGTTCCGGTCGATGTAACTTCTGACCTTCTTCAGGTGTATTTTGTCACTCTTGGGAATCTTTCTGTCGAAACCGGGAATTTAAACGGAATCCTTTATTTACTTTACGGAGAGAACAAGCTCTCGTTTCGTCAGCCCTAAATAATTTGAAATTGTATTTAACGGTCGGCCACACTGAGAATCGAACCTACAACCTTTAGGAGAATATCACTTTAGCAATTGATTTTTCCAAGAACTGTAACGACTGTACCAGGTATTCTTGCGCCAAAAATTCAGAACCGTAGAAATACAAAGTGTTGTATGTAAAACGTGATTCTACCGATGTTGGAAGCAAAGATTTGTTTTTAGCTGTACCAATCAGAAACTAGCTGATAATTTCAGATTAATGTGTAAATTGCCATAATTGATTGGTGAGAATTCGAACTCGACAGCCGATTTCATAATTCACAACGGTATTGACTATGCTAATCACGCACTATGTGATTGAGAGGGAGAGGATGACGTCATTTTTGCCCTTTTCGTTAAACGAGCTTTGCTTCATATATTTCTCTCGTGGGGAGGAGTTTAAAAGAACAGTGTAATCCTCCTTTGTAAAAAAAAAAAAAAAAATGAAATGGAGGAAGTCAGTCGGCTGTCTGTTTGGTCGTCTCTGCCATACTTCTGTTTATAGACGTTTTATAAGAAACACGAAGAGGGGGCAGGGCATGAAACGAATACATTTATGTAGGTGTGCGTTTGATCGTCCGTTTATGTTGGCATGTGATCGTGTGTTCGTTTATCTTCTCTGCAGAAGAGTCTACAATTTAAAGGCAACACACTCGAAAAGGCCGAGATGAATCTCATTGCAGTTGCAGTATTTATTTCGGAAAATAGAAATTATGGCGATCACGCATATGAATCTACTCGAGCGTGGCCTACGTAATTACATTACATGTTGACGTCGCAGAATAAAGTAAAAACGTGACTGCAGTTGGTGATCACGCATATTAAGCTACTTGAACAATTGTTAGGTGTCTACGTCATGACACTTCATAGAAAATAGACGGTGTTAGTTGTATTGAAAATTTTCTCATTCAAAAAATATTTTCGCGGCAAAGAATACTTTTTAATTGTACGTGTCGAAAGGTAAAATAATTGTTTATCTTTCAGAAAAGAAAACACACTTTTAGAAATTTCTGTATGAATTAAAACAGAAAATAACTATCCTCGTAATAATTAGGAATCGCCTCACTGTGGCCAGTGTACTTTTTCCTCTGACGTCAGAAGATAACGTGATTTTAGTTAAATGACCTTTTTACGCAGGTAACGCTCGGGTAGATTAATATGGGTTATCACTGAAAGTATCATTTCCCCTCTAAAAAAAAAAAACAAGAAAAATGGAGGGAATTTTTCTTTTTAATTTAAAATATGCTTTTTAACTTTTATTCAATAGGTACTGGTAAATTTATGATTAAACGAAAAATAATCAGCTTCTTGTTATACAATGTGCATTTGATTTTGTTTGCTTTATTTAAAGTAAAATTTACGTCATGACGTCTTAGACATAAGCCACGCCTACGTTATTACATAAAACATGGCGGCAATATGCCGAAAAAAGATTTTTAATATTGAAATGTGTTATTCTTATTTACTCATAGCCTATTGTATTATTTATGAATTATTAAAATTTAAAAAATAAAACCGGATTATGTATCTTACATATCCGAAATACTTTCAACTTTTACTTCAAAGTTATATTCAAAATTTTTAACATGGAATATAAAAATAAAACTTTGGTATGTTTAGTTAATTTTTAAAAGAAATTTTGGTACTTATGCAGAATACGCACCATGCGGAAATAACAATGCTATTTAGAAATCTAGTGTTCACATAGGGAGGTGGGGCTATGGGTGTATCAGAATTTTTGTAGGAATTTTTGACACCCTAACACGAAACTGCGAATAAAATATAATTAAACTCGTAATTTCTCTTTTAAAAGTGGGTTGTTTATTTTCTTTATGGATTATACTTCCAAAATAAACTATTAAAGTTGTATAAAAAGTAATAGAAATATTATATTTTTATTAAAAAAAAATAGTAATGAAATTAATTGAATTTTACGAGTTCAGTATTTTTCAATTTTTAAACTTTAAAAATTTATCAAAATTTTTCTATTGATCCCATTTTTACGATATTTTCAGGGTCAATGTGAAATTTTATGCTCTGTACAAAAACCGAATATGATATTTTAGACAAACATTTTTTTTTAAATTCACGCCCCCCCCCATTTTGAAATGTCTATTAAAAAGTAAATAATTAATTTACTCACCAAAGTTTTATATATCACAAATTTAAGATAAAAGATCAATAAATAATATATTCAAATTTAAAACAAAAAAAGAAGTATTTTTTTAGAAATTTACCTGTAAAGTCCGAAGTTTAAAACCTTTTTTTTAAATCACGGTTTTTTTTTTGTTTTTGTTTTTTTTTCAATGAAACCTTGGTCCTTGTTCCTTTAATTAGAGTTTGAATTACATTTTTCGAGTAGTTAAAAGCTTGGAAAGGCAGGGGGTCGAATTATTCAATATTGTTCACGCAGTTCTGGCACACCTAGTGGGGCTATTAAAAACTATTGTGTACTTTCTCCTAACAATTTAATCAACAAAAAATTCCGTAGAAATTCTAGTTAACGTGAAAAACTTATATAAAAAACAAGAAACAATAGCAAAAATACTAATACGGTGTGTAAATTGCAGTACCGCAATATAATTTTATGAAAAATATGCATTTATTTTGTAGTAAAGGAGGTTTAGGTGCTTCTACAGAATTTGAAGTAAACGAAACTGACTTTTGCCGAACTGAAATTTGAATTACGTTAGGGTTAACTTAGGTTTTATTAAACAACAAAATATTTAAAAAAAAGATTATGTAGAAGTATCAAGGTTTTGTTTTCAATCATAGCAATTTTAAAACCTAATTAAATAAAAAAAATGTAAATAACTTAAATTATCTTAAATTCCTTAAAATAATCTAACGAAAAAATATAAAAAGAAAACAGAATATGCTGTTTTGATTTAAATTTCTAAATTAAAAAATAACAAAAAAAACGTTAAATCAATGTTTATTGGTGAAACCGATTTTTAACATATGCTTTTAAACATATTACAATCTAAATAACACAGGAGCAATCCTCATAAAAAAACAAGTGAAGCACGCATTTGAGTTCTGCACCATGCGAGAAAAGAAATGACTAAGTCCATTATATGCTCCCCCCCCATTTAGCCCCCAAATTCCCCAAGGCCTTAACATATTTAAATTTGAGTTCAGCACCATGCAAAACTGCTAAATAGACATACACAGAAAATTTTAGACAAATATGGTAAAATAGTCCCCAAAACGGAGTGTTTTTATTAACCCTAAAAGAGCCCCTGGAGAACACCCAAGAGTTTCTGAAGTATAGACAAACAAAATTATATAGAAATCAGTTAGTTACAACTTTTCAGAAAGTCCAATCAATTTTTTTTAATAAGCACAAAAGTGTCACTTTTAACCATTTTAACCCGAAAGGCACCCCTGGTGGGGGGGGGGGAGTAACCACAGTTTTCTCAGACAATCCATTCTGTTATTTTTTTAATCATATCAAGAGTAAAAATGTAACAAAACGGATTTTGTGCAAAATTTCAAAAAATTCCAAAGCATAGTTCTCGAGAAAGTGCGGGCAGACGAACGGAAGAACGGACGAACGGCCAAGGGTAAATTTACAGGTTCACCCTCCTTTTGTTGGGGGACCAAAACAAAAAACTTGAGAAACCTCATGTCGTATGAGTATGAACTCGAATAAATTACAAAATTGAAGCGATTCAACGCTGTTTCCTTTTCACAAACACATTCAACATTTTAAATTCTAATGATGTATTGAAAAAAGGAAAAAAAAACAACTTTTCACCAATTGTCAAGATAGACGGAGGGTACATCGATTGAAACGTTGTAAAAAAGCACTCTCACTTAAGATGCGAGCAGTAGTACGAAGAATCCGAATTATACATATATTTCTTTTTTAATTTTTGATTTTTTTTTAATTAAAAATATGTAAAATTCATTTTTTGTATTAAATTAATTACGAGAAAAATATGTTTGGAAATTATTGAAGAGGATGCTGAAGGCGTGAGAGAAAAACTCGTGAAAAAATTATCTTTTCCTTCGAATTTTGCAATAAGCATTTATCTCGGGAACAGTAAAATTTATTCTTCGGACAGGACATTTCTGCATCATTTTATGTCCCCTTACGGAGATTTAATTCAATATATAATGCTATTAAACATTCTATTAAAAAAAAAAAAAAAAAAAAAATCCTTGTTTAGATTTTGACTAAAGTCAATTTTGATTCTAGAAAATATCTTGAATTTAAAACTCAGGCTTAAGGAATCTAAAGAAATTGAATTTGGGAGAATCTTGTTTAATTGGCTTCGACTTAATATTGGTCAAATCTAATGCAAATCTGTATTTGGATTTGCAAATGAGATGTTGTGTCTAATTGGAGGCCAATAATTTTATTTAATCGAGTAAGACCAGAGGTTTATTATCGCCTGGCGATGTATTTTAAGACTGAAACAGTGAATTTATTGTAGTGACTTATCGTAATTTTGTTGACCTAAATTGAATAATAGGTACATATATGTGTGAATTCTAAATATCACTATCTAGACTATATCCTTTCCAAATTTTTTATTATAACGCCAAGACCTGGAAAAAAGTTACCCATAGATTCGATACTGAATCTAATTCCATTCATTGCTGCATATTAACAGTAATTTGAGTGTCAACCCGCTCTACATTGTGTGGAGATTATATGTAAATAAACACGATTTTGTCTTTGAAACTATCGTACATCATGTTTACTTGCTTTTTATCTAGATTTCTTTGAGCATATAAATGAACTAATACATATTCATTGACCTCTCCCATATTAAATATATATATATATATATATATATATATATATATATATATATATATATATATATATTAAAAATAGTATATATGCCGCTCCCCATGTGGGGGCATTAAATTGATTAAAGGGAAAATTAGTCCCAACTTGCATTTAGGTAAAAATGCACTTTCGTAAATAATTGAATTCATTCAAAATGTATCGTAACAACAAAAAACAAACAAACAACATCTCTCTCTCTCTCTCTCTCTCTCTCTCTCTCTCTCTCTCTGTATATATATATATATGTGTGTGTGTGTGTATATATATATGTATATATATATATATATATATAGTGTAAGATTTTGTTGAAAATTCAAAGACTCACGTTTTCTTTTTTATAACCTTCATTTATTTCCTGGATTTTTCCATTACAGCTGTTTCATTAGTGTCTAGGCAATTTTACGATTTATGTGTCCATAAAAATATCCTGTCCCCACCAACTTCTTCAGATGTTTATCCATTAGATTTTTTACAACAAAAGGGATATTTTTAACATGCTGAACATCATATTCGGTTAAAAAGATTTCCAAAGCCATGCCTCCTCACTTCGTCCATCTTTTGGTGTTATGTGAAGATAGTTTTCCGTTTTAACCGGTAGTTTCGTATTTTTATTTTTTTATTTATCAATTATTTATTTTTGTTTTAATTTCCCCTTTTTTCTATTTGTTTTTTTTTCCAATTATCATATAATTTTATATAATTTTATTTCTAGATTTATGCGTGTTTATTTTAATATTCCTTTTTTGCTTGGTGTTTGAATTCGTATGATTACCCGATCCTTCTGTGTAAAGTGGGGGGTCACTCTCATGGTATCATTTTTTATATCTAGGATTTACTCCCTTGCATCTTATATCTTTCCTTATATTAAACGTTTCGTTTTTACTATTTTTCCCCTTAATCTGCTCTAGTACGTGAAATTAAATATCTATTTCTGTGAAAACATCAGTGGACTACATCTAGTCGTTTGTTTGACAATTTTTCTTTTGATATTAGTATATGGTATGATTTTAATACACAAAGGTTGCATCTTTTCGATTTGCTAGGTTTATATTTTTCCCCTTTATCAATTATTGACCATCTTAATATATATTCAGTTTTATTTTTCTTTAATTCCTTAATCCATACTGCGAAAATGGTTGAGTTTTTCATTGTTTTTTTTCCGGTTGTTTTCGTTATTACTATTGGTTCTATTTCTATTTTCGTTATAGTAATTGTTATGATCCTTTCTATTGTTGTTTTCATTTTTATCCACATTGTTGTTGTTTTCGTTATTTGTGGTGTTTTTTCTTTCTCAGTTTCATTTTTAAACGACGCTATGTGATTACGATATCTGTCCTTAAAGCAAATTCCGCTGCTCCCCAGGTATACTTTAGTTTCATTATTTGTTATAACTTCACATTTGTATACTATGTTTGAATGTTAAAAGTTCCGCCACATTAAAATACACACACACACACACACAAACACACACACATATGCGACTGGGGATCGCTTGTAAATTTATTATTCCTTTGATACATTCTTCTTTGGCGGTTCAAACCGCCTAGGGATAATGCCGCTGGTATTCATATTTAACGGGCACTAATGTAGTTTGATTTTCCAGTGATATTTTCTGTTTCACAGAAATATTGTAAATTTCACACCGACGGGTTAAATATACCATATTTAATCGTCCTCAGCCGATGTTTTGATAGTATAATTATTTTCAGTCAGGATCACACCATCATGAAAACATGGAGTTAAGTACGGTTACGGTTGCAGTTGCTATCTTTAACACTGTGGACTCGGGTTTCAGTGTCTCCGTGAAAAAAAGGCATCGATGGAAGAGTGAACAAATGTATAGCATTCATTCACACACATACATACACACACATACACACACACACATATATATATATGTATAGATATATATGCATATATATATATATATGTATATATATGTTTTATACAGTGCGAGGTCGAACTATCATCTCAATATCATTGAGGCGTTAGTCATTAACAACTCTCGACCTAGCCTGTGTAGACAAAAGATTTTGAAACATCAGTTGGAGATATTTATTGATTTAAAACCACCTGAACAGTGAGATTTTTTTTTCACTGTTCTTCCAACTGAAACCAAATTCCCTTCTTTCCTCATTCGTTTCTTAGTTTTTAATTCATCATTCTGACGTTTCCTCTTAGAGGGTCAGACGATATGGCCTTAAGGAAATTTTAATAATTTCACCTGCCCGTTTTTTTTTTTTTGTATTTAAATTAAATTATGTTTCCTCTGAAATTTCTCCTTCCATTTTGCTGTACCAAGAATTTACTTATATATATATTTATATATATGTATATATGTATATGTACTGTATGTGGATGACTATATGTATATATATGTATATATGCATATGTGTATGTATATGTGTATGTATATATGTGTATATATGTATATAATATATATGTATATCTATATGTATATGTATATATATGTATATGTATATATATGTATAAATATGTATATGTATATATATGTATATATATGTACATATATATATGTATATATGTAAATATATGTATATTTATGTATATATATGTATATATATGTATATATATATATATATGTATATATATGTATATATGCATATATATATATGTATATATATGTATATATATATATATATATATATATACAGTGTGTCCAGAAAGTCCGTGTGCACTTTAAATTTATAACTTTATTTTTATTTGCAATAGAAATAATCTGTAAAATGGATTATCTATTTTAATGGAATATCTATTTTAAGACTTTATTGAAATTTTATTTAACTTTCCACATGCCTTCCATCATTAGCTTGAAGGTTTGGTTGCATACACAATTGTTTTCACATGTCCCCATATAAAAATCGAATGGAGTCAAATCTGGCGAACGTAGACGCCAATGAAATGGTCCACCCCTTCCGATCCATCTGTTAGGAAATTCCTGATTTAGAAACTGTCTAACACGCCGAGCAAAGTGACAAGGAGCTCCATCTTGTTGAAACACAGTATCATCTTTCAAGTTTAATTGTTCAAGTTGCGGAATAAAGTAATTCTGCAACATATCTAAATAGCTGTCACTGTTAATAACACGATCTTCCAAAAAATATGACCCTATGATTCGATTTATTCCCGAAGCACACCACACATTAACATTAAGAGAATCCATTTCATGTTCAAGTTTCATTTCGGTTTTCAGTTCCCCAAATTCGGCAATTATGCCTATTGACCTTGCCACTAATGTCAAATGTGGCTTCATCAGAACACAGTAAATTACTCACAAATGCACCATCGTAGCAAAGTTTTTCATTGAACTGGTGACACAAAGTTACCCGTGCATAATAATCCTCTTCCAACAACTGTTGATGTAATTGAATTTTGTAAGCTTTCATATGAAGTTTTGCCCGCAGAATCTTATGCACAGTAGACTTTGGCAGCCCGAGCTCCAATGATTCCCGTCTTACAGACTTTCTTGGACTTGCAGTAAAGGGTTCTTCTATGGAAGCAACACTTTCGTCACTGACCTATGGCCTTCCAGACTGTGGACAGAGTCTGTCTCTTTAAATCTTTTCATCCATTTAACAATGGTGTTCCTGTGAGGCGCTTTTTTATTGTGTTCAATTCTAATCTTTCTTTGTACAGCAATAGTAGATTTCAATTCAGCCAACCAAAGGACACAGTTTACTTTTCCTTCAATTTAAGCCATGGAATCAAATTGATTCTGAAAAACAAAAGAAAATATTTTTTAATTATTTTTTACTTATCTAAAAATTGTTACGAATTTTGTGGAGAAAAATTATTCAATAAGTATACTTAAAACTAGATACATGAAACTTTATAACATTTTTTACGGATTATTTCTATCGCAAATATAAATAAAGTTATAAATTTTTTAAACGAACTTTATGGGCACCCTGTATATATATATATATATATATATATATATATATATATATATATATATATATATATATATATATATATCGCTGTTAAATTCAATGAAAAAATGTATTTTATTTAAAAACAAGAAAAAAAACCAATATGATATTTGCATTAGGATATATAATACAAAAATTTTATTTTTTTTAAACAGAAAATGATTTTATTACTGTCAAAAACAAACGTTATTGACACGCTGGAGATGTTCGCAACCCGGTCTTATCTTTTGACTGGCGGACTTTTATAATCTGACTATTCGGTATCATTTCAGATATCTGGTGGAAACGGGTATACCAACTAATTATATAAAAGTGAGTATTTTCTCTTTATAAAATATTCAAAGTTTGTTTAGACTATAATTCAGGTTTTTAGATTTGCATGGCTAGTTTTCCGTTTTTATCGATTTAGCACTTAAACTTCTTTTTTTATTATAAATCTTTACTTTTATATAATTTTATATGCTAAATAACATACCGTAGACAGTTCTTAAAATAGTATTATACATTTTATCATTAAATTTTTTTTCATTTAATATTACTTTTTCATATAAGTAAAATAGTAATTGGAATCTCTTTATGTTTCTTACCGGGGACGTAGTAGTTCCCACTTTTGAGCCATAAATTTAACAGCTGTGCTATTTTTAAATCTCCGAAACAGCTGAATGATAAAGAGCTGACGATCCCAGTTTCCTATTGAACAATTTAAGTTATGGTTCTTTATTTTTTGTTTTTACCGTCATTTTGTTGAATCCCCTTCTGTAAATGTGAATTTTCTAGCACAAAGTCAGCATATGCAAATGTTTAGTCTGCAATATGTTGAGTTTTTATTATTTAAGTATTGTTTTCACTACTCAAAGCCTCGTTAGAAACACACACATGCGTTCGTGCGCACGCGCATGTTTGCATTTAACTGTACTGATATACAAAAGTTTAAATATAACGTAAACCAACATCTTGTTAATCTTTCCTAGGCATGATGCCAAATAGTAGCCACTTACGACTTCTTAGGGCTTAACGTGAGTATATATATATATATATATATATGTATATATATGCATATATTTGTATATATATATGTATACACATATATATGCATACATATATGTATATATATATGTATACATATATGTATATATATATGCATGCATATATGTATATATGCGTATATATATTTATATATATATATGTATATATGTATATATATGTATTTGTATATATTTATATATATGTATTTGTAGTCAGGTCATGTCATATGCTACCTGGTACCATATAACCCAGTACTACCTGCCTCATGATCGGGTCACCGGCGACTAAACTGGTTCCCCCACCAGACTTGTTTGGTTAGGAGGGCGGCTAGTCTCCCTGAAGGATTAAAAACAAGATCTTTCAAAGGGCGAATGAACCCCTTTTCGGGGTCAACGGCTAACGAGCATCATGTGTGTTTGTGTGTATGTATACTTATATATATATATATCTAGTAGAGTTTAGTTTCCTAGAAGTACATCCAATGAAACAACATGTGTCTACCAAAATAGTGCTCAATGAGTGAACAGAGCAGGTATATTAATTTTATTTATACAAGCGTTAATGTTTGTATAAATAAAATTAATATACTTATATATATATATATATATGCGCCGGTACAAGGAAATTACCAGGTTGGTGTCTGGGGGCGCGGTTATACCACTAAGAGAAGGAAAGTCTTACATCAAACCTGAGGGCTGTTGTCTACTTGTTCTGTGGCAATTGGTTTGCACCGAGTGAGTTAATCAACAGTTCCAAAAAGTGTGGATGGTCCTACACGAGCCTTTACCACTTAAATCAAGTCATTTGTGTGGGTTTCTGACAGCTTATCGTAATTTCATTATTAAAACCTCACACTGTCCTGCAAGAAGTCCACTGGCGATGGAATGAAAGCGACGGGGACAGGTAAGTAAGACTGAGAAGTCATCAGCCGGATCTCTGCACAGTGGCGGCTGATGGTAGATGGCCGTTCTAGCACAAACCTGTGAGCAATTGTGCTGTTCGTGTCCTCCATCAGGGACAAAGCAGCCCTATTTAGGGATAGCACTGTTTTCCCGGTGGAGGGAAGGGAGCGATAAAAGGAGCCCTAAAAAATTGCTTGCTCACCACTTAACTTGGCAGCCCGCTGCAGCTGTCTGGTTATCCAGTTGCGCAGTCAGAACAATAGAATACGACAAAAAACCTCAACAAAGAATCTCTCAATAGGGTGTTGGAATGTCCGTACCCTCCAGGATAATGATGCTGCACCCGAGCGCAAGACAGCCTTTGTTTCTCTTGAGTTACAGAGGTATGATGTTAACATCGCTGTCTTATGTGAAACTCGCTTGCCTGGCTATTCTCAACTTTGAGAGGAAAAGGGTGGATATGACTTGTTTTGGTCAGGAAAGGCAGAAAATGAACCCCGCCAACCAGGCGTTGGTTTTGCCATTAAGTCCAAGATGGAAACGTCCTTATCGCCTTTGCCTAAAGGCGTATCTGATCGTATGGCAACTCTTTCCCTAGAGTTAGAAGGAAACACCAGGGTGACGCTAGTTAGTTGTTACGCCCCAACGTTAGCCAGTTCAGATCAAGAGAAGGATGACTTCTACGATACCCTCCGTGATGTCCTCTCCAGAGTTCGACACCATGATAAACTCGTTCTTGCTGGCGATTTCAATGCTCGTGTTGGTAGTGACCATCTGTCGTGGACCGGTGTACTTGGTAAGCATGGCATAGGCAAGGTAAATGCAAATATTTTACTTCTTACAATCTGTAGGGAGTTTGACCTCTGTATTACTAATACCATATTCCAACAACCTGAGCATCGGAGGACGACATGGATGCATCCTCGTTCAAAGGACTGGCATCTTATTGACTTCGTCATAACAAAGCGGAAGCACATGAGTGACTTCAAAACCACTCGCTCTTTCCACACTTCTTGCTATCTTTCGGATCACGCCCTTCTCAGAAGTAAACTGTCGTTGCATGTGCGAAGGCACAGAGTTACAAGATCAACAGTCCCAAAACGCATTGATGTGCGGCCTCTTAAATCCAGGGAAAAGAGACCTGAGCTCTCCAATAAGCTTGATGAAAACCTTGACGGTGTTGATGTAACTGATGATGTTGAATCTTCTTGGAAAGCATTGCGAGAAGCAAATCAAGCTGTAGCAGTAGAAGTCCTTAGAATACCGAAAAGGAAACACCAGGATTGGTTTGACGAAAGTGACGATGAAGTTAAAGCACTGATTAACCAAATGCACTCATCTCACAAATGTTGGATTGAGAACAAAAACTCAACAGTAAAGCACACGGCCTACAAAAAGTGTAATGGTAAGGTACAACGAGCTCTCCGAGCTATGAAAGAAAATTGGTGGTACAATAAGGCAATTGCACTGCGGGGAGCTGCTGACAGCAAGAACACGAAAGCCTTCTATGATGGTCTGAAAGAGGTATTTGGTCCTCAGAAAAGTGGTGCTTCCCCATTAAGCACAGCCGATGGAGAGGCATTGCTGACTGATAAATCAGACATACTCAATCGTTGGAAGGAGCACTTTGAAACTGTCTTAAACACCTCATCTTTCATTGACAGCGATGTCGTGTCCTCTATTCCTCAGAATCCAGATATTCCAGAATTGTCATTGGAACCTGCTTATCAGGAGGTATGGGAATCCATCAAAACAAATTGCTTCTGGCAAGTCCCCATCATCAAAGGATCCAATTCCGCCTGAAGTGTACAAGCATGGTGGGCATGTGCTGGTAAAAAAAGCTCCATGCTCTCTTTGTAAAGATATGAAAAGCAGACCGAGTTCCACAGGACTACAAAGATGCCTGCATCAAACATCTCTACAAAAATAAGGGAGTCAAGAATGTCTGTGACAACCATCGGGGGATATCTTTGCTTTCAATTGCAGGAAAGATTCTGGCGAGGCTCATTCTAAACGGAATCATAAATCGTCTCGTTGATAAGGTGTATCCAGAGTCCCAGTGTGGGTTTCGGTCGGGTCGCGGCACCATTGACATGATATTTTCCTTACGTCAGGTGGCAGAAAAGGTCCGTGAGAAAAATCAGGAATTGTATATGGTGTTTGTTGACCTGACGAAAGCTTTCGACACTGTGAATCGCGATGCTCTTTGGCAAGTTTTAAGAAGGCTTGGTATTCCAGAAAACATGCTGAACGTGATCATTTCCTTTCACGAGGGGATGAAGGCCAATGTTGTCTCAGATGGTATGATGTCTGATCCATTTGATGTTACGAATGGGACCAAACAGGGATGTGTAATGACGCCAGTCCTCTTTGCGCTCTTCTTTTCACTAATGCTGAAACATGCATTTGATGATTTGGACATTGGTGTCAAGTTTCAATTTCGGTCATCCGATGGCTTATTTAACCATCAACGGTTTAAGGCCAAGACTCTTCTTCGCACCGAAATTATTCGCGACTTGCTCTTCGCTGACGATGCCGCACTGGTAGCCACATCCTTTGAAGAAGCCCAGGTTCTTCTTGATCGATTTTCAGCCGCGTGCAAGGCCTTTGGCCTGACAATTAGCATAAGGAAGACTGAGGTAGTGCATCAGTCACACCCTACTCCAAAACAAGTTGAAGGCGTAAAGCAAAATCCACCAGAGTATAGATTTCCTGCGCGCAAGCTGAAAGTCGACGGTCATGATATCAATTATGTCAAGTCCTTTCCTTACCTTGGTAGCAAGGTGAACCAGGGTGGTTCTCTTGATGATGAAATTGTCAACAGGATTGCTAAGGCCACTTCTGCCTTTAGAAATCTTCGCCATCGCTTGTGGAACGAAAGGGGTATTCGACTAGACACAAAAATCCTTGTCTACCGTGCTGTTGTTCTTTCCATTCTTCTTTATGGATCTGAGTAATGGACCCCATACAGACATCACATTAATCAGCTAGACGTTTTCCACAAAAGCTGTCTACGCTCCATATGTGGTCTTAGCCTCCGCGAAAAGGTATCAAATGCCGAATTATTCACAAAATGCAAAATATCTGGCAATGAATCATTCTTTATTCAATCGCAATTGCGGTGGGCTGGTCATATATTGAGGATGCCCGATGACAGAATTCCAAAAATTGCGATGTACAGTCAATTTGGGGGTGGTAAAAGAATTGTCGGACGTCCTTGGCTTAGGTACAACGACAAGTTGTAAGAGTAACTTGTCTGCAGTGAACATACCATAAATGAGTCTTGAAGATGAGGTGAATGACCGAAAAGGATGGAGATCAAGGTGTTTTGAAGGTCTCCAGAGGTTTCAATCTGAAAGCTTAAGGCAACTGAAAGAAAACAGAATAAGAGCAAAACGACTAGCAGCCGCACCAATATCTGCAGCGTTAAATCCACATTCATGTTCTATTTGTGGCCTTGTTTGAAGACCCTTGATGGACTAAAAAGTCATCAGAGGTAAAAGCATAAATGAGTTTTAGAAATATGGGTTGTCCGAACCTTATACGTCGAAATCGACGGAAGAGTCCATTACATAACATATATATATATATATATATATATATATATATATATATATATATATATATATATATGTATATTTATATATATACATATATTTATATATATATATTTATGTATATATATATTTATATATATATATTTATGTATGTATATTTACGTATATATATATTTATATGTATATATTTATATATATATATTTATATATATATTTATATATGTATTTATATATATATTTATATATATGTTGATGTATATATTTATATATTTTTATATATATATATATTTATATATTTATATATATTTATACATATATATATTTATATATATATATTTATATATATATACTAATATATATATTTATATATATATTTATATATATATTTATACGTATATTTATATATATTTATGTATATACTTATATATATATATATATATTTATATATTTATATATATATTTATATATGTATATTTATATACATATATTTATATATATGTATTTATATATATATATATATATATATATATATATATATTTATAAATATATATATTGATATATATTTTATATATATGTATTTATTTATATTTTATATATTTATATATATATTTGTATATAGTTATATATATATATTTATATATTTATAGATATATATTTATATCTTTTCATATATTTATATATATTTATTTATATATATATATATTTATATATGTATTTATATATTTATATATATATTTATATATATTTATATATTTATATATATTATATATATTATATATATATATTTATATATATATATATATATTTATATATATTTAAATATATTTAAATATATTTATATATATAATTATGTATATATATATATATATATATATATATATATATATATATATACTAGCAAAAGTACCCGGCGTTGACTGGGTTCAAAAACAGCATACAGAAAATAAACTCTGATTTATGAAAGTATGATAGGTTATGAAAAGGAAGGGTTGTAAAGAGATAACTTCGAATTGACTGAGTTCAAACCAAAGCAAAACATGATGAAAGTAAAAATAAAATAGATAAACCCCATAATTTATTATACCATACCTGTTCACACTGAAACACTTATCACAATATTCTGTGAATCTATATCAAAAAACCTTATTAAACTTTGTGGCATATTTCCATTCTATGGAGGTCAGGCGCGAACGAACATCCCATAATTTTATTATACCATATTTCTTCAAACTGAAACATAATTACCAAAGTATACTTATGCAGATAGATATGAAACGTCTTTATAAAAGTTTGTGCCTATTTCCATTCTATAGAGACCAGGAGCGAACGCAGACCCCCCAATTTTATTATTCCATCCCTATTTAAGTTAAAACATACTTATCAAAGTATTCTTATGTACATCAATATCAAAACCACTTGTTAACTTTTTTTTTATTTTTAAAATTTTCGTTTTCATACTTTGTGGACCAGCTGCGTACATATGCCCCACAATTTTAATGAATCATCATTATGCCAGATCAAACATACCCATTCCTGTGGCGCGGTACATCTTCTATCATTATATGTGATAAGTTTTCTATAATAGTCAACAATATAGGAGACCAGACACCCCCACAGGCATCAGCTTTATATTATACTAGCAGAAGTACCCGTCGTTGACTGAGTTCAAAAACAGCCTACAGAAAATGGACTGTGATTGATGAAAGTATGATAGGTTATGAAAAGGAGGGGGTTGTAAAGAGATAGGTGTTGGTACTCAAACATTTTTACCTAAACAAAACATGATGAAAGTAAAGATAATTTTCGCGAAAATATATTTGTTTATATCAACTTTGTTTCAATTCCTAGCCAAGAGTGACTAACAAAATGATGTTTCCTTACGAAGAGAAAATGTTTATATATATAATAATATAAATATACAAGAAATAAATGTAAACATATTCAATAAAAGATACTTTTATGATAGAAAAGTTAATTGGTTTGTATTTTTAAGTAGTTTGTAAAAAAAGTTTTTTTTAATTCACGAACCGCTTTAAAAAAATCAAAATGGAAGCGATTTTAATGTTTTCCATTATTTTGTGCTTGAGGAATATTCGATTATGGCATGTGCAGTTTATATAAAATTCATTTAAGTAGTTATCGCCTCAAATTTCGGTTTAATTTCGGTTAGCTGAAATTATTTCAAGTAAAGAGCATTAAAAACTATTTAAAAACAAAAAAAAACATGTACTGAACTTTTATTGACTATGGTAACATTTATTGCTTGTATATTTATTTTTTCGAGTAGTCGTTTGTTGGCTTTTCTGCTAAACACTCTTACTAAATAATATCGACGAAATACCGGAAAACAAAGAAACAAAAACAGTTTTGAAAAATAATGAAGCTTTACTTACTTTAGTAAAATAATCCGAAACGGCAAAATGGGATATTAAAAAAAGTAAACACATAATTATTTAGTTTTTTAAAGCAAAAAAAAATCGATATAAATATGAATAAGTAGAAAATGGCGCCCTTTTCAAGCAGAACAGTTTCGTTTCAGTTTTACAGTATTGAACGGTGTACTATTGCGCCGTTGGATTCAGGGCTGTACTATTGTAATGTAAAAAACACGCAGAAAGGGTTGTAATCAACTAAATTCCTTCTAGTACACTGATAAAAAAGCTTAAACATATATAGGAATAAAAATTAAAAGGTTAGGCAAATGTTTTTAAAAAGACACGTGAGCAGGATTTTTTCCTTCTTTTGACACAACAAGTAACGTTCTTATTTTTTATTATTTATCTATTTATTTATTTTCGAGAGAGTGCAACGTGTAACTGGTGAAGGAAAAAAAACAGAGTTATGTAAAATTTGTGTCGAGAATTGTCTAAAGTTCCGATTTTTTTTTTTGGCTTTCACTTTAATAAGAACGTGAATTTATGAGGTGAATTTATTCGACACAATATGATTCAACTAAAAAAAAATTAATCAAAGCTAACGTGAATTAAGATTAAAGATAAGGTGTTACTGTGAACTCTCACCCCTTTTAAAAAACCCTGTTAAACTTTGTGACATATTTACATTCTATAGAGGTCAGGCGCGAACGAACACCCAATAATTTTATTATACCATATTTCTTCAAACTGAAATATAATTATCAAAGTATACTTACGCAAATAGATATGAAAAGTCTTTGTTAAAGTTTGTGCCATATTTCCATGGAGTAAAGACGCGAACGCAGACCCCACAATTTTATTATACCATCCCTATTTCTTGAAACATACTTATCAAAGTATTCTTATGTACATCTATATAAAAAAAACACGTGTAAACGTTGTTTTTTTTTATTTTTTTTTTTTATTTCCATACTTTGGGGACAAGGTGCGATCGCAGACTCCACAATTTTTATGAACCACTGTTCTGCCAGATCAAACATACCCATTCTTTATCCTCGATACATCTTCTATCATTATATGTAATGAGTTTTTTCGTGACCAGACATACATACACATACAGACGTTCAGCTTTATATATACATATATATATATATATATATATATATATATATATGTATATATATATGTGCGTGTGTGTGTGTGTGTGTGTGTGTGTGTGTGTGTGTGTGTATTAGCATTTCAGCCCGGCGTTGTCCGGGTGTTTGGATGTGTCTATTGAGCAAAAAAAAAAAAGTGGTATTAGGAAGGCAGGCTGAAACTCGTATCGCGAAGGAGGAAAGAACGGGAAAAAACCTGACGTCTGTGCTCTTATGACCACCGCCAAACCGGAAGTGACATTTTTTAAAATTAAGGCTAGACAATCGAAAGGAGAGGATGACTTTCAAAAAATATCGCCGAAAAAGCGACCCCCCCCTGTAGACAAGTTCCCAATTTAAGGTGCGGATAATTATGTTTTTAGCCAATTGTTCCATATTGGTCGTCTGAAAGGTCGAACTTACAAACGATACTGATCTTGATAAAATCCGTCGCCTCTGTCGAAAGTTTTAGGCAGACATTCAAACATACATACATACATACATTTATGTATTGGTAACTATAAACTTTCGACCCAAACCGATTAAAAAGCTAGCCCTATCTCTGAATACCCTTTATGTAAAATTTCAAATGTTTAAACCAGAAATTGTCTGAGTAATTTGGTAGAGATCGTTGAACTTTCACCCCTTAACAGCCAAATTTCTGACCGAAAATAGATCACAAAGCTTTTCCCAAATCTCAGTACCCTTTATACGAAATTACGAGTCTGTAGTAGACTAAAAATTGACAGAGTTATTGCGTAGGGAAATGTACACACACAGAAACACACAGACACACACAGAGGCACACATACAAGCAGAGTAATTGCGTAAGCAAATGTACACAGACACAGACACACACACGCGCAGACACACAGACACGTTCACTTTATATATATATATATATATATATATATATATATATATATATATATATATATATACCACATTATGCTCAATTCCTGATCACCGAAATTTAATTTCTCTCGAAGTTTCCATATATATTTACCACAGTATGTGTGTCTCTCTAATAATGTTTGATGATCTGTCGGTTGGAAATTTCCCATGATAAGAATTGGCTGAGATGTTGGTGACAGTCTTTTTAGAGTCATGGATTGTTGTTGGCGTTGCTAATCCTTGTTATTATTATTTGCTACAAAGAATCGCATCTCGTGACTCGTTAAACAAATAGAATCGCTGATCATTTCTCGTGACAAGGCGTAATGATGTGACGTAATCCAAATAGAGAACGATACTGCAGTTGTTTTAAATAACAAGATGAAAAGACCAACGACGCCCGAGTAAAACAAGAAAATATTGCCATTATTTCAATAAAAATGTACTTAAATAATTGCTTTATTTATTCGAATTTGGCAAAGCAAACAACTTTTATTGCTTTCAAGGATTCATCCTTACCCCACATATTCGTTTTCGGTTATGGAGAGGGGTAATATATAAACGACTGTTATTTTAGAACGCGTTTTCTGCTTGACTCTTGTTCTACAGCATCCTGAGATGCGAAATGACTGAACTTTATTATTTAGTGAGGAGGATTCCCTCTCATCCCTAAGCCTTAATAGTGTACACAAAATTATGAAGAAAAAAAAATACGATTCGCTTGTGTTCGTATATTATATTTATATAAAATTATAAAATTTCGTTATTTCTATATAAATTTAAAGAACACCCTGGAAAACCTTATCAGTATGCCCTGTATTTAAGAATTCAGATTACAGGCCATCTCTCTCTCAGTACACACCAATAAGTTTCCTGTGTGTCATGAGTAAGTTGCTGGAATCCATATTGAATAAAGAAGTAGTCAACCAACTCAGCAGAAATAACCTTCTAAGTGACATGCAATATGGTTTCCGTTCTGTTAGATCTACCGCAGATGTGCTAACGGTTATATCCCATAGGATTAGTGAATCTCTCGACAAATTCTTCCTTTCTAGGGCAATTGCTCTTGACATATCAAAGGCCCTCGATAAGGTATGGCATAAAGGCCTACTTCACAAGATTTCCAGCTACGGTATAACTGGAAATTTTTTCTCAATTATTAAATCATTTTTCTCTCATAAGACTAGTGGTTGATGGGCAGAAATCAGAGGCCCACAGTATTAATGCTGACGTCCCTCAGGAGTGCATCCTAAGCCCAACTCTCTTCCTGATTTACATCAATGATCTCCAAATGCACATACTTAAATCATTCGTTGACATCTATGCTGATGACACAACCATCTATGCAACACATCAAAGGCCGTAAATGACAAAGTTCTCTCTGATTCTCTCTCCTCTGATCTTGAGCGCGTGGCACAGTGGGAGAAGAGGTGGCTGGTTACTTTTAATGTATCTAAAACCAAGCTCCTATATTTACATCATTAACGCTCTGAACTCCATCTGGCATCAATTGAAATGGGTGGCTCTCGTCTAGGGGAGGCTCCATGTTTTGATAAGCTTCTAGACTTGACCTTTACTCCTGGTCTTAAATGGAACACGTGCATCAAATCTGTTGCCAAGCTCGCTGGAAAAATAGTGGGATCCTTCTACCGCTCCAGTAGATATCTTATTGCTGATGCAATTCTCTATCTATATATAAGCCAAGTACATCCAAGGATGGAGTACTGTTGCCATATCTGGGCAGGAGCTGCTAAAAAGAGCCTATCCTGCCTTGACAGAGTACAAAATAGACTTCGTAGCCTAGTGGGGGATGCCCTTTTGTCTTCCCTGCAACCTCTCTCCCAAAGAAGAGACGTTGCGAGCCTGTCGTTGTTTTATTGTTATTTCCATGGCAAGTGCTCGTCTGAGCTCCAATCCCCCCCTTCGCCAATCTTTCACGAAAAACACCCGTCTGGCTGAAACCACTGCCAGTAATTTTCCCCACTATTTATCTTTGCCTAAATCAAAACGTAGATTCCATGAACAGAGCTTCTTAGAAGTGTACGCCTGTGTAACTCTCTTCCGTTTGCCTGTTTCCCACCGGACTACAACTTGGATGTCTTCAAGTCGGACGTAAACAAGTTCCTGATAAACCTCCCCCTTAAGTAAAACACTTTATCAGATCTCCATTACTTACGATTACTACGATATTGTCCCATTAAATACTGTACACGCAATAACCCCGAGTGGCCCCAGGGCCTTAATGACTTCCATGTAAAAAAATTTTTTCTATCATTTCTGACAACAAAACCGTTTACTTTTTTTTTATTCAAAGTGGATGGATTATTCCATTCCGAATTCATTTATGTTGATCTAACTTTCTCGCTTCCTCTCAATAATTAAAATGGTTTCGTTCAAAGGCTATGAAAAGGCAGCCTTTTTTTTTACAAGTTAATTTTTTGTGTGATTGGACGGATTAGGATGTATTTTTATGCAAATAAATACGCATTTGCCTTTATTTTAGAGAAGACAGTTACGATTAAATTATCTACATGTATATGGCTATATATTTTTTCAAATCTTAATTATTAATATTTTAAGGCAGAAAATAGAATCTATGAGTTTTTACGAATTTCTTGCAAGTCATTTTTTTATCGTTATCAACTAATCTTTAACGATAAAATTGAATCGTTTCATTCAAATCTATACTGTGCTAAAATACAAAACCCCACTTCATAGATCCGTCGAAGCGTGAACAGTGATTGACAAAGTTGCGCAAAACACTTTCTGGTGAACGACACGTGATCATAAGCATTTTTCTGTCGTAAAGGCTACACTTCACATGAGGCGTGACTACATCAAGCCATTATAATGAAGCGGATAGATGAGGATGAACACATCTCTCCGTTGCTCAGAGTCTGCTCTACGAGCATGGTTATGGATGATTGTATGCATTTTTGGTTAATGAGACCACCCTCTTCGGAAGGGACGGAGTGGTTATCTGCATATTGTCCCCCTCCTTTGTCTGGAGTTGTTTTATGGCCAATTACCTGAGTCACATTCACAAGGAAATATTTATTGGACAATCGTGGCTATTTTTATATTTCTACAAAGTGTCTTTTTTATGGTGAGGCTTATCCGCGTTGAACCAATCTCGACTAACAATAAAACTTTGGAAAGACACATAAATATCATTTTGTGAAAATATACATAGGTAGCGATTGTCAGAAACATGCTTATCACAAACCTAATTCATTTATACATAATAGTTTGTATGATAATGAATATGGAGAGCAACACACTAGTAGAAATAGATACAAGCACATCATGAAAGCTGAACGAAGATATATTGTAAGATTTGTTCGACCACATCTTAGCATATATAATTAATATATCGATTAAATCGAGTTGTTCACGCACATTTTCGCTCATATAATTAATATATCGAATAAATCGAGTTGTTCACGCACATTTTCGCTCATATAATTAATATATCGAATAAATCGAGTTGTTCACGCACATTTTCGCTCATATAATTAATATATCGAATAAATCGAGTTGTTCACGCACATTTTCGCTCATATAATTAATATATCGAATAAATCGAGTTGTTCACGCACATTTTCGCTCATATAATTAATATATCGAATAAATCGAGTTGTTCACGCACATTTTCGCTCATATAATTAATATATCGAATAAATCGAGTTGTTCACGCACATTTTCGCTCATATAATTAATATATCGAATAAATCGAGTTGTTCACGCACATTTTCGCTCATATAATTAATATATCGAATAAATCGAGTTGTTCACGCACATTTTCGCTCATATAATTAATATATCGAATAAATCGAGTTGTTCACGCACATTTTCGCTCATATCATTAATATATCGAATAAATCGAGTTGTTCGCGCACATTTTCGCTCATATAATTAATATATCGAATAAATCGAGTTGTTCACGCACATTTTCGCTCATATAATTAATATATCGAATAAATCGAGTTATTCAAGCACATTTTCGCTCATATAATTAATATATCGAATAAATCGAGTTATTGACGCACATTTTCGCTCATATAATTAATATATCGAATAAATCGAGTTATTCACGCACATTTTCGCTCATATAATTAATATATCGAATAAATCGAGTTATTCACGCACATTTTCGCTCATATAATTAATATATCGAATAAATCGAGTTGTTCACGCACATTTTCGCTCATATAATTAATATATCGAATAAATCGAGTTATTCACGCACATTTTCGCTCATATAATTAATATATCGAATAAATCGAGTTATTCACGCACATTTTCGCTCATATAATTAATATATCGAATAAATCGAGTTGTTCACGCACATTTTCGCTCATATAATTAATATATCGAATAAATCGAGTTATTCAAGCACATTTTCGCTCATATAATTAATATATCGAATAAATTGAGTTGTTCACGCACATTTTCGCTCATATAATTAATATATCGAATAAATCGAGTTATTCAAGCACATTTTCGCTCATATAATTAATATATCGAATAAATTGAGTTGTTCACGCACATTTTCGCTCATATAATTAATATATCGAATAAATCGAGTTATTCACGCACATTTTCGCTCATATAATTAATATATCGAATAAATCGAGATGTTCACGCACATTTTCATATAATTAATATATCGAATATTTTGATCCAGATTTCATGTGTGTGTACCTTTCTACTAGCATGTAATATTCTTTATTCACTTTTCCATAAACTAATTTTCCATTTTGCTTGCAATTTTAATTTCATATTTTCTAACACACACACGCACACACAAACAAATATATATAATTATTATAATTATTTTAAAAAATTTTTTTTTAATCTCTAAGATTATTTTTATTTGTTAAAAAAAATCTTTGTTCGTTGTAAGAGGAGCTAGCTATTTCTCTCCCACGACTGTAAGATGTGACGCAAGGGTTGGAAAGTGGGATTGAAGATCCAGCGCCCTAGACGAGGAGCACTGTGGTCTGAAAAAGGTGCCGTCGGCATTCCCTGGTAAAGGCCACACAACCGATTAGTAATAAACTAACCACCTTTGAAGAGATGGAAAAGTCTGCGAGAGTGGACCTCCTAGAACTGCACAGTACCAGCAACAAACCGCAGTAACCAGAGGTTGTTTCAGAAAAGGTCATTTCAGAAATGGCACAGACTTTCTTGATTTTGGGTCCGAGGAAACATACCCTTGTCAGCCATGTTATTTTGCTTGTTTTTTTAAATAGTGGTTAAAGAACATTTATTAAAAAGAAAATGATTAAGAGTTATTGCAAAATGAGAAATGATATATTTATTTTACAGTTTTTAAAAATATACAATACATGGGTATATTTAACTTTTTGATAATAGCACAGAAAAGTTAATACTTCAAAAAAAAAATAATAAGACGTAATTTATATAAAACTCATAAAAATTGAATTTTCTATCGAGCTCATCTAGTTTTAACGTGTTTAAACGATTTTTAAGAGGTTTTAAACGTTAAACGTACAGAATAGTTAACATTCGATAACTCATAAACCAAGCGAAATGGCAAAACAAGCAGGGTTTAATATGCATTAACAGTTTGTAAAGAGTTTAATTCAAATTAATCTAATTCATACAACTCGCTATGTTTCTGTGTCTGTCTAGTTCCAGTTGCATCTCTTCCGAGAGACACGTTAAGCGGCAAGTCAAATGATTACATTTTTTGTAGAATGTTCTTTTATTTAATTGGAGCTGGTAAAAATAACTGCTAGGTGTAAAAAGGAAAGGTATTAGAACTTTGCAGGTGTAAATCGACCTAAATACATACTTATACGTTATAGTTTATCTATTTTTTTTACTATTTCTTATACATCTGACGATAACTCAAGCGGTAATAACTAAGGCTGGAACGCAATATGTTTTGCTTTTGGTTGTAGCTGATGGCACCGGAATCATTTTATTTTTCAATTTTTAAATCACTACCATATAATGGCCACAATGTAATAATTGGTAGAAAACTGACTTTATAATAATAAATACGAAACGTGCATAACTTTAAATATAATATTTAAGCGTATTTTACAACCTGACAATTCCGGGCAATGCCGGGCAATGCCGGGCGCCCGACTAACTTTATATAAATTATGCATTGTTTATTTATTTTCACGAGTTCTGCAGTGTTAATTTTTCTGTAATGTTGTTTGGGTGCTGTGGTTAGAAGCAAGAAAGAGAAGTCTTACCGTGGGTGCTCAGCGAGTGAGTACAGGCGAAGAAAAGGAAGAACAAACATGGCGGCCAGCATTTTTATTTCGTCCGTTCTCGCATAATCTCGTGTGTGCGTGAAGATGGAACCTATAAAACGATGTTCATTTCTGGGTGCTGGGAGATGATTCCCGGCCAGCCAAGAGAGAAGAGACAGAGGACTGTAGCGATAATCTTTCTTGAACATTCCGTTTGTGTATTTGAGGTGAACCCTTCCCCCCCCCCCATTTTACGTCAAGCTATTTCGGCGATGGCCAACGCAGGTTTAAGCAATATGATTAAGCCTTTTAATGGCGACGGTGATGTGGTGGCGTGGCTTAAAAAAGTGGACCTTGTAGCAAGGATTCAGAAGCTGGATGATGTGGCCGCAGTAATACCACTGTTTCTGGAAGGGGACGCACTGGCCCTCTATTTGGAGCTCAGCGAGCGGGAACAGGGTGATGCAGACGCCATCAAGGGTCGACTGATCGAAGCTTTCGCAGAGGGGCCTTTCGAGGCCTTTAATAAGTTGAAAGAGAAGAGGTGGACTGGTGAATCTGTGGATGTCTATGCGAATGAGATAAGGAGATTGGTTGAGTTGTCGGGCATCAGAGGACATGCCACGAGTCACGTAGTCAAGATGACTTTTGTTACCGGGTTCCCGGAAGAAATATCGAAAAGGTTGCAGCAGGTACCGGGGGTGGAGATGCTGGATGTGAGTGAGCTGCTTAGAACTGCGAAAATTTTAGTGAGCACCCAGCCCACGGAGCCTGGAGGAACGACAGCAACGGTACAGCAGGATGTGGGCAGGAATCTGCCAAACCCGGGGATCGCATGTTTCGAATGCGGGGGACCACACATGAGAAGAGACTGCAGGAAGTTCTTGCAACGGACAGTGTGTTACAAATGCAATCGAAGAGGCCATTTAGCGGTAAAATGCACAAGTTCGGGAAACTGGCGAGGGGAGGCCGACGCGCCAGCGGCCGCCCCGATTCGAGAATAGAGGCGCACCCGCAGCAGATGCCCAAACAGAAGATTGCGGTGGAAGGACGGGAAATTATGGCCCTGATTGACACTGGCTGCACCACTACCATGGTGCACACTACCCTGGTCGGAAGATGGAAAGGGAAGGGTGAAGTAGTGGCATTCGATGGGTCGCGAGTGAAGTGTCGAGGGAAGAAGACCGTCACTATTGATATTGCTGAACGTCGGATGAGGGTCCATGCAATTGTCACTGATCACCTGGTGCCTGGTGTCCAAGCCATCATTGGAATGGATGTTATATGCCGCCTTGGAGGTGTTACCATCACATGTGACAATGTGAGGTTCGGACTAGCTGAGTGCGCGGTGACGGAGAACGCTCCCAGAGGGATCAACAAAGCCGGGGAGGAAAGAAAATTGTCGATCAAAGATCAGGACTTCCGAGTCGAATTCGACGGAGAGCGGTGGGCGGTGGAGTGGGCATGGAAACATCAAGCGCCATCGCTGACAAATAGGGTGGCGTGCTACACAAATTCGCTTAGAGGAGGGGCGAGAAAGGAGTTTGAGCAGGAAGTCGACCGATGGATTGAGGAAGGGATACTGATGCCTTGGACGGATGATGTAGAGTCGGGCATTTTGCCGTTGATGGCCGTTCTGCAAACAACTAAAGGGAAAGTAAGACCGGTCCTGGATTTCCGAGAGCTGAACGGCCATGTTAAGTGCCATACGGGAGGCGACACCGTAGATGTGTGCAGTGAGACCATTAGGGAATGGAGGCAGATGAATGGTGCATCTACATTGGTAGATCTAAAATCTGCCTATTTGCAACTCCATGTTGCCAAGAAGCTCTTGAAATATCAGTTAGTCAAGTACAAAGGCAAAACCTACTGCCTTACACGAGTAGGGTTCGGGTTAAATTCGGCACCCAAGATTATGTCAACTATCCTCAGGAAGATTCTGGAGACAATGGGAAAGGGAGATGGGGTAGTGAGCTCATACATAGACGACATTCTGGTGAATGAAACTGTGGTAACTGCCAAGGAGGTGGTAGCTCATTTGAAGAAGTTCGGGTTGGTCGCCAAAGAGCCGGAAAAATTAGACGGAGGGGCTGCTTTGGGCCTAAAACTGAAACGAGGTGCGTCAGGCGGCCTAGAGTTTCGCAGGGGAAACGAAATTCCACAACTGAAGCAGGAGCTCAACAGACGTGAACTTTTTTCCATATGCGGAAAGTTGATCGGACATTACGCCATTGCTAGCTGGCTTAGACCAGCATGCAGCTACATAAAGAGACACGCCGAAGGACAAGGATGGAATGATAAGGTGGGAGAAAGAACGGTCGCCATGATGGAAGAGCTCCTGAAAGAAGCAGAACGGCAAGACCCAGTCCGGGGAACCTGGAACATCCCGCGAACATTGGATGGAGTCGTGTGGTGCGATGCGAGCAGCATTGCAACAGGGGTCGTTTTGGAAATTGGAGGAGTAGTTGCAGAAGATGCAGCCTGGTTGAGGAAAAAGAATGACGTCAGCCACATCAATGTGGCGGAATTAGACGCGACAATAAAAGGAGTCAATCTGGCCTTGAAATGGGGACTACGTGACATCTGCATCAAAACAGACTCCGCCACGGTGTTTGCTTGGCTAAAGTCTCTCATTTCAAGCGAAAAAAGGATAAAAACGAGAGGGGCTGCTGAGATGTTAGTGAAGCGCAGGCTTGGGGTGCTGGCTGAGCTGATGCAAGAGTTTTGTTTGAAGCTTCGCGTAGACATGGTTGCTTCTGAAAAGAACCGAGCAGATGCTCTCACAAAAGTGAAGAAGAGTTGGCTGTTGCCAAAGAAAGATGTTGTTGCTGCATCGGATCTAGATGATGTTGGTGTGCGAGAACTGCACAATTTGCACCATATGGGGGTAGAGAGGACTTGGTACTTAGTGAAAAAAGTCGACCCAAGGATCACCAAGGAGCAGGTGAGGCAAGTGGTCAGGACATGCGACAGATGTCAGTCGATTGATCCTGCTCCAAGCACGCATGAAGCTGGCCAATTGGAGGTGAGTGGGACCTGGGAGAGACTGGCATGCGATGTCACCCATTACAGGGGTGGACTTTACCTTACCATGATTGACTGTGGGCCCGGGCGATTTGCTCTATGGAAGAAGCTACGTGGAGGAACAGGCAATGAAATAGCGGCAATCTTTGATGAGGTGTTTTTGGAGCGAGGCCCCGTGGAAGAGTTGTTAACCGACAACGGGACTGCGTTCAAGTCAGTAGCAGTGACAGAAGTACTGAAGAAATGGAAGATCCAACAATTTTTCAGAGCTGCCTACAGACCTAGTGGCAACGGGATCGTAGAGAGAAACCACCGCACCATAAAGGCAGTTGCGGAAAGAGGAGGCACCTCACCTGAGCAAGCCGTCTTCTGGTATAACATGTCGCCTAAACTGGGACAAGTACCAGAGCCGGTCCCGCAACTGTCAATGTTTGCATATTCCTGGAGGCATCCCAGGGTGGAGCCGGCAAGCCGAGAAGTAGAGGCCACAGGGACAATTAAACTCGGGGACGAGGTATGGGTGAAGCTCCACACAATGGAGTAGGGGTCGCGTAACTGGGAGGAACACTAGTAACAACATTGTGGTGGGAGGAGTCCCGAGGCACATTCTTGACGTCAGACCAGTTGAGGGCGAAGCAGTGGAGGGGAGTGTGCAGCCACAGGAGGAGGACGAGACACCTCAGAGGCCAAGTAGAGAGAGGCGACCGCCACAGTGGATGAGAGACTATGAAATGTGATCTTGAGATCAGGGAGGCATGTGGTTAGAAGCAAGAAAGAGAAGTCTTACCGTGGGTGCTCAGCGAGTGAGTACAGGCGAAGAAAAGGAAGAACAAACATGGCGGCCAGCATTTTTATTTCGTCCGTTCTCGCATAATCTCGTGTGTGCGTGAAGATGGAACCTATAAAACGATGTTCATTTCTGGGTGCTGGGAGATGATTCCCGGCCAGCCAAGAGAGAAGAGACAGAGGACTGTAGCGATAATCTTTCTTGAACATTCCGTTTGTGTATTTGAGGTGAACCCTTCCCCCCCCCCCCATTTTACGTCAAGCTATTTCGGCGATGGCCAACGCAGGTTTAAGCAATATGATTAAGCCTTTTAATGGCGACCGTGATGTGGTGGCGTGGCTTAAAAAAGTGGACCTTGTAGCAAGGATTCAGAAGCTGGATGATGTGGCCGCAGTAATACCACTTTCTGGAAGGGGACGCACTGGCCCTCTATTTGGAGCTCAGCGAGCGGGAACAGGGTGATGCAGACGCCATCAAGGGTCGACTGATCGAAGCTTTCGCAGAGGGGCCTTTCGAGGCCTTTAATAAGTTGAAAGAGAAGAGGTGGACTGGTGAACCTGTGGATGTCTATGCGAATGAGATAAGGAGATTGGTTGAGTTGTCGGGCATCAGAGGACATGCCACGAGTCACGTAGTCAAGATGACTTTTGTTACCGGGTTCCCGGAAGAAATATCGAAAAGGTTGCAGCAGGTACCGGGGGTGGAGACGCTGGATGTGAGTGAGCTGCTTAGAACTGCGAAAATTTTAGTGAGCACCCAGCCCACGGAGCCTGGAGGAACGACAGCAACGGTACAGCAGGATGTGGGCAGGAATCTGCCAAACCCGGGGATCGCATGTTTCGAATGCGGGGGACCACACATGAGAAGAGACTGCAGGAAGTTCTTGCAACGGACAGTGTGTTACAAATGCAATCGAAGAGGCCATTTAGCGGTAAAATGCACAAGTTCGGGAAACTGGCGAGGGGAGGCCGACGCGCCAGCGGCCGCCCCGATTCGAGAATAGAGGCGCACCCGCAGCAGATGCCCAAACAGAAGATTGCGGTGGAAGGACGGGAAATTATGGCCCTGATTGACACTGGCTGCACCACTACCATGGTGCACACTACCCTGGTCGGAAGATGGAAAGGGAAGGGTGAAGTAGTGGCATTCGATGGGTCGCGAGTGAAGTGTCGAGGGAGGAAGACCGTCACTATTTATATTGCTGAACGTCGGATGAGGGTCCATGCAATTGTCACTGATCGCCTGGTGCCTGGTGTCCAAGCCATCATTGGAATGGATGTTATATGCCGCCTTGGAGGTGTTACCATCACATGTGACAATGTGAGGTTCGGACTAGCTGAGTGCGCGGTGACGGAGAACGCTCCCAGAGGGATCAACAAGGCCGGGGAGGAAAGAAAATTGTCGATCAAAGATCAGGACTTCCGAGCCGAATTCGACGGAGAGCGGTGGACGGTGGAGTGGGCATGGAAACATCAAGCGCCATCGCTGACAAACAGGGTGGCGTGCTACATAAATCCGCTTAGAGGAGGGGCGAGAAAGGAGTTTGAGCAGGAAGTCGACCGATGGATTGAGGAAGGGATACTGATGCCTTGGACGGATGATGTGGAGTCGGGCATTTTGCCGATGATGGCCGTTCTGCAAACAACTAAAGGGAAAGTAAGACCGGTCCTGGATTTCCGAGAGCTGAACGGCCATGTTAAGTGCCATACGGGAGGCGACACCGTAGATGTGTGCAGTGAGACCATTAGGGAATGGAGGCAGATGAATGGCGCATCTACATTGGTAGATCTAAAATCTGCCTATTTGCAACTCCATGTTTATTTAACTTTTTGATAATAGCACAGAAAAGGTAATAAAAAAAAAATAATAAGACGTAATTTATATAAAACTCATAAAAATTGAATTTTCTATCGAGCTCATCTAGTTTTAACGTGTTTAAACGATTTTTAAGAGGTTTTAAACGTTAAACGTACAGAATAGTTAACATTCGATAACTCATAAACCAAGCGAAATGGCAAAACAAGCAGGGTTTAATATGCATTAACAGTTTGTAAAGAGTTTAATTCAAATTAATCTAATTCATACAACTCGCTATGTTTCTGTGTCTGTCTAGTTCCAGTTGCATCTCTTCCGAGAGACACGTTAAGCGGCAAGTCAAATGATTACATTTTTTGTAGAATGTTCTTTTATTTAATTGGAGCTGGTAAAAATAACTGCTAGGTGTAAAAAGGAAAGGTATTAGAACTTTGCAGGTGTAAATCGACCTAAATACATACTTATACGTTATAGTTTATCTATTTTTTTACTATTTCTTATACATCTGACGATAACTCAAGCGGTAATAACTAAGGCTGGAACGCAATATGTTTTGCTTTTGGTTGTAGCTGATGGCACCGGAATCATTTTATTTTTCAATTTTGAAATCACTACCATATAATGGCCACAATGTAATAATTGGTAGAAAACTGACTTTATAATAATAAATACGAAACGTGCATAACTTTAAATATAATATTTAAGCGTATTTTACAACCTGACAATGCCGGGCAATGCCGGGCAATGCCGGGCGCCCGACTAACTTTATATAAATTATGCGTTGTTTATTTATTTTCACGAGTTCTGCAGTGTTAATTTTTCTGTAATGTTGTTTGGGTGCTATAAAAATCAACGCAACTTTATGTATGCAAAAGTGTACGCGTGGAAAATATTTTGAAACAATTTTTTGGTACAGAAAATATGATGCGTTTTTTTTTTAATATTTGATTTGTATTCGTTAATAAAATACAATATTAATTTGAAAATGAAATACAATAATTCAGCTTTATTTCCCCTTTCAAAAATTCTTTGTTTTTTTTTTTGTTTTTTTTAATGGAATTCGTTCGAGACATGACATGAGGTCATGTGATGCAAGGAGCTTACAAGTATGAAACCTGATTATCACGTTGTTGTTTTTTTTTTATTTTAGTCTTGTTTTATAGGTTTTATACTGATTAAGTTTATTTTAATATAATTGTTGTATTTAACATGCCTTAATAATTCCTCCTATTTTATTCCACCCGAATGGATCAGAGGTGATTGCAAATTGTATTGTTATACTGAGTGACCTCATGCATAAATGACATGAAAGTTTCATCTCTCAGTTAGAGATATTGACGATGTGAGAAAATAACCCATGTTATGGACGTGCGTAAGAAGCAAAGATGCGTCATTGAATTCCCCCATGCAGAAAAAATGAACTGATCAACATTCATCAGCGCCTGTTGAGCGTTAACGAAGCTGATACAATAGATGTCAGCGCAGTGAAGAGATAGGTTTGTCGATTTCAGGTTGTCGACAGAGATGTAAATGACAAACGGCACTACAGACATTGAAGCACAGCCACACACCCATCGCTGGCAAAAATGCAATGAGAATGCTGCTGACTATGTAGAAAAATAAATTCTGGGGCACAAAAGATTACTCGTTTTAATGGTTCACACTTTCGTCGTCGTAGCTATTTAATTAAAAAAAAATTTTTTATTATAGTGCCGTGGACATAGGAACAATATACGAGGGTCGTTCCGAAAGTTATGTATCGTATAAAAATACGATACATAACTTTCGGAACGACCCTCGTATATTGTTCCTATGTCCACGGCACTATAATCGTGTTCAAAATCGCTTCTATTGACCTGTTGGTATTTAACAGAGTCGCTGCTGTATTCTACTATAACGAAGTTTGGCGTCGGTATACGAGTCTCTGACAGACATTTTAATGAAACGAATAATCGTTATAAAATTTGCTACACATGTAAATCGTGCGTTTTTATTTAAGGTTCTTTCGTGATAAAATTATGTTGGTAAATAAACCTATTACTGTATAAAATTGTCTTGAAATGTAACGTTATCCGGGAACCAACGCACGTTGCGCGAGGTTTCAATCGCATAGAATTCCAATATAAAGAAAAGGAAGTAACTCCAGCTCGCTTATTCTTTGTAGCAACATTTATTTCCTATTTGTTACAGACGTGGCGTCACACACGTGATCTAGCACATTCTCCATGTCTCTCACGAGATCTCGAAGGTTATCTCGTCTCTTCGTGATCGTTCTCTCTCTCTCTCTCTCTCTCCCTCTCTCTCTCTCATAATCTTTTTCTTTCCATCGGTGAAATCATTTGGCATGCATTTACATTACAGAAAGCCAACGATTAGAAGAGGTGGTTCGTTTTACGACTTTACAACAAATGTATTCGCTTTAAAATATAATTATGAAAATTGCCGTCCTTTTACGAATAATGACACACTCCGGTTGCATATCTTTGCTAGACTGAAAGGATGATGTAATGATGGACAAACAGATACTATGCTATTCCGAAAGTAGAAGATGATAACTAGGAGGATGGTATCATAACGATAAACGATACAATATACTGACCCCATCTCCGAAAAAAAGGGAGGTAATTCCCGGGAGTATGGTATTATGACCAGAGAACAGCATTACAACTGAATGTACTACATCAGCCCGAGAGAAGAAGGTAATGTCTGGGAAGAATGATCACATGACAGCAGAAACTATACTACAATATCCAGCCCCTGGATTGAGCATTGTCACGTAGTCTTAAATAGTATAAAAAATAAATTAAACATTAAACAATAGTACAATAGTACAATTAATAGAAGTAATAGAATAGTTCCATCTCCAGACAGACAGATACTAAATCTCCAATCAGATTAAGAAACATTTGCGCGCTTAGTATACATTTTTTACCATTAATCATAAAGGAAACTCGTTTTTTTTGTTTTGTTTTTTTTTGCGACGGCATATTTCTTTTGAAATGTTAGAAAAACGAACTCCCTGCGATAGTTCGACCGTCATGCAGATATTTACAGATGATACCCAGTTTTGTTTCCTGGTGTTTTTAGTGCGTGCGTTTGTGGTTGAGCGTGTCCTACTGTGTAGAATTAACAGACATTTTTTGTTTCTGCTTAGGATGAGGTTTTGTCGACACTTACCAGAAATTCTCTCTCTCTCTCTCTCTCTATCTGTATATATATATATATATATATATATATATATACGTACAGAATTGTTAACACTCGAAAACTCGTAAACCTCAAAAGACACACACACACACACACACACACACACACACACACACACACACACACACACACACACACACACACACAATTTATATTAACGCGTCATATTTCTTTACCAACTCCGGCTAGTTTTGACGCGTAGAAACGAACTGTAATGTTGTTAAACGGTTAAAGTTGTCATAAATTTATATTCATTATTCAAAAGAAAATGACGGAACCTACCTAGATGAATATGTGAAAACGATTTGTAAGATTTTTTAAATGGTAAAAATCTTATATGGTGTCTTTACACATTAAAACTTGACGGGTCGGCAGAGAATCTTATTCTACTGCTTTTGATATAAATTATATTTTTTGTTTGTTTTTATACGAGTTCGCTGGTGTTAATTTCTCTGTAGCTTTATCTATCTATAATATTTTTTCCCCCCGCTTTTAGTTCTAATAAAATACTTAACCAATTCAAACTTGCACGGAGCGTTCTTACAACATTGCATAGGCATTGTATTTGGGAGGCGAACTTTTTGCGATATCACTTGAACTTTGAATTTTTGGCAAGTTCAATGAGAATGGTGGTTACTATATAGAAAAATAAATTCTGAAGTACAATGGGTCGTTCGTTTTAATGTTAGCATTCCTGTTTTTTTTTTTTAAATTTTTTGTAGTAAAAAACATAAGAGTGGAGGGACGTTCTTATATGCAAAGTGCGCTCCAGACACCCATGCACAGCCATCGTTTATCGCTGACACATATGCATTACTCAAGGTAGTGGTCATGTAGAAAAATAAATTCTGAAGCACAGAAGGTCGCTCGTGTTAATAGTACTATTCCCGTCTTTGTAGCTTTTAAACCTTTTATTTTATCAATATCACATCGTATGAATCCGATGATTCTATTGTTGGCATTAGTTTCCCCGATATTTTTCTCGGCAGAATTATTTCTAGAAAGGCATCAAGTACTTACGATAGGGACCAGTTGAAAGTTACCATCATCCTAAGTGAAAATCATTTTGTGGAACAAACTGGATTCGAACATTGGACTCCTAAATCGTTAGTCCGTATCATTAACAACTGAACCATCCTCACCTCCTAACCTTTTGACTTCAAATATTAGGAGGCTTTACTTTTTGAAACGACCGTCGTGTTTATATATATATATATATATATATATATATATATATATATATATATATATATATATATATATATATATATGTGTGTGTGTGTGTGTGTGTGTGTGTGTGTGTGTGTGTGTGTGTGTGTGTGTATGTGTGTGTGTGTGTCTCTCTCTCTCTCTATATATATATATAAGCCAAATGTTCTATAGAATGGAACATTGATTCAATCTTTGATGCACTGTCTCCACACCCGCAAGGATTTTAGTTCTCGCCTACCAACACATCTTTAAATCGCCGACGAAGACGACCACTTCGTATACCCTTCGGAATAACAGTATGGAACATCCAAACATTCTTGATATATCGGATTGTTAGCTTCTCACTTGGACCACTATTCCTCCGACCTGGTAGTAATACCCCGGAAAATATTGAATTCATTCCGATAATGGACTGCCCAGGTTGTATGAAATTCCTTTTCCTATAACTATTATTCACCATTCAAATAACATTTTCAATATATGTGCTGAAAAGCAAAATACGTGTTTATTCACAGCTGAACATTTTGCTAACCGCATTTCATTTCCTCTGATGATATGAGTCAGTATTGAAAATTCATGGATTAAGGAAATAAACATAACCCCTTCTATACATTCCTTGTGTCAAACAATAAATTCTTAACTCGAATATATGAGTATATATTTTGATTTTCAGAATTTAACTTTAACCATTAAACTTATGCATATATATATATATGTGTCTGTGTGTGTGTCTGTGTGTCTGTGTGCCTGTGTTAGGGTTTGTGTTCCTTGATAGAAGCGCTGGTTGAGTTTGAATAAAATAAAATACGTATTAGATACGATTGAAGCCAATCTAGGAACGCTAACGTGAATTCCGCGTGACCAACGCACCGTTCCGACATTTGAAAAGATTACCGTAAAAACAACAAACGGACTTCTACTCACTTTATGCTCCAACAACAACATGGCAAAAAAAAAAAAATAGAAAAAAGAAAAACATACTAATGATGAAGTGTATCTTCGAAATATATTTTTAAATTTCAATATAAATTTCAAACAAAATAAATATCTCTTTATTTTTTAATAATGCATTGCTTTGGTTTCAAACATATCTAATACGTATTTTATTATATATATATATATATATATATATATATATATATATATATATATATATATATATATATATAGTTAGTTATTTCATCAAATCAGCCGTTTATTTTTTTAAAATTGTTTCTGACCATTTAAAAAACATACACATTTCTGATAAAATTGGCCAAACAATAAAAAACAATAAAAGATGGTGTGAATGAATTATTCTTTTGTGGATTTTGTTAAAACATTTTTTTACAATCGAATATGAACATTTTAATGAAAAAAATATGGTGGGCTTAATAATTAAACTGTTAAATACTTAAAATAAATTGTAAGTCTCCCTTTGAATGGAATGATAAAAAAAAGACAAAGGGGAATATAGAAATTAGATATGCATAAATTAAATACATACTGAATCTATCTTGGTTTTTGTTTCGGCCTGACTGCGTAGAGATATAAACCGATGAAGGCTCTTTGCGAATGTTTGAAAAGAATTACTATAAATATGTATACTTTTTGAAATCGGCGGAAACAACGTTGGATGAAATATGGAAATTTTTCATATGAAAATATCGGGGATTACCCAATGCTTTTTAATTAAATGTAACATTTTATTACACGCACTTGCAAAGCTATACGAAAAGTGGCTGCATACACTCTTTCTAGTTCAAATAAAACGCAAAAACATAATCCCTGGAAAGATAGTGGCCACAGAACAGATATTACCCTCCCCTCCGCCCACAAAAGAATAATATATGTGAGGATAATAGCATGACAAATGAATATCTACTATACAACCCGCATCGCAATGGAGTCTGGAAAATGTCTGGGAGAATAGTCTCCTAACAATTGGAGATATGCTACACTAGCGCGCCGCCCAAGAAGAAATAAAGACAGGAGACTTGATACTACACTACCTTGCCACAAAACGGAGAAGGTAATGCTTGGGTAAAGGGTTTCATAACAAGGGAACAGATGCTAGGCGACTCCCACCAAAAAGAAGAGGTAGTGCTTTGGAAAATGGTCTAATGGCAAAAGACCAGATATTACACGACCTTCTCTGAAAAAAAGAAGGCGGTAATGTCTGGAATGATAATACTGTGACACCAGAACATATACTACATTTACACAGGCCTTTAAATTGGGCAATGGAAGGAAATAGATTAGTTTAAAATAGTATAATAAGAAGATGGTACATTATTACTCTAATAAAAAATTTTTTTAGCAGACAGGTACCAAATCTCCATCATTCATAGATGTAATTGAAATTAAAATGACTTCGTCCTGGCAGGATTTGAGGATCCGACATTAAATTACGAAATCAAAACAAATCGGTGCTAAAATTAAGGGGGGGGGTTGACAGCATGTCAGCAGTAAGTCGAGAGATTTGATGGCAGCCATTCTTGGCGGCGCTGAGTTTGTGAAATATTTGTGGGGAAAGTGAGACGAGCGTTCGTCTCGTTTGAAAAGGAAAGAATTCCCTGTAGAGACATTTCCATTTTTGCTTCTTCTTCATATCGCGGAGTCGAATATTAGCGGAAATAGGCGAGTAGAACTTTTATTAATAAACGGGTCGTATCCTGTGAGGATAAGAGGGTGCAATGCTTTTAGAGGGCATTGGTTGGGTGGAGGAGGAGCGCATAACATTTCTTTTGAAAAGATAGCATTTATCAACTGCTGGTCGAAAAAATGATACAACAATATTTTTGTCTGTCTTATTCCTTACCTTACACGCACGCGCGTGCACACATACACACACACGCCAACACACAAACACACAGACACACACACACGCATATATATATATATATATATATATATATATATGTGTGTGTGTGTGTGTGTGTGTGTGTGTGTGTGTGTGTGTGTGTGTGTGTGTAAGAATACCAGCTTTATAATTTTGATAGGTTTGTCTTATCACTGAAAATTTATTTTTCAACTTAATTTTATTACTGTATATGTGTGTGTGTGTGTGTGTGTGTGTTTGTATGTATTTGTATATATGTATGGGTGTATAATCATTAGTTATCATTCCGAAACCAGACCTGTATTTAATTCACACTCACAAATACATATAATCTGAGATTACAATTATTGTTTTACTGTGTACGCTTGAAGCATCCCAATTGTTTTTTTTTCGCTATTAAATTAAGATATATCAAAATTTGAATTAAATTTAAGTATTATGGCATCTGGGTACTTAATTACGAGTATGGACCCTGCGCAAACATTGGTCTATTTCAGGCCATAAAAAATAATAATAATAAGCCAAAGAAAATGCTAAATTGATTTTAAACTCAAAATAATCTAGCGTGTTTTCTGTTTTGACTTTTTTCTTTGAGTAAGTTTCATTCATATTTTGTATTTTGTGTTTTTATTTTATTTTATTTTAAATTTATTTTTATTTTAATTCATTTAAAATTTATTTTATTTTATTTCATTCTAATGTAATTTTAAATTCATTTTTATTTTATTTTCTCTACGAATTTTTTTTTGTACATTTATAATAAAAAGTGCTTACACAACTATTTGAATGGACAAAGGACTTTGATTCTTCTCATAACTTCCTCGAAAACCGAAAGATACTTGCATTTACGATGCAATGTAGTTTTGTCATCAGGAGATGCCTCTCATAAAGTATCGTGGCACGAAGATTTTTCGGTGCAAAATTCATGCCAGAAGACATCCAGTAAAATAGATATTTAAAAAAAAACTCTTAGTTTTTTTGTTTTTTTTTGCCTGAAAATGTTTTTCATAGCTAAATAGACCAATGTTTATGCAAGGTCCACACTCGGCATCAAGTGCCGGTATCTGTTCAGTGCGCATTTACCTATAAGTATGGCAAACCACTTATAATTCAATGGCTGTAAGTTTTATTTTAAAAAATAATTATAAACATAACGACTCATAGAAATCTATCTATATTCTTTTTTCGTTTTAATATACTTTCATAGAAATGTTTCTGTTATGTCACAAAAAACTATTTTCTTTACGTCACAAGTGTCATGGTCATACAGTAATTCCATAGCTAATATAATATACTGACCCAACGGGTCACGGGTAGTCTACTATATATATATATATATATATATATATATATATTAAGTAATGTGATTTATAATTTAAAAGTTTTAAAATTTTTTAAATTTAACAATCAAAATTTAATTAAATTAAAAATCAGTTTCATAAGAAGGAACAACAACAAAGTCAATTATCTGTACGATCGTTTCGGAAATCCGTGCTTTTTATTTGTGGTATACATGAAGTCACGTAGAATAATTATACATAGTTTTTTTGGTAAGCACGGTCTCCTCATCAGCAAATTTAGGAGGATTTCTATTGAATTGAAAAGACACCAAAAATAAACCTAGCATTAAAAGTAAGGCAGATGAATCTGAAAAATTGAAGTAAAAGGTTTGGATATAAAATTTATAAGAAAATTAATAAGAAAATTTGTATAGGTTAGAGATAGAAATGAGTAGAAAAAAAATATATATTTTTGAATTTACATAATAAATTTGATTTAAAAATATATAGATATATAATTACCTTTTGGCTTTTCTTTTTTTGAAATCAGGAACTGTATTTAAAGTAGTCATTTAGATGTTTGCTATAGCTTTTTATTTTATTGAATGATGAATTTTAAAAGGGCGACGCTCGTGCAGTAAATTGTTTCCGTTAGCGTATTTTGATTTAGAGACGCTACAGTTAATATCTATAGAGAGAGAGTTTTTTTTTTTTTTTTTTTTTTTTTTTTTGCAAGTTTTTAAGGGGAGATAATTGTCATGGCTTTATTTATTATTTGATTTACGAGTCTAAGGGCGGTAATTGGTTTAACTTAATTTATTAAAAAAAAAAAAAAAAAAAAAAATCTATTTTTACTAATGAGTAATTTTTAATAATTTAAGGTGGTTTATATTTATTAAATTTAAACCAACGTTTATGATTACACGATAGAAGCTCGTGTCTTGAATTTACTAGTTTGGTTGTGCTTTTTATATCTTCATATTTTAAAATTTTTAGGGTTTCTTTTGTACATAATGTACAAAATTTATCTCCTGGTTTATATGATTTGCAAGTCTCAATTATTTGCCATTTTAAGTTGAAAGAAATATTGCTATTTTTTAGTTGCCAAATATAGTTGGATAGAGTAGTTTGGTTTGATAGAGAGTTATTTTTAAAAGAATGTTTGTGCGTTGAAATTCTATGTTTTATTGGGCCAGATGTGGAACCAATATATATTACCTCTTGATTATTATGATTATTTTCCGTTAGGTCTATTGTTGGATTATAATGTGGTGGGTTGGTTAATAATTGATCGGTAGATTGATTTAAGTTGGTGTTATCATTTAATCTGGTAGTTGAGTTATGGCTGTTGATAGGTTCTTGTATATTTGGAGTTTTTGATACTGTGCAGCTATAGATAACATTTTTAATTTTACATGAGCCTTGTAGGGGACATTTATTTTTTCTTCTACAGTTACAGTCCGATGTATTTTGTATAGTTGCATTTTGTAGTTTATTAATTTTATTATTATTAGAGCTAATTATTTTCTGATGAAGGTTAGGCATAGTAGAGTAAGAGACTTTAATTGTGTTCTTATTGAAAATCTTATTATATCTATGGGGGGCTTTAAAGTTCTTATCTAATATTTTAAAAAATTCTCTAGCTATGTTTGTTTCTAGGTTTTTGGAATACGGGGGGTTGAACCATAGGATCTCCTTGTGTCTATTCTTACGTTTGCGGGTTTTAGTTTGCTGTTTATTTATATTATTATCTAATATTTGTAGTTTGGTTTTATCTTTTTTTGTCTCCTGGTTATTTTTCTTAACTCGTATACGGGAAGACATTGCCATATTATATGTTATTACGCTCTTAATAGGTTTATTTTTAATGCAGTTTATGTTTCTATCATTTTCATTTATGAATTTAATTTGTGAATTATATCCAGAGTTTTTAAGGGCTTCATTATAGTATTTTTCATTTTTGGTAAATATTGATTTAGTAGAAGACAGTCTAGAAATTCTTAGAGCGATATTGGGAACTATTGATTTTAATATTGATTTAGGGTGGTTTGATTGATTGTGGACATATAGAAGTGATTGGTTAGGTTTATGGTATGGTTCAAAGGTAGAATTTTCAAGATTTAAGGTTATGTCTAAGAAATTAACAATTTTTTTATTAGGGTCGATTTTTATACTAAGTCCATAATTTTTAAATAATTTATGTAGAGCTTTAATTGCATTTTCATAATTTTTATTAGTAGAATTCGTTATGAAAAGTGCATCATCTCTATATAGCCCTCCTTCAAGTTTGAATTGTTTATGGAGTATACAATGTATTTCATTTAAAAGGAAAAGGCCAACTAGATCAGTGACCTGAGTCGAGTCCGTCGATCCCATTAAAATGTTGAAGTGGTTAGGGGTATTTTTCCTGGTCCAATATTTATTATCAAATGTTATTAAAGACTGTCTAGCTATAAGTATTAGTTTAGTTTCGTCTTGAGTTATATTAGTTAATTTTCGTGCCATTAATAGAGATTTATTAAGTAGGATAGGTGATATAGATTGGTAATATGATTCAATGTCAAAAGAAAGAAATTTAATATTATTTTTATTTTGAATATTAGAAAACCAGTCGATTACTTGGTTTGAAGATTGCCATAGTGGGTATTTTATTATGGATTTAATTTTGGGGATAATTCTATCTAATATGTTTTTACTAACCAGTCCTATATCTGATTTCGAGGGGCAAATGAGTCTAATAGTAGGGTTGATATTGAAGCTGTGTTTGTGGTCTTTTAAAGTAAATCTCGGGGTACCTGGTACCGTTATTTCTGTGTATTTATCTATTTTAAGTTTAGTTAAAATGTTTTTTGCATCATTATTTATTTTATTTAGTGCTGATTTATTAGTAGTTTTATAATTTTTATTAAGTTCTTTATATATTAGATTTTTATATTGTATATAGTCCATTGTGTAGAAATTTCCAGTTTTATCTGCCGGTACTATGAGTTTATTTTGGTGGCTTGTAGAAATAGATTTTGAAAATTTATTTATTTTTTTAAGTGTTGGAGTGATATATTTTTTATTTTTCTTAAATTTAATATTTTTAATCAGGTTGATTAAGTCATTTTCAAAATTTTCAGTGTCTATGTTTCTCTTAGGGTTTTTGTATGTTTTTAGTCTGTAGTATTTCGCTGCTTTTCTTTCTTCATTGTCTTGTCTGAGGATGGTTTCTTTTATTTCTCCAGGTTGGTGGTGTATTGGTTCTGTGGTTTCACTTTGGTAATTATCAAAATGGTAGGCTTTCCATCTCAAGTTCCTTATAAATGTATTTATACTTGTAATTAAGCTGGTTATAAAGGTGTCTTTAGGGGGTATGGGGATGCATTTAGTTGATAATTGTATGTCCTTCTTATGAAACATATCTACAATTACGTATATAAACTCAACCTGTTATAGGGAGCTAATAATTTAAAGGAGATTAGAATAATAGTCTAAAGAGCTAAGTGTATTTTAATGTAATAGTGAAATTACTAGTTTAATTAAAATACAGGAAATGCTCGTTGTAATTTAGATATATAATAAGCTCGATAGTTAAATGTCCTAGAGCTAATTCAATATTAAGTAATGTGATTTATAATTTAAAAGTTTTAAAATTTTTTAAATTTAACAATCAAAATTTAATTAAATTAAAAATCAGTTTCATAAGAAGGAACAACAACAAAGTCAATTATCTGTACGATCGTTTCGGAAATCCGTGCTTTTTATTTGTGGTATACATGAAGTCACGTAGAATAATTATACATAGTTTTTTTGGTAAGCACGGTCTCCTCATCAGCAAATTTAGGAGGATTTCTATTGAATTGAAAAGACACCAAAAATAAACCTAGCATTAAAAGTAAGGCAGATGAATCTGAAAAATTGAAGTAAAAGGTTTGGATATAAAATTTATAAGAAAATTAATAAGAAAATTTGTATAGGTTAGAGATAGAAATGAGTAGAAAAAAAATATATATTTTTGAATTTACATAATAAATTTGATTTAAAAATATATAGATATATAATTACCTTTTGGCTTTTCTTTTTTTGAAATCAGGAACTGTATTTAAAGTAGTCATTTAGATGTTTGCTATAGCTTTTTATTTTATTGAATGATGAATTTTAAAAGGGCGACGCTCGTGCAGTAAATTGTTTCCGTTAGCGTATTTTGATTTAGAGACGCTACAGTTAATATCTATAGAGAGAGAGTTTTTTTTCAAACCACCCTAAATCAATATTAAAATCAATAGTTCCCAATATCGCTCTAAGAATTTCTAGACTGTCTTCTACTAAATCAATATTTACCAAAAATGAAAAATACTATAATGAAGCCCTTAAAAACTCTGGATATAATTCACAAATTAAATTCATAAATGAAAATGATAGAAACATAAACTGCATTAAAAATAAACCTATTAAGAGCGTAATAACATATAATATGGCAATGTCTTCCCGTATACGAGTTAAGAAAAATAACCAGGAGACAAAAAAAGATAAAACCAAACTACAAATATTAGATAATAATATAAATAAACAGCAAACTAAAACCCGCAAACGTAAGAATAGACACAAGGAGATCCTATGGTTCAACCCCCCGTATTCCAAAAACCTAGAAACAAACATAGCTAGAGAATTTTTTAAAATATTAGATAAGAACTTTAAAGCCCCCCATAGATATAATAAGATTTTCAATAAGAACACAATTAAAGTCTCTTACTCTACTATGCCTAACCTTCATCAGAAAATAATTAGCTCTAATAATAATAAAATTAATAAACTACAAAATGCAACTATACAAAATACATCGGACTGTAACTGTAGAAGAAAAAATAAATGTCCCCTACAAGGCTCATGTAAAATTAAAAATGTTATCTATAGCTGCACAGTATCAAAAACTCCAAATATACAAGAACCTATCAACAGCCATAACTCAACTACCAGATTAAATGATAACACCAACTTAAATCAATCTACCGATCAATTATTAACCAACCCACCACATTATAATCCAACAATAGACCTAACGGAAAATAATCATAATAATCAAGAGGTAATATATATTGGTTCCACATCTGGCCCAATAAAACATAGAATTTCAACGCACAAACATTCTTTTAAAAATAACTCTCTATCAAACCAAACTACTCTATCCAACTATATTTGGCAACTAAAAAATAGCAATATTTCTTTCAACTTAAAATGGCAAATAATTGAGACTTGCAAATCATATAAACCAGGAGATAAATTTTGTACATTATGTACAAAAGAAACCCTAAAAATTTTAAAATATGAAGATATAAAAAGCACAACCAAACTAGTAAATTCAAGACACGAGCTTCTATCGTGTAATAATAAACGTTGGTTTAAATTTAATAAATATAAACCACCTTAAATTATTAAAAATTACTCATTAGTAAAAATAGATTTTTTTTTTTTTTTTTTTTAATAAATTAAGTTAAACCAATTACCGCCCTTAGACTCGTAAATCAAATAATAAATAAAGCCATGACAATTATCTCCCCTTAAAAACTTGCAAAAAAAAAAAAAAAAAAAAAAAAAAAAAAAAAAAAACTCTCTCTCTATAGATATTAACTGTAGCGTCTCTAAATCAAAATACGCTAACGGAAACAATTTACTGCACGAGCGTCGCCCTTTTAAAATTCATCATTCAATAAAATAAAAAGCTATAGCAAACATCTAAATGACTACTTTAAATACAGTTCCTGATTTCAAAAAAAGAAAAGCCAAAAGGTAATTATATATCTATATATTTTTAAATCAAATTTATTATGTAAATTCAAAAATATATATTTTTTTTCTACTCATTTCTATCTCTAACCTATACAAATTTTCTTATTAATTTTCTTATAAATTTTATATCCAAACCTTTTACTTCAATTTTTCAGATTCATCTGCCTTACTTTTAATGCTAGGTTTATTTTTGGTGTCTTTTCAATTCAATAGAAATCCTCCTAAATTTGCTGATGAGGAGACCGTGCTTACCAAAAAAACTATGTATAATTATTCTACGTGACTTCATGTATACCACAAATAAAAAGCACGGATTTCCGAAACGATCGTACAGATAATTGACTTTGTTGTTGTTCCTTCTTATGAAACTGATTTTTAATTTAATTAAATTTTGATTGTTAAATTTAAAAAATTTTAAAACTTTTAAATTATAAATCACATTACTTAATATTGAATTAGCTCTAGGACATTTAACTATCGAGCTTATTATATATCTAAATTACAACGAGCATTTCCTGTATTTTAATTAAACTAGTAATTTCACTATTACATTAAAATACACTTAGCTCTTTAGACTATTATTCTAATCTCCTTTAAATTATATATATATATATATATATATATATATATATATATTGGTGATGGAACGATTCCAATATTTTTAATTACTAAATGTTTGCATGCGAAGTAACTAAATTACTAAATTTTGACCATGGAAGAATTCGTTACATCAGTTCCACTATCTCTAGGTAAAAAACTTCGAAATCATCTTTCTTCCACGACTGCGTCAAACGAGATCTTTCTGCAGACTCGGATTATACACATTTTGAATTTTGAATTTAGATTTATTTGTCAATATTATAAATCCGAGATGATTGATTTGAAGGAATAAATATTGTACTGGTATTTTGTTTCTTCAAATAAATAGTCTTAAAATAAAGACGAAACGTTGATGAACATATAATTTGGGTTTGTTCCTTTTTCATCTCCATATATATATATGTATATATATATATATATATATATATATATATATATATATATATATATATATATATATATATAATGTTTGTGTGTATGTATATGGGAGTGAGAATATATTTGCATGTCATCCACAAACTAATGCTTTACAGCTCCTCCAGTATGGCTAATAATGCAAATGTTTTGACCGGGGATCGAAACCAGACCGTTTTGTCAACAGTCGACCATTTTATCTGCTACGGTATCTGCGCATGAGATTTTAATACTTTTATATGCATTATCAGTTTCGTAGACTATTCTGTTCTTTTACATAGAGCTACGCATTAGCGCTAATGGCATCCGGCAATCCGCCTTACTAGAATGATCAATCCAAGAAAGTGAGGTGTGAATCCACAGAAAAAAGTTTCACCGTATCACTCTTTTGTAAAAGTCGAACAGCTAATTTTTAAATCTAAAAAACGCATCATCGAAATTTCGTGCAGGAGAAATAATATTTCTTTAAAAACACACACAGGAAAAAGAAAACTATAAAAGTCAGGATTAAGTGCTACAATTTTTATTACTAATGTAGATTTCGGTTGTGTGTTCTGTTCTGGTGTCATGAGACCATCCTCACAAACATTACCTAATCCTTTGGAATGGGCATAGTGTAGTATATGTTCCTCCATCATGATATACTACTCCCAGGCATTATCTCCTCCTTTGAGGGTGCAGGTAGTCTATGATTCGTCATATATGCCAATTTTATTAATAATCTTGGAATTGTTTTTTTCAGTCGATATCCGAATTCGAAGTTAATCTTTCTTTCCAACCAAATTCATTTAAATTGAGAAAGTGAGAAAGTGAGAAAGCAACATTTAAACATTTTTTCTTATCAAAATTATTGATATTTGTTTTCCATGAAGATCATTATGAATAAAAAGCTGGATTTATTGAATTATACTATTTTGATCTAAATCGGTATATTAACAATTTTTCGACCGATGTAAATTCTGGTCTATCTAAGAAAATGTTTCGAACTTGAGAACATATCCAAAAAATCCAAATTGTACATCGTCAGCTAAAATATTCTAAAAAAAAATGCAAGAAGGGATTATTCCATTTTTTATAAAATATTGAAATCAATTTCGAAATATCCGAATCATCATCATCATCATCATCATCATCCCAAATGATTGTTAATTTCTTGTTGGATTGTTTTTAGTTTTTTTTTTTTTTTAAATCATGGTATCTATTTCTTAATTTATAATGTATTTTAGTTTTAAAAAGTATAAAACTCTGCGAACAACAGATTTTCTTTCTTTCTACGCGAACTTGAGACTCCGATTTTAAAATACGTTATTTCTCTTTCCACAACACCCCCCTCCCCGCCCGCCAATACAACAACTTATTTTAGAGTGAAGTAATCAGGTCGAGGTAAAAGTTTTGCCGGTTTGTAGAAGGGACATTTGAAACGATTGTAATTTATTTTATCCATATTGTTATTAAACAAATAACCCTGATTAATTTATAACGCTTTTTTCACTTTATTAAAACATCATTTATATTTTCTGCAATATTCTCGACCATGTTCACACAGAAAAGAAATCATCTTCAATCCTGATAATGCTTGGCCACAAATCTAGCCTCATCTTGCAGATTCTGATTTAAGTCTCTCAAATTATCACTTGTTTTTAGGATTGCAAAACAGTTTAAATCGTCTTACATTAACATTACGAACGTTGAATATAAGTTGGATTCATACTTTACATCACAATCTAAAAAAAATGACAAGCGATGCGTTTATAAGCTCGTTGACATAAAAACAAGTTATAATAAAGAGCAGTTATTGTTATCGACTTAATATTTTAAAACTTTTACTTTAAGTAACATATTTTTGTTTAGATAATTAGGTTTGGCGGCTTTAACAAATAAAGAAGGCCGACTGACTCATCGGTCGAAACGTTGATAAGGACGATTATTGGTAAAAAAAAAGTACACTTAGATAACGATAAGTATATATTTCTGAAAAAAAAATCTTACAAATCTTAATCTTTTACTTTTAATGTTCGGCTGAGAAAATTTAGTTTTGGTGATTACGAACGTCATCACGTTGCCATACAGGTTCGTGTAAGATTCAAATGATAAACGATGTCGAATCTGGTCAGTGGTTAGATGGGTGACTATTTAAGAATATCTACTTTAAATATTCCCAAAATGTTGCTTATAAATATAAGAAAATCAGTTTCTTTGTAGTAACCAAGAAAAAGGATGTCTTCAGGTCGCCGTCGACTATGACTTTCGTTCTTATTTTAAGAGTTTTAACAACTTAAACTATCATATAGGAATATAAATAGGTAGCAGCAATGACATTCCTTTTTGCCAGTAGCAAAGTGTAGTTTTATCCTGGTACGCCATTTTATGTTTTTCTGTTTAGGATCAGTAAAAAAAGAAATCGATATAGAGTGAAGTAATTTTTATTTTTGTACCAATTCAGAGTTCCCCATTGTAGATAGCAGAATTTTACCCACGTGAAAAATTAACCTTGTGTTTTTATTCTAGACAAATAAATAGGGAATAACAACGACATTATTTCGTGAACAATTATTTTAATTTCGCTCGCTTTCTAGACTGACCGAATAACCTTCTTTCCTCCTCTGTTTTAATTGCACTTTTTTGTTCATGCCAATGCTGCTTGCAACGAGGGAAGTTGTTTTTCGTTGTCTTTTTTATCTATTTCATTTGTCGTGTTTGCCTAAAGGGGAAGTAGGGAAAGTAGGGAATGAAAAGAAGATAAAGAAGATAATGACAAAAATAATAACGATGATGATGATGATGATGATGAAATAGTGCATCTGTTACGAACAGAAACCTGCCTTCATTTTGGAAACAGACCAGCTGTGAAAATACCTGTCTATTAAATGGGCCATCTGCCATAACTCCTCTAGTTTGCTATCCCTAAAGATCAAAACCTGTTTTGACCGACAATCAACATAAACCATATATATATATATATATATATATATATATATATATATATATGAGAGAGAGAGAGAGAGGGAGGGAGAGAGAGAGATGGAAGAGTATGAGAAAGTTATAGCAATGCAGGGAACCGGCTGTTGTATTGGAGAACGTATGAACAAAAATGGACAAACGAAAGAAGGTCTTGTTTGTTTTGTTATTTTATTTACTTTCGTTTATCAAGTCATTTTTTTTAAGATGATCACGATGCAAATCAGTAAATATGGGCTTACTGTTTGATGTAATCAGGATGGTGGATGCCTTAATAAACATCTTAAACATATCTTTTTCAAAAGAAAAAGGACCAAAGAATTTTTCTGATAAAGGAGAAACATTGAAATATCGTTAATATCGTTTATACATATTGTCTTCATAACACTCTTGGACAATGTACAGAAGGCAAATCAAAGAGTTGGATGTTTTTCTCAAAAATTATCTTCGGGAAATTTGTGGAGTTAGTTTAAGCGACAGGATTGCAAATGCTGACATCATAGTATTAAATCCTTTCTCGTGAAATCACACCTGCACTGGATGCGTTGCATATACAAGAGGAAAGAATTCTAAAACTGTTGATATACAGCCAACTTGACGGTTGTAACCGGACAGTAGGCCGACCATTATTTGGGTACAAGAACAAAATAATCAAACAATCTCCTAGCTGCTAAAATAAACCTTGCTGCCCTCGAAGACTCTGTGATAGTAATGAACGGATCTCTACATGTTTCACTGGCATTATGAAAAATGATCACCAAACATTGTCAAAGTTCGTCAAATTATGGAAAGAAATAAAGTATCGATCGCCATTCCAGCCATATACTCCAACACTATTTGAGAATTTTTTTGTAGATCATTGGTTGGACTGAAATGCCATCTGTGACTCAATTACGCGGTTAAATAGACGAAGTTGCAAGAACCTCATACGTCGAAGTCGACAGGCGAGTCCATGATGATGATGCATATATATGTATATGTATATACATGTATATATAAGTATATGCATGTACATGTATATATATAAAAGCATATGTGTGTTTATATGTATATATATATGTGTGTGTATGCATTTTTATGCGTATGTACATATGTGTGTGTGTTTTATGTATAGCTGTATATTCTGTATATGTACATGTGTATATATTTGTAAATACATGTATGTGTGTATATATTTGTAAATACATGTATGTGTGTATATATATGTTCATATATATATAAATATATAAATGCATATATGTATATGTAGATGTATATGTGTATACGTATATATACGCACACACACGCACACACACACACACACACATATATATATATATATATATATATATATATATATATATATATACAAGTGAAAGTGTCTGTCTGTGTACATTTCCCTGTACAATAACTCTATCAATTTTTAGTCTACAGACTCGAAATTTGATATACAAGGTACTGAGATTTGGGAAAATGTTTGTAATCCGTTTTCGGCCAGAAATTTGGCTATTAAGGGGTCAAAGTTCAACGATTTGACCTTTGAGAACTCTACAAAACCCCTCCGCCAATTTTGGGTAAAACAATTGAAATTTTAGATATAGGTTTCTTGGATATGGATCTAACTTAATAACTTGATTTGAGCCTAAAACAATAAATGTTAACGGGTCATAATAGGGGTCAAATTAAAAAAAAAATGACCTCTGCGGTCTCTACAATTTCTTGTCTAAACATTTGAAATTTTGCATAAAGGATATTCAGAGATAGGGTAAGCTTTTTAATCCGTTTTGGTCGAAAATTTGAGCTACGAATATATAAATGTATGTATGTATGTTTGTATGCATGCCTAAAACTTTCGACAGAGGCGACGGATTTTCATGAGATCAGTGTCATTTTGAAGCTCGAGCCTTCAGACGACAAATACCGAAAAAATTGGCTAAACACATTAATATCTTCACCCTCAACTGGGAACTTTTCTACAGTTGCTTTTTTCGCCGATATTTTCGAAAGTCACCCTCTCTTTCCAATTATCTAGCCTTAATTTAAACTTACGTCATTTTCGGTTTGGCGGTGGTCGTAACAGCAAAGACGTCACGTTTTCCCCCTTTCTTTTCCTCCTTCGCGGTACGGGTTCGAGCCTGCCTTCCTACTACCACTTTTTTTTGCTCAACACACACCTCCAAACACCCGGATAACGCCGGGCTGAAATGCTAGTATATATATATATATATATATATATATATATATATATATATTCTTTGAAGTTTTTAACCTTTAAAACTATACAAAAAAAAATAAACAAATATTTTTTTATCATTTGTTAGAAAACCATCAAGTAAGTAAGTCATTCAATCACCTGCAATTACTGCATCAACTCGCTCTCGAATTTACTATATATATATATATATATATATATATATATATATATATATATATATATATATATAAATGAGGTGCCTTCAGACTTTTTCCGTATGGACAATTTTATTGATAGTACACAGATGAAATTAGTCCACTTCGAAATAATCTTCTCCGGCTGCAACACACTTGTTGTACCGTTTCAACAACTCCTGGTTCGCCCATCGAAGTACTACTGTTTGAGTGTGTCAAGGGCCTTGATAACGGGCTCTTTCATCTCCTCAATTGTCTCATAACGACAGGTTTTCCTTCAGCTTAGAGAATCAAAGACAGCAAGGTCTGGACTATAGGGAGAGTGAAGAACTGTCTTGATTATCTCAGTCAAATAGTCTGTGACAAGGGTGCACGTGTGGACTGGTGCATTCAAGTAAATCAGCTTCAGTTCCTCGCGAATAATTGCGTATACAATTCCCACACTGATAATATGTGCACTTTTTGTTTCTGTAGACACACCACGGTCAATATCCATGAAATTCTATATTTGGCCAATCAATTCTGGTGTTCTGATATACTGACTCCTTCCACGCCTTTCATTATCCCTAACAAACTCCCTGCCTTCCGTTAATCTCATGCCACTCTGAAACTGAGGCTCGATTCATGCAAGATGGTCCAAAAACAGTCCAACCCATTCAATACATTTCTGTGGCATTTCTTCTAAGTTTAAACAGAATTTTATTACATATGGTCCTTTAAAAGTATTCTACGTCCAGATTACATTTTTTGAAATTCATCAGCTGTGGCAATCAGGCTTTAGTAGTGTGTATTCCAATTCCTGCTGTAGCTGTTCATTTAAACCCAAAATCAAAAAAATTGGTCAGCAATCGCATAAAATGTATAGCAATAGCATACTGAATTTTCAAGTGTCTTCGACAATTTTAAATGCCTTTACAAAAGTCTGGAAAATTTTTGAAGGCACCTTATATATATATATATATATATATATATATATATATATATATATATATATATACGAGGTTCCTTCGATAATTTATATATATATGTATATGTGTATGTATGTGTATATGTACATATATATGTATATGTATATATATGTATATACATATATATATATATATATATATATATATATATATATATATATAAGAGCAAGTAGTTAATAAAACATGTTAAAAACACCTTGAAAAAGAGTTTAAAACATATTTAATTTGAAAAGGAAACAATAAGTAAGTGGGGAGTTCTTAATCGGCGGAGTTTCGAAGAAATACTTTCCAGGTTTTAACAAAATGCGGGATCGGATTTTTCTTGCAAAAGTATTTGATGAAACTACAAATAAGTCATAGACCTTACTTTATAACAATAAGTGAAGCAGAGGGAATGGGGTGAAGAAAAAGGTGATTTCATATATATTTATATACATATACGTTTATCTATATATATAAGTGAAAATGCCTGTGTATATTTCCCTACCAAATAACTCAGCCTAGAGACTCGAGATTTGACATAAGGGGTATTGAGATTTGGGAAAATCTTTTTAAATAATTTTAATCGGTTTTTGTCCAAAAATTTGTCTGTCAAGGGATGAAAGTTCAACGATTTGACCTTTGAAAACTCTACCAAACACCTCCCCCGTTTTGAGCCGAAACACTTGAAATTTTAGATGTAGGTTACTTGGGCATGGAATAAACATTTTAATTTGATTCGAGCCAAAAGCAATAAATGTTAACAGGTCCAAATTTGGGTCAAAGTTTAAAAAAATTGACCTCTGCGGTTTCTACAATATTACTCAGCCAGTTTCTGGTCTAAAAATTTGAAATTTTCCATACAGGGTGTTCAGATAGGGAGTAAGCTTTTTAAGCGGTTTGGTTCGAAAATTTGAGGTGCCAAGGAGTTAAAGTTAAAAAGATTTGACCTTTGCGGTGTCCAGCAAACTACTAAGCCAATTTTGGGTCTAAACATTTGAAATTTATACACTACAGATATTCAGACATGCGGCAAGCATTTTAATCAGTTTTGGAGCGAAAATTTGGTTGCCAAAATGCCAAAGTTGAAAGCGTTGACTTTTGCAGAGTCTACTAAATTCTTGCGCTAATTTTGGGTCTAAACACTTGACATTTTAGATGTAGGTAAGTTGGACATGGGTATAACGTTTTATTTGAAACTAAAACAATAAAAAAAAGTTTTAATAAAATTGACCCCTACAGTCTCTACGAAATAATTCAGACAATTTTTGGTCTAAACATTTAAAATCTTACACAAATGTATTCATACATAGGGCTCGAGCAAAGCCGGGCTGAACTGCTAGTATAAATATTTGTGATTGGATCATTCCAATTTTTTTACAGATTTCATACAATTACCGGTTCTATTAAAAAAATTAATTCAGGTACAATTAACGATTCTAAATTTTTTTAATCGTTAAATATTTCATTATTAAGTTGCTCTTTTTCTTAGTAGTAAAAATAAAAATTTGTAGGTAGATTTTATTGGTAGTTAAAGTTATAGAAATATGGAGTCTTTTATTAGTAGTTTCAGTCATGGAAACTCTCGTTTGGGTGCGTACACACACACACACACACACATATATATATATATTTATATACATACACACGGCAATTATATATATATATATATATATACACTGCAATTACATATATATACACACACGCACGGCAATTATATATATATATATATATATATATACATACACGGCAATTATATATATACACGGCAATTATATATATATATATATATATATATATATATATATATATATGGGTAGTTTTTTTTTGTTTATATCCGTTAGAAGCGTTGAGTGAAATTTGAAGAATAAAACATGTATAAATACATTTGAAGCCAAAACTGCAACGAGATTTTTTTTTTATAAAATAAACGGGTGTTTATTTTTAAAGAAATATATTTCGGAGTAAGACTCCTTTGTCAATCTTTTTTTCCCCTCTTCTTCCTCGACATAATGTAGTGGAAGATATTTCGATGAAGAGTCCATGTTATGTTGTTAACTGCGGGGTTTTTATGAAGCCGGATAGGTGCCGCGTGGTCACGCATTTTGAAAATCTGGGTAGTTTTTTGTTTATATCCGTTAGAAGCGTTGAGTGAAATTTGATGAATAAAACATGTATAAATACATTTGAAGCCAAAACTATAACACGATTTTTTATGTTTTATTCTTCAAATACACACACACGTGCACACACACATACACACACACACACACACACACACACACACACACACACACACATATATATATATATAGTATGTGTGTATATGATTAAGTTTAGAACATTTTTTAAACATTGTAAGGAGTCTACATAGACCATTCAAACGAAACTATGTGAGAAAATAATTTTTAGAATAGAATCTTCCCAGAATGCAGTCGAAAATACGAAAGGAAGAAACAAAGTCTACATAAGCTCTACACATGCATTGAACACATTTGCAAAAAACATTACTGTTTAGTGCATGTTAAGAATATAGTTTAGCTTCATTATTTAACCCATTATGACCTCGTTAAGCTGATTTATTCAGTCATTATATCATCATAAAGCATGTGATAATTGATTCAAACACGCCTTGTACGTATTGTTCAGTAGATGCCAGATACATCCAGATTTCAACTGTCCATTGCTTAGATTCAGTATGCCACCATATGTCTCAGAGAGTGGAGGATTTCGTCTGTTGTCATAAACACACTTTTTTTCAAGCACTATGAATAATAATCAAAGTAAGTTCATGAAATGCAAAAATTCTGAGTGGTTTAACTACTGAACTTCATAATTGTTCCAGGTTGAAGGCACTCATAGTTTCATTACTCTTTAAACTAATTAAAATAAACGATAACTATTTTTTGTCATCTACATCATAATTCAGGTCATAAATCGTTAATATATGACAATTTTCAGATGAGTTCGGCATTGGAAAATCTCTTTAGGAATCCATATGATCTAAAACCTCTGCAATCTGGTTATGATAACTAGTTTAAAATAAGAAAAAACTCTCAGATCACACATTTGATACTTGTGTTTGATAGGCAACCATACACACCTGTACAATCGCCACCTGCCTTGGTGAATGGAGGAAAACGCAAGCCTTTTAACAACACAGCTGTTAATGTCAGCTGATTTTGTAATAGAAGATTACTAGCAGACCTTCCAACAATTCCCGGTCATAAAATACGCTTAAATGTAATATTTTGATTAATGCAAATTTCGTATTTATTATTATTTTATACTGAACCCAATATATTCATAATGATTTAAAAAGTTTTAAAAAAATGGTTCGTACGCCACCACCGAGAATCCAAAACGTTTAGCTTACGATTTACTTTTCCTTTTGACGTTAATACCTTAGCTATGAAGACATGTTTGTTGCAAGGCTAAAAATGAAAACATGAACTAATAGCTACTACGTTACGCATGCCTATTCGTAATGCGTCTTTCGACCTTCACCTGCAAATTCCATATTTTTAATGTTCCCACTTTTGCACCGACTTTTCCCAGCTAAAACCCCAAAATAAAGTTTCGTATGGGTTCGAATACTCTATATATTAAGTTTCATGCCTGTAGACCAAAAACTGACAGAGGAGTTTGGCAGGCAAAACTTTTTAAACAAATATATATATACACATGCAGAAATATCTATAGAAGCAGGTTTATCTTTATTATAACCTTTTTACGCAAATATTACGCAACTAAAACTCATGTAGAATATCTGCATGAATATAATTACACGTAATAGTTAACTAAAGATGATCATCCTATAAGAAAACCGAAAAAAAAAACTAATAGAGAATTAATTAAAATGAATGTTTAAAAACACTAAAATCTTATCCAGTTAGGTAGAACATTTACTTTTCTTGCCTTTGATAACATTTATTTGTTATATATTTATTTTTGACAACTTCTTTGTATCTGTGTTTAGTAATATAAACCCTTTTCATTTAATATAACGTTTAGTCGGCTTGAAAAACAGAGTTTATCGGTGTATTTGAAAACTACAAATGGTGGCGGACACTGTTGATTACTTTAAGTTAGAGAAAGTGAGTTAACGCTAAAAAACTATACAAAATACTGTCAGAAACACACCGATTATGCCAGCCTATGCCATGGTAACATATATTCAGTGAGTTTCAGACACTGTTTTGTATAGTTTTTAGTTTTCAACTTACTTTCCCAAACTTAACGTATTCAACAGAGTCCGCGACCATTTCTGTTTTTCGAGCCGATTAAACATTTTAGATTACATAAAAACACTAAACAATTACCCAGTTAGGGAGAAACGTAACTTACCTTACCTTTGCTTTCATTTATTTGTTTTTGGACAACTTTTTCGAATCTGTGTATAGTACCCCCCCTCGCCATCAACCAAATATTAATTACTAACTCACATTTTTGTAAAACAACAACAACAACAAAAAAAAACATTTAGCGTTTCAACATTTTTGCTACGTTCGGCTTCATCCACTGATTGTTGGTCGAGTCCAAACCATGAATGATTGACAGAAACTCCCGAGGATCCAGATCAAATTCTGCAAGAGTACCATTTTTTTTTTCATTTTCGCCTTCTTTTTCACTTTTTGGAGTAGATTGCTGTACTAAGAATATAAGAAACATGCATTTTTCTCTTTTTATTAAATTTTTCCATTACACCAAATTGAGCCACTGCAACGCGTGGCAGGGTACAGCTAGTATATATATATATATATATATATATATATATATACATATATATATATATATATATATATATATATATATATATATATACTTATATATACCTATTCACCAGAAAAGAAAATTCTATAGGAATATAAGTCATTTTATTAAAGAATGTTATTTTCAAATAGGAAATAAAATATTGCTCCAAATGATAGGTATCCCAATGGGATTGGATCCTGCACCATTTTGGGCAAATCTGTATTTACATAGACTCGAGTATATATATATGTATATATATATATATATATATATATATATATATATATATATATATATATATATGTTTTCACAAATAAAATATGATATATCTAAAACATATATTTTCATGGGTGTAGGAGATTTATAGATGGTCTTATATGTATAAACGATTACGATGAATTCGAAACAAAAAAAAACAACATTTTATATATCCAAAAGAGTTAGAATTGAATTGTGAACATAGAGGACAACACGCTACATTTCTGGATTTAGATATAAAAATTGAGGATAGGATTTTTCTTTATAAAATATTTGATTAAAGAAACTCTTTCTCTTTTCAAATAGCTCGTATACCGCATAAAGATAATACCTGCCATGTTTTATGTTTTATGGAACCATTATGTCAGAGTTTTTGAGAATAGCTCTCGTTACTTTAAAATTAATAGATTTCATACCCCCAGTTTCTTGCTTAGTAATAAGAATGATAAAACAAAGTGGGGAAAAAACTAAAATATTTAAACAGTTAAATAAAGCATTTGTTCGTTATCCTGATGCTTTTGAATCGTTTAAAATTAACCAGAATATATTAATAAAGGAAATCCCAAAATATATTAGTAATGTATAAAATCTATTATATAAAATAATTTTTTAAAAATGTATATATTTATAAATATTTTTAACCTTTATATATTTTTAATTTTAAGTAAATAAGAATGTAAATATATAAAGAACTTATCATAGTAGGGGGTGGTAAGTAGTCAACTGGATAAATCCTTATCTTATAAATTCAAGTTAAAAACATATCCATTTTGAATTTGGAAACAGATGACTCTCACAGGTAAAGAATTCATTTTGACACTATTTTACGCTTATTCAACGGAAAGAACGTGCGCACTGACGTGCACAAAGAATTTTAGGGAGTACCAGCCGAAGTATAATCTTATGGGCAATACGCTTTTACACGGTCAGAAGTAATCACCAGAAGATTTTTGTTTTTTTTCAGAGGAATTTTCAATAATCGAAGTTTACAAGAGGCATAGTTATTTTAAACGCACGCACGCACGCACGCACACACACACACTATATATATATATATATATATATATATATATACTAGCGAGGGGTACCCGGCGTTGCCCGGGTGTTTGGAGGTGTGTTTGGGGGGGGGGGGGTAGAAAAAAAGTAAGTATGAGGATCGAACCCGAACCATTGAGGCAAAGTTGTGAAAAAAAAAAACGTGCGACGTTAACCATTGCCCCACCGCGACATGCTTACGGAAACACGTTTGAATTTATTTAATTATTTGGATTTAGTAGGTGCCCGTTTTAATGAGTTAATGAGGTAAAGTTTTACTGCGGGATTTCATTTACTGCTGAACGCCCCCCCCCCCCAAGATGTTATTGGAAAAAGACTAATCCGCATGCGGTGAGCGACAAATGTCGAATATTTATGTTCCCGAAATCGAGCAAATTAAATAGACAGGCGAGCTTCGTTGTTAAGTGTGAGATATTACGATTTATATGTGATATAAAAAGTTTTAAAAAGTTGTGAACCGACCGACCGCTTCTCGGAAAGAAGCCTTTTGTAGACACACAGAAAAAGCGAACACACATACATACATTTTCGCTTTGATATATATATATATATATATATACATATATATATATATATATATATATATATAATTATTTATGCAAACACTATACATTGTAGATTCCAGAAATGTACCACAGTTTTTTTACACTAGTAGGCAATCATCCCTATTCAGTTATATAATATTCAGTTATTACAAATTGACCCGTTTTGACAAGTACCTTCTATTCCTTCTTATGCCTTCCTAATCTCTTTTTCTCTCTCTTTCTCTCCACACACACACACACACACACACACACACACACACATATATATATATATATATATATATATATATATATATAAGATAGATAGCTAGATAGATAAAAAGTACTCGTTGCAACGGGTTAGTTTTAATAGCTGTATATTCTCATCTAATTACTTGCACATATTTTTTGTTTCTTTGAAGATTTTTTTTTGTTCAGATCAATAAGGTAGAATAATTGCCGTTTATACAAGTATGTTCCCTTCTTCTTTGAACTAATGGTCAATTGTTTAGCCACCGTCGTTTTTTTTTTATTCTAGGGCAGTAATGTATTGTGGTTGTTTCATGATTGCTGTTTAAGTAGAGACATTTAATAGAGAGAGGAAGAGAGAGAGAGAGAGAGAGAGAGGGAGGCAGAAGACAGGAAGAAATATAGAGAGGCAACAAGAGAGTGTTAGAGGAGGAATAACAAAGAGATGAAGAAGGGAATAAAAGATAAAGATAGAAAGTAAAACAGAAGAAATAAAAAGATGAAACAGAAGGTGAGGTTGGGAGACAAAGAAAAAGAGATGTAAAGGCGTGTTTTAAATAATCTATAAAAACAATCAGTGAAAGATAGAGAGAAAGAGTGAAAATAAGAGGGTGAGATAAAGAGAGGAAGAAAGTGTCAGGAAGAAAGAAAAGTGATTGTTCATAGACGAAAAGTAGTGAAGAAGGAATAAGAGAGAGAGAAAGAGAGAGAGAAAGAAAGAACAGGAAAAAGGAAGTGATAAAAGATTACAAGAAAGAGAAGACTGAGAGGAGAAGGAAGAGATGAAAAGAGAGAGAGAGAAACAGAGAGAGAGAGAGAGAGAGAGAGAGTTGAATAGACAGACAGAAAAGTAAGAAACAATATGAAATAGTTGAGGAAATAAAGACAGTGAAAGAAAAAGAGAGAGTAAGGGGGTGAGATAAATCTTAAACAGACAAAGAGCGTGTGTGTGTGTGTGTGTGTGTGTGTGTGTGTGTGTGTGTGTGTGGGTGTGTGTGTGTGGGTGTGTGTGTGAAAGTTAAAGATCGTTATCGAGATAAAGAGAGCGGAAAAGAAAAAGAGGGGGAGATATAGAGAAAGTGAGGGTAGGAGAGAGAAAGTGAGAGAGAGGGTAGGACAGACAGAAGAAAGCTATAGGAAGAGAGTAAAAAAGACAACTAGTTAAAGAAATTAAGAGAGCATAAGGAAAGAAGGAATAAATGAGAGAAAGAAAAGCGTTGAACAGAAACACGAGGAATAAAGAAAGAGACAGATAATGGGATAATTTGAGAGTGGGTGGAAAAGAGAAAGAAAATATAGGAGAATTAGAACTAAAGAAATAAAAAGAGGAATATATATATATATATATATATATATATATATATATATATATATAGAGAGAGAGAGAGAGAGAGAGAGAGAGAGAGAGATAGAGAGAGAGAGATAGAGAGATAGAGAGAGATGGAAGGAGGGAGAGAGAGAGGTATGCATTTATGTATCTGTGCATGTATAACTTCATATTGAGTTCACTGATTCCTCATTTATTCATCTCTTTCAACATATGGTAGCCTTTATTTCTCTTCATCTCGTGCCAGATGTTTCTCCATCCTTTTCCAAACTAAACTCAGCTTCTTATGATACTATCGAAACCACGTGGTTGCACGCCTCATGGAGCGCCACCCACAAATCTTGTCCTGTTTAGTTAGTAACATTGGTAAATTTCGAAAGCTAGAAAATCGAGAGTCTTGGACACATATCGAAATGCCATCTAGATAAGGCCTGGTGATGAAAACACTTTGCTTCAAATCAAGGGTCAAAGGTCTTTTATTACGACAGATCAAGGGAAACCTTGGCGGGTGAAAAGAAACTGTCGCTATTTAAGAAGTCTTTGAAAGAAATGACACATTGGCCTAAAACGTCATCGACGAGGACGATGACAAACGTCGATTGTTGTCGCATAAATATGGCAATAAATAAACCGGGCGCAACGATTCTGACTTGGCTTGGATATGTGTGTAAGACTTAGATAATTTTTGATGATCCAATGCCAAACTAATCTTTTTCTCACCCTCTTGGCAACTAGTTTCAAATCTGCTGAATGGAATTATGTAGATATGGACAAAACGGACTGCCCTAATTTTTAAACTTATAAATAGTTATATTACGATTTCAATATTTTTGCTGATTTTGATATAATTGCCGACTCTGTTCTAAATTCCCGATGACGATACAATTAACGATTACGATTCCGATTCTTTTCAAATTTATTTTTAATTTTCGGATTACCAAAAAAAAAAACAAAAAAAAACTGTACGATGTGCATATATTTTCGCAAACGTAAAAATGCATTTGTTGGGGGGGGTCTATAGATTTTAGTTTTACTTCTAGTTTTAAATTAATCAATATTTATTATCATTAGTATAAACAACAGACAAAATTAACAACAACAACAACAAAAAACATTCAGCAAAAGAGCATAAATATTCCAATTCCGATACCTCTAAAAGTTCCGATTTTTCAGATTCATTATTTCGATCATCGTTCCCACATTTTACTTACAGATGAATCTTCAAAATGAATTTAAAAAATTGTTTTTTTAATAAAGAAAAAATGTATGAAGTAAATAAATTTTTTTAAAAAACTTTCATTTTTCACCCAATAATAAAGAGCAATATGTGTTTATTTGTAAGTACATAAATGAAGATTTAGTCATTAATTTATGTACAATACGTCATAAACTAATTTAGGAACAAGGCAATTAGACATCTTTACGTCTAGTGGCTCTATTCTTATATGTGGACTATATTCAGTTAAATTAAATTTTAGAACATGGGCTTTAAAAAAATTAAAGCTCTTCAGGAAAATTCCGATTGCTCAAAGTTTTATGAAATACATTTTCCTCAAATTTCAATTTATTTGGGTTATTTCAAGATTTTTAGAGGACATAATATGACAGAGTTTCCCTTTTGAAAGCGTAGTTATATCCGTAATCATTAGACACGAATTAAGGAACATTCACTGAATTCCAATTTCTTTTTTTTTTTTATTCTTTCAGCTTTCAATTTTAGATATCTTCTAGAATCCAAATCATACAATGGATTTTGATAAAAATCATCAGAACACGACTTTTAGTATAATGATATCCTTCCCAAGTGGTTATAAAACTCTTCTTTTAAAGTTTACTCATTCTAAAACACATATAATCTTCTTATGTATATATATATATATATATATATATATATATATATATATATATATATATATATATATATATATATATATATTATGTGCGTATGTAAGAGCATAAAAAGGCTATAACAATACAGGAAACCGGCTGTCAGTGTTATGACGTGTGAACAAAAATAGACAAACGAATGAAAGTCTTGTACGTTTTTATCTTCGTATACCTATTTATTTTTCAAAATAATCACAAATACTAATCGGTAAATATAGACTTATTGTTTAGTATAAACGGTACGGTGGAAGTCTGTTATATTTCGAAAATACATCTCTTTTTTAAAACTAACGGAATATAAAAATAGAAAATATTGCAAAAACTGAATCGGAAGGCTAGCAACGTCTATTCTGTGAGAAAGAGGTTGCATGGAAGAAAAAAGATTTCCAAATCGGTTTCGAACTTTATCAAGGCTAGATAGGACTTTGCAAGCTACAATTAAAAATTTGTTCAAAATCAGGTTAGAGTTAGTTAAGTTTGGTTCATATTGTGTAGACGGTTCGTTGATGTTCATTATCGTCACTTGTAATTATAAGTATATATTTTTCCATTATCGCCAATTCTTTGATGAAGTAGTCGCTAATTTCATAAATTGTATCGCCTCACCTTAAGTTTAAAATAATCGAGAAATTTTTACAAAGTAACTACCATAAATACTTAGGATGGGTTAAAAATAATACCCCACCCCAATTGGCGATAATAGACTTACTGTGTCCCGTTACTCACGTTTACACACGAGACAAACACGTTGTATGTAGTCTAAGTCGCAAGGAACGGAAGACAACTAATAAATCGACTCAATTTCTGTGCTGTAACAACGGCATTTATTTCCGGTACTTTCCCGAATAAAACAGGATCGTGCTTTTTCTCTCTGACATCTGTTCTCTCGAACGTGCTCTCGAACGTGCTCTTGAACGTGCTCCATATCTCTTACGTGATTGTCTACTTGTGCACATGCACTCTTTATAGTATTTTTCTTTTTCTCTGCCATGAAGTCATTTCGCACACGGTTCGGCATTTGTATATGTGCATCTGTGCTCTATTACAACCATTTTATTAAGCGCTAAAATTCCTATTCCTCACGTAAATGACGAACAATGTATTTATTTTATAATATATATTAAAAAATAGAATCTCCCCAGCTATCCGCAGAGTCATACACAGAGAAACTAGAATACAACTTATCCACACCGGCACCACCTTGCGACTCGAAAGCACTCACCACACCCACATGAGACTTGCTTCCTAGCCAACTGCCCCATTCCAAATACAGGCCTATGTTCTCGTACCCACGTGGTCTATGACCTGCAATACACCAAATGCAACAACTTCTATATAGGGAGTACCACCAGACCGCTGCATCAATGCATTAAAGAACATTTAAACACTAGAATCTCCTCGTACCACAAGCATATTATTTCATGCAACAACACACAACGGAACATCAGCGTTAGTATCCTTGCCTCACTCAGAAACCTAAGAAATCTCAGAATTACTGAAACACTCCTTATCTCTAAACACAAACCTTTCCTTAATAACAGATTTGAACTGAGCTCTCCCTTCATGTTAATAACAACGATAGGCAAATTAGAAAATACAAAAATAGAATTTCAAAATAAAAAGAAAAGAATCATACACAGTAATATAGGCATAGACTATGAAGTACAAAGAAGATGAAAACATCCACTTGAAACATTGAGGTGAGTTAAGGGTTAGAATTATGATAAGAACATATAACTAGATACGGATCAAAGAGCAAATGAGATGCGATAGAAGATAGATAGTAAGATACATATAAAGAATATACACACATGAAAAATATATATACATGCATTTAGGTTTAGATATATGTAGATACCGGAATATATTACTCTATACATTAACACCAAACACAATTTCATTAAAGATTTTAACTTAATTTTTGATTTATAAAGTTACAAGAGTGTGCCAATGAAGGTTGGTAATTTGGGTGGAGTGTGAATAAAGAGAAAGGAGGGGAGATAAAATTAAAGGTGCGGAGGTTTGGGGTGGGATAGGAGTGAAGTAGAGGGAAAGGAAAGTAAATAAACAAACATAATATTTATATTTATGAATTCGATTTAAGATCACAAAATAGATAAATAAAACTAAATAAAATAAAAAAGAGAAGACAAAGGTAAAAAAGTTATGAGAGTGAATGAGAGGAGATAGTTGTAAGATTAGATAGATAGAGATAGAGGTTGAAGTGTATAAGTAGCAAATACGATTAAACAAACACAAAAATATTAATACATAAAACAAAGTAATAATGTTATAGCCACAAAATATATTTAAAAATATAAGAAATTAAGCACAGTTAGCTTCCTTATACTTTAATATAAAGAAATAAAAATAATAAAATATATTTTTACAATTATAACAAATAAATAAATAAGAAAATAAGTTAAGTACAGTTACCTTCCTTACACCATAAATTAACCAAACTTAACTGCAATACTATAATTTTTTTAAATCTTGGCTGCATCGCTAGTATTTAAAAAATGAATGAATAAACAAAATACATTATCATAGTAGAATAATAAAGTTAACCACAAGAATATTTTCTAATAGAAAATAAATAATTAAATAAGGAAATAAATATCATTACTACTAATAAAACATAGCCAAAAGTAACAATAAATAAAAAATATCCCCATTTACCTACACAATTAGCTAGTCACATTCGACTGCGGTACTAGCCTCTTGCTGTGGCCTTGGTTTCTTTTACTATCTTGGATAATACGCTTATTTTCTTTTTGAAAAGCGGAAGTGTTTTCTCCCGAAATTACTGAAAATTCCATACCACTAACGGACATTATGAATTCCGGACATGCCAGCAACTTGGTTTGCTGATGATTATATAGTGAGAAGAGGAGTGATAAATGAATAAATAGCTAGACATTTTTCTACTAGAACATACCTGTCTATTTGTTTGTTTTTCCTTCCCTTTGCTGTTTCGGTATTTCCACATTGCTCTCGGCTCTTCAGACTATCATAAGGATTCTTTAAATTATAAATTTTCATGTAATAAAAAGCTCGACATGCAAGTGAAACTTAGATATAAGAGGAAAATATATTGATAATAGAAAGATATATTGGTTTATATAGATTTATTGATCAATTTGAAACAAGAACATATAATCGAGTGTATAGGGGTTATGAATGCGCTTTATGCTAGATATTTCGAAGCCTAATGCTTCTCATCAGAAGAGGAGGGAAGGTGTTAATAACAAGATTAGGGGATTTTGTATATGTTGAATATATTAGAGTAGGTGAGAGGGTTATCTAGGGGATTGTTAGATAATTAAGGTATTTTAAATATGTTAGAGATGGGTTTTATTGAGAGTGGGCTATAGAGGATGGAATACGCTTTAGGGAGTAGTTACTATATGTTATGGGATTTCATTAACTAATAAATTAATTCATCAATTATATGATGTGACATGAGAGTGACATCAATTATATGATGTGACATAAGAGTGACATCAATTATATGATGTGACATAAGAGTGACATCAATTATATGATGTGACATGAGAGTGATATGATGTGATATGAGAGTGACATGTGGCGACCTATACAAGTAAAATAAAGAGTAAAAAAAGAGATTAAAACTAAAAAAAATAAGATAAAGTGAAATAAAAAAAATAGAATTTATAGGAGAGAGGTAAAACAGTTTTACTGACTAGTGTTAAGATGATGATATCTGGTATCGAGACAATCGGGCAGGTTTAGTATAGGTGGAATATATTCTAGTAAAGGCAAAAATATGGATAGTGGTGAGGATAAACGCAAATAAAAATATAAAGGAATATACTGCCAGAGTATAATAATGACACTAGAAACAATAATGTCTCTACGTGCAACGGCAAAGCAATAAAAGATTATTGGAATATAATTTTATTTCTTGAAACAAATATATGATTGATCTATTAGGATAGTAATAATTAAAACACATCAGAATCTGAATTCCTTATCAATATATCACCGTAAACCCAAATTGCACTCAACTAAATTATCAATTGATTGAGTAGCACGTAAACGGGCAAAAAATAGGTTCGATTGGATTTGGACATGTGATAATAGATTCTGACGTCTGTGACGCCAGGAAAGAGTTTTTCGTTTTAAAATTGTCAAATATGTGAAACGATTCTCATGACTTCAGAGGAAGCAATATTTCCAAGTAATTCTTGGGAACAGCAAAGGTTCCCTGCCCCTCACGTGTTGGAGCGCGGACTAGTATCATAACGATGGCTTTTTATTTTCCTGAGAGTTCGACTTATTTTCTTTCACATTGAAATCTGTCACCCATTTTAAAGAGGTTGATTAGAATTACAATAAAACATTAGAATTCTCTCGGCCATCTGGAGATAATCAGGCGGCATTGGGAGAATTAGAAAGGAAGAGAAAGGTGAGAAGGGTGTGAGAAATGAAGAAGAAGAAGAAGAAGAAGAAGAAGAAGAATGTCGAGAAAAATGAGGTAGTGGAGTATGAATCGAGTAAGCAAAAAAACGTGGTTTATATAAAAATATATTAAATACATATTAAAAATATAAATCAATAAAATAAAAATGTGGTAAATAATAATTAAAACAATAAATCAACGAGAAAAATCTTCTCTGTATATAAAATTCAAAGTCTGTGTGCATCCTTTACGGCTATAAAAAGAAAGGTTAGAGAAAGTACATGACGTCTAAAAGTGTATACTCATGTAACAATTTATCAGCAAAGACAACGGAAGTCTTTCACGAATTTCTTAGTGAAATATTCACGAATTTCTTAGTGTAATATAACGAATTTCATAGTGTAATATAACGAATTTCATAGTGTAATATAACGAATTTCATAGTGCAACATAACGAATTTCTTAGTGTAATATAACGAATTTCATAGTGTAATATAACGAATTTCATAGTGTAATATAACGAATTTCATAGTGCAACATAACGAATTTCTTAGTGTAATATAACGAATTTCATAGTGCAACATAACGAATTTCTTAGTGTAATATAACGAATTTCACAGTGTAATATAACGAATTTCATAGTGCAACATAACGAATTTCTTAGTGTAATATAACGAATTTCATAGTGCAACATAACGAATTTCTTAGTGTAATATAACGAATTTCATAGTGTAATATAACGAATTTCATAGTGCAACATAACGAATTTCTGAGTGTAATATAACGAATTTCATAGTGCAACATAACGAATTTCATAGTGTAATATAACGAATTTCATAGTGTAATATAACGAATTTCATAGTGCAACATAACGAATTTCTTAGTGTAATATAACGAATTTCATAGTGCAACATAACGAATTTCTTAGTGTAATATAACGAATTTCATAGTGTAATATAACGAATTTCATAGTGCAACATAACGAATTTCTTAGTGTAATATAACGAATTTCATAGTGTAATATAACGAATTTCTTAGTGTAATATAACGAATTTCTTAGTGTAATATAACGAATTTCATAGTGTAATATAACGAATTTCTTAGTGTAATATAACGAATTTCAGAGTGTAATATAACGAATTTCAGAGTGTAATATAACAGGTTCAGATGACAGAGACCCACATACAACTTCAAATATTTCCTACTTTTGTGAAATGTTAAATCATATGTAGTTTATTTGGTCGGGAAGATAATGGAAGTAATTCGAATCTCAATTGAAAGGGGGCTTTGGGGGGATAAACCTACTTTACAACTTCAAACTTCCCTTATTTTGATATAATTTTATATCATGTATATAAAATTCTCCGAAAATACAATGAAATTCGTATCGAATCTTCACGTTAACCTCTATGTACCTCAATATCTACGTCATCCTAACCTCGATGTAACCAATACGGACAAAATTCCCTTAAACCTTCAAGGACATATATCCAATTTTAACGAAATTTAAATTATATCTAGTAGACACTAATTCGAAGGATCTTCTAATATTTCTGCTTCTTCCGACCTCAATAAGACACGAAATGAAATGACGGTAATACAAACAATTAAAGTAATATTGTGCTACGAACATATTGACAAAACAAATAGCAGTAATCCTTCTTGAATTCCGAGCAACATCGGTTCGCTTTACTAATCTAATATAAAAACGATGAGAATTGGTTTAAATTATGAAAAAAATGATTATTATAAAACGCGCTGTACGCGGCGTTGCCCGAGAGCACTTTTTAAACGATTTTCATATATTTTGTTTTTTGTTTTGCATACGTTTTAGAAAAATAAATTTTATAAGCAAATACCTTACAAAAGACATCCAAGCAATGCCTCTACATTGCACTTCACTGTACTGCACTGCATATTTTATGCAGTCGCAATACCTCGCCACTACGTGGAAAACTCCTGTTAAAGTATTATCCTATTAACTGCATTTCACCAATGTTCAATCTTCTAAATTTTTTTTTTCATTTTCTTTCCCCGCTTTTCCCCCCATTTTAACATCTTTATCAAATGCGTTGCATAATTTTGTTTTTATATCAAATAGATACACACGTGTCTGAAACATCTCGTTATTACATTGTTTTTTCCTAGTTTTATTTATTTATTCATTGTCGTTATTTTAATAAAGATATTTTTTCTCAAGATATTACTTGATCTGGTAAAGCTCTCATTGTTGACAATTTATTCCTGTGTTTAACTTGTTTTGTTTTTCCTTTTGTATTTTCACACACGCCATTATAAATCTATATATATATAAATTCGCATTTCTAACTGTTTCTTTGTTTATTTGTTTGTTTGTTCACAATTTGATTAATATATACAAAACATCCATTACTTTAATGTTTCATTCATTCCTATATATAGTATGATTCTTGCAAAATACAGGATTAAGAGAAGACGTCATTAGCATATTACATTAATGAAAATCGATTTTATTAAATGTGTTAGTTATTGTTTATAGTGAGAGTATTGTTTTAAGTGTTCTATTTAAGTTTATTATTTAAATTTGATTTATATTGATAACATATGTAATTTAATTTATTTTTACTAACATCGATTTTTATAAAACGGTTTGAGTTATTTTGCCTGGGCGCGAACTTTGTTATTTTTATCTTTGTTTTCTTTTTCGGCGGATATTATTTCAAGCATTATTTTTGGAATTAGTTTAAATAAAATAATTTACATGATTTCACAAGTAACGTTGTGGTTTAGTGGATTTTTATTAAAAAAAACAAGCCAGTGTTACTACGATTCTTTATTTAAAACAAAAACAAAAAAAATCTTTCATTTATGTTTTTTTTACCAGTTTTTTTTCTTCACATTTTTTGACATCGTAACTGCTATTTTTTTCTTTTAATAACACAATAAGTCATAACTCATCATTTTTATAACATAAAAACGTGTATTTCGTTTAACACAAATTCTACTTTGGTATTTTTTAAACTAATTATTTACAGTTTGTTTTCGTTGCAACAGAGCGTAAAACAAATCTTTCTAGACTGAGGTAGCATAAAAGAAATTTGCTTAAACTGGTACATAGTAATAAAAAGGTGCTCAATATTCGGAGAATATTCGTATCCTTTCTGCCGAAATATCTGGTGGAGAGTTTGTCACGTATTTCTTTTTTTTCGAGGGGGGGGGGTTGATTAAATTTTCGTATTATTATTCGTTGTTTTATATTTGAAATTTTTGTTAGCGTAACGATGGAGATGACATATGATAATGAAAAACTGCTTAATATTCTTAGTATATTCTTAGTATAGTAGGTGTGGCTAAACCGAACTTCATGTCGACCCTGGCAACGCTGGTAATCCATGCTAGTATATATATATATATATATATATATATATATATATATATATATATATATATATATATATATATACAGGGTGTCCACAAAGTCTGGCTACATTATGCTTTGTGGAAGCATCCTGTAGATTATGTAGCCAGACTTTGTGGGCACCCTGTATATATATATATATATATATATATATATATATATATATAATATACACACACATACACACACACGTATATATATATATATATATATATATATATATATATATATATATAGTGCCCACAAAGTCTGGCTACATAATCTACAGGATGCTTCCACAAAGTCTGGCTACATAATGTAGCCAGACCCTATATATATATATATATATATATATATATATATATATATATATATATATATATATATATGTATGTATATATTCACACACACCGTTATATATATATATATATATATATATATATATATATATATATATAAATAAAACTCAAATTACCTTGTAACGGATGTTGTAACCCAACATCCGGTTTACGACTTCCGGTTGCGCATGTGTACACAAACATAAACGCATAACACACGTAAATAACCAATTTGACAATAAAACGTATTGTTTTACTGCGTACGTTTTCAGCGTCCCAATGGTTTTTTTTTCTTTTTCTCGTTTAAATTATCCAAATAAACAATTGTTAATACTTTCTGCTTTTTTTACATAGTTTATTTCCGCATTGTCTTAATTAGTTTCATTGACCTTATTATTTACATATAAATTAAATATTTGACCCAATGGGTCATGAATATTTGTTTAAAATAAATGCAAAAAAGTTACATTTTATTTTCATTTGCTATTTAAAAGGCCATTCTTAACATGGGGAGAGTTTTTTTTTACTAATTTGTACTTTTAACTAAACATTTCATTAAAAAAAAGGTATATCAAAATTTGAATTTAACTTTAAGTATTATGGTATCTGTTCAGTGCACATTTACCTATAAGTATTGCAAACCACTTGTAATTCAATTGCTGCCAGTTTTTTTTTTTAAATAAACAAATATAAACAGAACGACTCATAGAAGTCTATATATATAAGGCACCGCCAAAATTGGCCGAAAAATCAAGTTGTTGTTGTTGTTTTTTAAAACGAAATTACATTTATTAAAATCCATTATTTCTGAGTAACTTTTTTTTCCAGAAAGATAAAACCCTGAATTTTATCATATAGAAAACAGAATAATGTAAAACTTTTTCTACTATTTTTAATTAAATTTTAAATGTTAAATTTTCCCAAAAAGTTAACAATTGACATTTTTTGTCTTGCACAAAAAACGTACATAAATATTAAAAAAAAAAAAAGGTTTTTGAAATAATTAATTTATTTATTTATTGTCTAACTAAGATTTAGGATGATTTTCTAAGAGAATATGCAAAAATATTATAATATAAGTACCTGGATTTCAAATAATTCCACTTATTCATATAGGTAATTAGTTATTTCGCGTCGATCTCGAGTCTAGATCGACACTGTTTACGTTTGCGTTTGATAAGAAGCAAACCATGGAAGACTAAACAGGCCAAAAAAACTTATTTTTTAGTGACGAAAATTTCAATGTATTATTAAGCTGAGGCTGGCCAGTACCAGATGGGTGACCATTTGCATGAGTTTGGTTTTTAATGTGTACGTGTGTAGGGTCCAGGCTCCCCAAAATGGGGGTGGGGGCAATTTAAAGCAGAATAAAAAAAAATTATTTCAGCGCGTTTGGTCCACCGTAGTCGAAAGGCGGCAAACGTTTTCAAACGAGATCGAAAAAAATGATGCTATTTTTAACACAAAGGGCACAATATTTATCGAATCTTTTTTTGTATCGATTCTTCAAAGCATGCCCTGTTTAATAATGGTCATGCATTATTCGGCTCGCTAAAAAAAAATTGTTAATTTATTTATCAAAGATTTTAAAATGGCTTTTTTCGTATAAATATTAAAAAAAAAATTTTTTTGTTTTGCTTAACTTAAATTAATTATTTTACTTAACATATTCACCGAATTTCACACTTCAAAACTCAAAAGCGGGATAATTAAACACAATCGAAGTTCTGATATTTAGACGTCAAAATAAGGTATGCAAACAATTTTTTTTTAATCTATAATTCTGTCCCTTACAACAACACAATATGTTGTGTTCAGTTGCAGATGATTATTTTAAGCATATTTGTTCCCACTTCAAAACAAGGGGGGTTGTAAGCAAAAAAACTATATATATATAAATATCGTTTATGAAAAATAAGTACACTGTTATAAAGTTCATACTTCTCTTAATAATTGCTGAAAATTTCGTATTGATCGGATAATTACCTGATTTTTGGTAGATTTTTAAAAAGACGGTCCGTCAAAAAGTACTGACCTGCCCCCCCCCCCCCAGTTTTGGCGGTGCCTAATATATATTCTATACTTTCATAGAAATGTTTTTGTTATGTCACAAAAACCTATTTTCTTTACGTCACAAGATTCACGCACATACATTAATTCTATTGCTAATACAACATACTGACCCAACGGGTCGCGGGTAGTATATATATATATATATATATATATATATATATATATATATATATATATATATATCATTCAACCACGGTAGTGGTTGAATATATGCTTAAGTCCGAAATTGAATGAATCGAGACACATTCAAACCCCAACCACTAATTCCGTTCGCAACCAAATTTCAAACAGGTTATATAGTTGGATAGAACACCTCATTAGCTACATTTTGAAAAAAAAAATCGAAAATTAGTTCAGTAGAAAAAAAGTTACAACAAAATATGTGGGTTCACAAATAGGAGAGTAAGTACATAAGTGACTAACACTTTTTTTTATTTTGCATAACTTTTTTGTATATAAATATTTTTTACTGCGATTTCGCCAATATGACATGTTAGCGTAACGGTTAGAGTACCGGGGGTTGGTGGAAAGATTTTAAGTTCAATCCCGTGTATCGTTTTTTTTTATAATTAAAAAACCGAACTTTTTTTTTAATAACTAATTTTTTTTAACTCTCCTTATGATTTTATAGCAAAAAATGGTGAATTTATCGATTAAAAATATTAGTGAATTCTATGATATACATATTCTTTGAATGAACTCAAATTTTTCGTTATCACATTTGATGAAAAATGTAGTCCCATTTTGGCAATGCGTTTGACCAATAATGCTTTTGAACCCGCGACCAGCACTACGATGTCATCAGCAGCAGCCTGGGCATAAATATTCCTATTTTTAAACTCCTTTAAAAGAGGATTCAGCATACAGTTCCATAGTAAAGGTGATAAAATCCCACTTTGGGGGTTTCATTTAACTACTTCCCTTTTAACAGTTGCCCTCAGTAGTTCTACTTGAACTGTTCTGCGCCTCACCATATACTCAATCCATCGGATGAGTACTGGTGGCACATTGAGTTCTCGTAGCGACTTGAACATACTACTGAAGGGTATGTTGTCAAAAGCTCCAACGATATCTAAAAAGACACCGAGTGCATCTTCTTTTTTGTTAGTTTACGCTCTATACAGATCACGAATTCATGAACCGCAGTCTCGGTAGAGACCCTGGCTCAGAACTACTGTGATTGAATGATAAATATTGCATAAATGTGTGTTTGAGAGCTAATTTTTTTTTGACAATCATTAATAAATATTATAAATTTATATACAATAGCAATGCCTGGAAAAAATCATGGATTATATGGAAAAATGCGCGCATGAAAAGTAATATTCTTAAGATTTTATTAAACCTGGAAAAGTAAAGGACAAGAAATTCAACCTGGAAAAGTAAAGAACAAGATATTCTATTAAAGTAAAAAATAAGAATTTTTTAGACTTAAAATATTGCAGCTAAAAATAAAATTTGAATATTGATAAATATTTCATTTATTATTTGCATATGTTGTTGTTCATTGTTGAGTTAGAAAGAATTAAATGATCCTAATTATGATATAATAAAATTATTAATTTTTATGTAAATTATAAAATTATTAATTCCATCTACTAACTAACTAATTAATGAATTAATTTTATTCAAACAATTTTCACTACATAAATATATGCAAATAATAGGGGGGAAATAAGTTCAATCCAGCGACTGACACCCTTTCTAACTCAACAATAAACAACAATATATGCAAATAATAAATAAAATATTTATCAATATTCAAATTTTATTTTTAGCTGCAATATTTTAAGTCTAAAAAATTCTTATTTTTTACTTTACTAAAATATCTTGTTCTTTACTTTTCCAGGTTGAATTTCTTGTCCTTTACTTTTCCAGGTTTAATAAAATCTTAAGAATATTACTTTTCATGCGCGCATTTTTCCATATAATATATATATATGTGCATGTATTTGGTGACTTCAATATCCACCTCAACAACTAGCTTGGATTTTCTACTTACACAGACACAGCTGGTACTACAACACATAACTTATCTATATCTCATTCCTTATCTCAGATGGTTATATTTCCAATCCGTTTCCCAGACCAGCAGGAAGAACACGCATAACTTCTAGATCTGCTTCTGACCACAGTTCCCGATGATTATGTAACGAATGCCCACAGCCCACTTGGGAACGCCGATCATGCAGTGATAATGGTTGAAATCTTCCTAAACTCTAGAGCCAAAACTGATGAGCCATTGCTCAAAACAACGAGATATTATAAAAAATATTACTGGGAAGCCATCAGGGATCTCACCAGAGACGCCCCATGGCGAAATATCTTTTCACTTCCTGCTGAACAGTGTGCAAACGAGATCACTGAAATGGTTCAAAACGGCAATTGAAAAACATGTTCCCACGCGGAAATTTTATAACAAGCCCCACTCTCCCCAATGGTTTACTTCTACTTGTGCAGCTGTCATAGCACAAAGGCAGCATGAGTACCACAGATTTATACGAGATAAGTCCAGTTCAAACAGACAGAAGTATACAGAAGCCAGAAGTAACTGTAAGAAAGAAATAGCGACAGCTAAGAGAGAATTTACTGAAACCACCAAAAACCGCATCGAAGCACAGAAATTAGGAACCCGTGACTTCTGAAAAATTTACAACAGTGTAGTAAATAATGGGCGATCAACAATTCCCTCACTAACCAATAATAATGAGGTTGTTTGGTCAGCAACCGGGAAGGCTCACATGCTTGCCAGTCGGTTTGCCTCCAACTCCACAATGGACCCTGCTAACCACCACCACCTAGACTTTCCTTTGCAGACAGACGCCACACTAGACGATCTGAAAATCTCCCCTTCTCAGGTGCAAAAGCCAGAGGACCTTATCTCATCCCGGCTATGCTATTAAAAAAGTGCTCTGCTGAAGTAGCTCCAGTTCTCTCCAAACAAATGCCTTAATGAATCTTGCTTTCCTTTGGAAACTGCTTCTGTAGTACCAGTTTTCAAGAATTCTGGCGAAAGAACTGACCCATTAAATTATCGCCCCATTAGTCTCCTCCCACTTTTCGCCAAACTATTTGAGAACATAATTAACCAAGCTCTAGTCCATCACCTTACAGATGCTAAACTTCTGACTGGCCAACAATATGGATTTAGGCAAGCGCGTCCCACAGCAGACATCCTAACTGTAATCTCTGAACGTATATCCCATTCACTGGACAAAACAGGGGATGGTAGAGCGGTAGCTCTAGATATATCTGGGGCGTTTGACAGAGGTCTTCTCCGGAAAATCAGATCATACGGTATCACTGGAAAAATACTTAACATAATTAAATCCTTCTTAGATAAGAGAAAAATCCAGGTTGTCCTCGACGGTCGTACATCTAAACAATATGATATAAATGCGGGAGTGTCTCAAAGATCTATCCTTGGACCTCTATTATTCCTAATATTCATAAATGACCTCCCAGACGAAATTGTTTGTGAGATGGGCATATATGCTGATGACACCACATTCTATAACAGACACGACAAGAAAACAAATGAACTTATATCTAAAGAAACACTAGAGGATGACCTCCGATCTGTAGTGAAATGGGGACATAAATGGATGGTCACATTCAATGCTGCCAAGACTAAACTCGTTTCCTTCAATAATTACAAGAAACCTTCTCTACCACTAATAGCAATGGCCAAAGACTCTTTATCTGAAAGTATATCCTTAAAACTACTCGGCCTAACGCTCACAGGAAACATGAGTTGGACCAATTACATTGAGAGTATTGCCAGGACCGCTGCGAAGAAGGTAGGTTCTCTCTTCCGTGCTAGAAAACTACTAACGTCCGAGAGTAGCCTGTACCTCTATAAGGCCACCATTCGCCCATGTATGGACTATTGTTGTCATATTTGGGCTGGTGCATCTGCTACTAGTCTTTCGCTCCTAGATAATGTTCAAAAGAGAGGTCCTGAATTGTCATATAAACTTCAGCATCTGTTCCATCGACGAAATGTTGCATCCCTATGCCGTGTTCTACAAGTACTTTAACGATGCTTGCTCTGACGAACTGCAAGCACTTGTACCCCCTAGACGTAAATACCCCGGAAAACCCCGACAAGCAGCTAAATCCCACCCCTTAACAATAGAGATCCCTAGTTGTAAAAGAGCCTTCTACTCCAGTAGTTTCTTCCCTAGAACCGCTAGACTTTGGAATTTCCTTCCGGGTCCCTGCTTCCCCAACTGTACTGACATGCAGAAGTTCAAGTGTATATATATATATATATATATATATATATATATATTCCCACACACCATTATATATATATATATGTATATATATTTATATTATATATATATATTTTCACACACACCATAATATATTATTATTATTATTATTATTATTATTATTATTATTATTATTATTATTATTATTATTAAAGAAAGCTGAATATTTATTTTTACAAAAATTAAAAAATATTATTTTTGAAGAATTGTGCGAAAGCTGATAAGAAATATTATGAAGATATTAAATTGAAAAGAATATTAATAAAGTAATAACGTTGAACAGAAAATATACTTTGCATTAATTGTTTGCAAACAAATCAAACAATCATAAACATGTTTTGAGTTGAAGATTAATAAATCGTAGTGTTTAGATTATTCAGGTTATTCTTTTCAGCGGAGACCCAATTTAATACCAACATAACACTCAATATGAAACAATAGTCCAAATAAAACCAAATAATGATAAACATTGCTGAAAACTTATAAAATAAAAGAACTACTGCTAAATTATTTTTTTAAGATGCGTCCAATTCTATGTGCATGTGTTTCGAATTAATATACGCCAAACGGATGGGTGTTGCTTCCTACATTGAGACGTGGACACATGCGAAATACAATTGAAAATAAAGCCTGGCTAACCGAAGAAAATCCTATTTAAAACGTAAGCGCGATAGATCAAATAAATGGGATTTCAAACACAAGCGTGACGGGCCAAAGAAAATTCCATCTAAAACTGAAGTATGAGGCTGACATTGCGACCACTAACCAACGGATAAAACATCTTACAGAAAAGCTTGGACGCATTTGAAAAGCCTGACAGATCGACGAAGCCTCTCGTAGAAAGTCAATGACGCTTCCTAAAATGGACAAAAATTACCGAAATAAAACTTACAAAAATAAACACACATAACTATAACTAATAAAATAAATAATAAATACAAGATACAAATAAGAATAAAGAGTAAATATACTTTAAAATAAAGAAAAACAATTGTAAAAAAAAATACCATATGGGATAAATATTCGGTAATTTGATACGCATGACATTTTTTAAGCGCGATTATCACACGAAGCTAAGGTGGATATAATTCCAGTGAAGAAAGTTGCCAAAAATAAATAAATAAAAATTCTTTTTCTCTAATTTTTTAATTTCTATTCATTTTCATTTCCCTTTATTTTTTATATATTTTATTTATTTATTTATTTATTTTTGTTAAAAAGACGAAGCACATCTCTCTCGGGAAAAGAGCAACCACAACGTCACCGTTGCAATTAGACATCACCTCACCCCCACTCTTCGTCAATTATGGACTTTCATTTTCACACACATGCGTAGCGTTTTATCGTTCTCCATGTGTGCGAAAGAGAGAGAGAGAGAGAGAGAGAGAGAGGGAGAGAGAGAGAGAGGCGGAGAGGGGGGGGGTATTGAAGCTTAACAAGCGAGACTTGGAGTTGAGGGCCAAATTTGTAGAGAAATGCATTATAATCAGCATTTTTTTCGAACCGTCTTTTCTTCTTGTCTCCTTTCTATGACATTCAAGAATGGCGTCGTTTATAGCTAGAGCTTCAAACTCAAAATGTCGAAATCGCTTAATATTTTTCTATAGTATTATTTCCTAGTTAACGGGTCCGACACCCGATATTTTCATAAACTGAAACATGCATAGCATCTTAATGAGTGCAAGGTGATCAGACTCTCAAAAGCACTCAAACGTGCTGCTGTAGGTGTATCAGAATTTTTGTAGGAATTTTTGACACCCTACCACGAAACTGCGAATAAAATATAAAAAACTCGTAATTTCTCTTTTAAAAGTGGGTTGTTTATTTTCTTTATAGATTATATTTCCAAAATAAACTATTAAAGTTGTATAAAAAGTAATAGAAATAGTTTTTTTTATTTTTTAAAAATAGTAATGAAATTAATTGAATTTTACGAGTTCAGTATTTTTCAATTTTTAAACTTTAAAAATCTATCAAAATTTTTCTATTGATTCTATTTTTACGATATTTTCAGGGTCAATGTGAAATTTTATGCTGTTTCCAATAAACTGAATATAATATTTTAGACAAACGATTTTTATTTTAATTCACGCCCCCCTATTTTGAAATGTCTATTAAAAAGCAAATAATTAATTTATGTTCCAAAGTTTTATATATCACAAATTGAAGATAAAAGATCAATAAATAATATATTCTAATTTAAAATAACAAAAAAAAGAACAGTTTTTTGGAAATTTACCTGTAAAGTTCGAAGTTTAAAACCTTCTCTTTTTTTAACCACGTTGTTTGTATTTTTTTTTAATGAAACTTTGGTCCTTGCCCCTTTAATTGAAAAAAATATAGGGTTTGAATTATATTTTTCGAGTAGTTATAAGCTTGGAAAGACAGGGGGTCGTATTAATTCACGCCCCCCATTTTGAAATGTTTATTAAAAAGCAAATAATTAATTTATGTGCCAAAGTTTTATATATATATCACAAATTAAAGATAAAAGATCAATAAATAATATATTCTAATTTAAAACAAAAAAAGAACAGTTTTTTGGAAATTTACCTGTAAAGTCCGAAATTTAAAACTTTTTTTTTTAAACACGTTGTTTGTATTTTTTTAAAATGAAACCTTGGTCCTTGCTCCTTTAATTGAAAAAAAAAAGGGTTTGAATTACATTTTTCGAGTAGTTATAAGCTTGGAAAAACAGGGGGTTGAATTATTCAATATTGTTCACGAAGTTCCTGACACACCTAGTGCTGCTGTGATCATTGAAATCTCAGAATTGTGTTATTTTCTCAAATCGAAAAATAACCACTAAAATTAAAAATATGTAATGCGTTTATGACATAAAATAAATTATTTTTTCTTTCTTTCAAACGATATAATGTCGTTAGATGTAAAAAAAAAGAAGTGTAATTTGCACATAAAAAGACTGTTTTTGTTATTTTCTCGAACAAACGCAGTCGTTAAGATTCAAATATAAAAAAGTAGACGTGCCGGTCTTGGTAAGTAATTTCTTAGACTTCAATCTAAGAAATTACGAGACATATTTAAATGATGGCACCAATTCAACAGATATAAACCCAAATCTAATCATCTGGTATCAGTCATGAAACAAATTTCAAACTATAGCAACGAAAACACATTTAACAAATCAAGCAACATTTGCAATATTACTTAGTAATATAATATCGAAATTTAATATAAGTAACCGGACACCAATAGTTATAATAAAATTAAAAGTTGAAAATAAAAACATATAAATTGGTACACACCGTCCTTTCATTAAACTTGGAAGGAAATTATTGAAGGACACCGAAAACCCTTTTTTTGTAACAATTCGTTTATACAAAACTTTCAATGGAAATAATTTAAAATCGTTGTTGCGAAACTTTAATCAAAGCACATAACAAAATACAAAATAAAATGGAGAAAAAATAGAAAAATGCAACAATAAAAATAATCTTAAGAAGAATCACTAGAAATTACAATAACCCATGTTCGATGTCTTCCAATAGTTTCCTTCACAATTTAAATTTTAGCATTTGATGTATGATAGACGGTGTATACCAATTGATATATTTTTATTTCAACTTTTTATTTTATTACAACTATTGGTGTCCTCTTATTTATATTAAATTTCGATATTATGATACGCTCTAGAAAGCACCCAAATAAATTTAATAATGTTGGTGTTTTAATTTAAATTATTTTAGTTTATTTTTAACCTATCAATGCTTCCAAATAAACGACCAACATCTTTGGGATATTATATAAGATTTTTATGGAGACAAAATCTCATTTGAAAATAAAAATATTTCAAATTTTCATCGAATTTGGTCAATAGTCATTATACAGCAACAAAGTAAGATTCTGTAAAATATAATTTTTTCTTTCTCTTAAATTATCCTGTAATATACATACATATATATATATATATATATATATATATATATATATATATATATATATATATATTACCCTGTCACACACACACACACACACACACACACACATATATATATATATATATATATATATATATATATATATATATATATATATATATATATATATATGTGCACGAAAAAAGACAAAAGACCAGGCAAGGATCTGCGGTTTCGTAGATACATGACGCAACAAGTTTAGGTAGACATTAGAAACTGAGTTAATATTAAGTTTGTAACGGGCAGCTGAGAGAGACGGTCGACAAATAGGATGACATTCAGCAGGGATAAGATCGGTAATAAGGATTTAGACAGGACTGTATCAGCGTTCAACCTTTCCAAGTTGAGAACAACATTCCGGAATAAAGGTGGCCAATAAGAAAACCGAGGTCTGTTGTTTGTGACCGAATTTTTGTTGCAGCTTTCCGTCCAACAAGATCAAAGAATGGGCAAGTGTATTCCCTAACTGGCCAAATATTGTAACCCGTAGAATGGTATATGTCCCTTTTGTTGAAGATATGTCTTTCTTTGTCTGGCAAGAGACAAAGATGTTTCTTCCGTCCCTTATTTGTCGTTAAATGTGAACATACACCAGATAAGTTTTTTGTGACATTTTGAAAACTGAGCGATCACATGTAAATACATATATGAAGAACATACACACAGTCAATAAGACACTCGTTATATACACGTGTATATATGTACAGAATATATGCACACACTCACGGAAATACAACAGATTATTCAGCGTTGTTTGCAAGTGTTTCATTGCAAGGAGATGGGTTTTGTATCAATATGTGACAACAGACGAAACATTGATACGCCACTTCATTCTGGAGTTCAATCGAAAGCCAGCTGGGTGAACAACAGCACGTGAAAGCTGTGCAAAGCGACCAAAGACGTTAACATCAACAAGCAAGTTTTGTCTTCGTGTTTTTGGATGCGCAGTGTAATTATTAATAGATTATCTTGAAAATGAAAGTACTCATAATAACTATTATGTATCATTATTGGTGTATTCGAAGGGAACAGACGACCACACACACACACACATACGCACACACACACATACACACACGCGAAATATGGCTACAAATTAAGAAAACGTAGTTTCGACAAAACTGCAAAAATTGCAAAGCCCACCCTATTCTCCAGATATCACCCAGCGACGAGTGGCTGTTTGCAGAGAAATATTTTGAAGTCACAGAAGCTAAAAACAAGGTGAGAGTATTGAATTCTTAAGGAATCGGGAAGAAGACTATGTTGATGAGTAAAGTCGAAGTTTGTCGAAAATTCGTTTTGCCTATAACTTACTAAGTGATGGGTTATCTTTACAAAATAAAATTTCTATTTAAAATATTTTTAAAAGAACAACATCTAAGTGGTTTGGACTAATTTATGTTAATCTGTTACTTTGAGTTTAAGTAACTCCCTATCGAATTTGGATTGTGGCAACTGAATGGCTAGAAATGAATCTCTAAATAAACAAATGAATATGCTTTCATTTTTAGAGAGAAAAACTGATAATTGTGTTATTGATGTCACATAAACAATTATTGATTTTTGGTAATTGGAAGAATGGATGTGTATATGCGGAAGGGTAATACGAGACGATCAAAACAACATTCTTTTACGGTGAATAAATTTGCATGAACAAAAATAATTTGGGAATCGTGAGAAAATTTGAAAAACTTCTTCCATCTGTTTGTCGTTTCAAAATTATACTTATTTGCTAAACCAAATTTCATTCTAGTTCGTATCCAGTGGGTTAGGGTTACGTTGATTACTTTGATTATAATCTGTGAGGCCGACTCAATGGAAGCCACGATGTGAATTCCGAAATCTTTTTTTATCCACAAATCCAAGAAAATTCAACATAAAAAAAAAACTATTAGAGAATATTTAACGATAATTCTGAAATGCATTTTGATTGATAGTCGTTCTCACTTGGAACAAAATTTGGTTGTAATAGAATGTTGATCTTATTCTCTCTCTCTCTCTCTCTCTCTCTCTCTCTCTATCTATCTATCTATCTCTTTCTGTATATATATATATATATATATATATATATAAGTGATCTTGATTGTGTGTATGTATGCGGGACGATCTCTACCAAACTACTTTGTCAATTCTTGGTCTACAAACTTTAAACTTGGGGAAAACCTGTGGATCAAATGTGATTAGATTTTAGCCAAAAAATACATACTTAAGGAACTTAGAAGGTATAAATCGATTTAATTTTTATCGTTCACGCATGCGCAGATATGTATTTAAACGTTTAAATTCATTAAGTTTATATTTGTGATATCAATGTCCATTTTTGATAAAAACTCAAGCTTGAATTATAGCTCATAACTCATAACTCATGTTCTGAGTTCGATGACTTACTAACACGTGATATTTAAAAGAGAATGAACGTGGAATGGGAGCAGTCTGGCCTTAGCATGTTAAATAAAAGCATTCAGTTAAAAAATTCCATGTTTGTCGACTACCGTAATAATAACCTAACGAAATTGGGGAATCTCATCATATTCGGGTTTCGTCTGTTATACATGCTGAACGTTTTACACGTTGAACGGTTTGTTGAAATTGCACCCAAACCTAAATTATCTTTATCCAGGTCTTTATCCCTTTTTCTCTCAAGACCATCCTTTTCACTTTCTCTTCTGTGTTTTCCTTGGCATTCTCCTGTAAATTGACATTTTTCTGAGTGAACAATTTCTACATATGTGTATTCTAATCGTGAGTAAAATTGATTTCATTCATGCAGTTGTTTGATATATCACTTCTCCAAGTTAATAGCAGAAGTTGCTCAGTTCTACAATCCCAATAATTCTCACCCATTATTTCAGCATGTTATGCTATTTAAGACTTTGTTCTACGCACAACTCTCTAAACTGTTCAGAATTTACTTTACTCTGAGGTCATCCATCGTGTACTTCTCATATAATTTCTCCTCATGAAACGCATGTCCTTAAGCCTCACTGGTTGGGTTTCATTTCCGTACATTATCACATTGCGTACACATACATGATCTGGTCTTGTATTAATCGACAGTAGTAACACTCTGCTGGTTAGTAATTGCAGAAGTTGCAATAAGGCTAGCAATTGTTCATCCATCGACCAATATGAAGTCCGAAATGTGTAAATAATAAAAATATTCTAACAAGTAATTTCTAAAATCTAATCCGAAAAAAAAACTCTACTTGTGCCTATTACGCAGGCTTTGGTTGACTAATACATCAAGCAACACTAATCTGTTGAAATGTGACTATGAACATTACAGTCGCTGCTTCATCAATAACTTGTTCGTCGGTGAAATCTCTATGGTGGTTAAGAATAGATTTTAAAATGAAGCATCATTATCACTTACGTTGAGTGTCCGTGATGTACCCCACGATATTATAAGATTTTGTGTCACATTTCAACCTTGCGCTAAACACACAGAAAACAAAGTAATGATATAACGTATACATATATATATATATATATATATATATATATATATATATATAACTACTTCATTTATTCACATAAATTTAATATACGAAAGTATAGATTTATGCGTAAACTTTAAGTATTTACTTCAAAAGTGCTCAATACGTAGGTAGAGCTAGTTAGTAATTTATAAAATATATATGGCGATTAAGCTACACTGAATATTCTGCGTTTCATCCAACTATAGGATTCGTCAGGCTTATGTGCGAATTCTGTCGTTGCTTCTTGTTTTTATATATGTTGAGGATTTCTAGTTGGCCAATCAGCTTTCTAGTCTCCACCGCACCCCTTCCTATCAGCCAATGGGCATGCATTTTATCAAATTCATTTTATCTGTTTTAGAACTAGGTTAGTGGTTTTAGGTGGCCGTTCTCCTTTTTTTATACATATAAATATACCTATGTGTACACAATAATGCACATATATATACATATATACACATATATATATACACATATATGTGTGTGATCGTTTATGTATATTCATGTTTATTTAATTTATTTATTTGTTTGTTTTCTATTGTTATTGTTAGTTTTAGAGCTATTTTGTATCGCTATCCTAGACATTTAGACGACCCATGTAAATTATGCCTCCATAAAAAATTTTCTATCCTGTACTTTAAAGAACCTCAAAATCTATTAAACTGTAGGCGGGAAATAGCAAACAACTGTGTTCACAAAATAAAACTTACTCTAGGATAGCGATACAAAATAGCTCTAAAACTAACAATAACAATAGAAAACAAACAAATAAATAAATTAAATAAACATGAATATACATAAACGATCACACACATATATGTGTATATATATATATATATGTATATATGTATATATATGTGCACTATTGTGTACACATAGGTATATTTATATGTATAAAAAAAAGGAGAACGGCCACCTAAAACCACTAACCTAGTTCTAAAACAGATCCTTTGTTTGATAAAATGCATGCCCATTGGCTGATAGGAAGGGGCGCGGTGGAGACTAGAACCTGTGGAAATCTTTTTTATCGGTTTTCATAAATTACTTATGCTAAGAACAAATAGGTTTTAAAACACTTTTAAAAGTTTGTGTCAAGCTAGTCTAATAGCTATCGTACTTGACTTTGGGTTTTAGTCTCGATCTCAGCTCGAGTACATTTTTACTTACAAAAAGTAAACTGTTTGAACACATAATACTTGTATGCACATGTGACAGTTTCGGGCGGCCTATTAGTGTATATATATATGCCCTAATATATATATATATATATATATATATATATATATAGTTGAGTTTTTCTCGCTTTGATATTGATATTAAAAGCATCTTCTTTATATTTAAAAACCATAAAAACGAACTTCTAAGTATACCCAGTCAACAATATTCGAGCGACTATATGAAGTTAACTAATTTCTATATTCTTTTGAAAAATGAGCGTTAATTAATTACTTATTCATTTGTAATGTTTTTTTTAATTGAATGGTCGGTTATATTTCACCATTACTTTAAATAGTATTTATGTATAGTTGTGTACAATTTAAGATGAAAACTTTTTGCACACGAATATATGTGTGTGTGTGTGTGTGTATGTGTCTGACTTTTTCAATGTATATGCGAAAAATCTCTATAAAACTACTCTCTGAATATTTGGTCTTCAGAGTTGAAATGTGATATATGGGGTAATTAGGCCTGTAGCACACTTTCGATTTGTTTTTTATTCAACAAAACTTGCTGCTAACGAATCAAAATTGAAAACAAAACACTTGACCTTGGCAGGGTAAGTCGAATAGAACATTACTCCTGCTGATAATATTGCACATGAACGAAATTAACCAATTATAACCCCAAATTGCTTAATTTTTACTCTTGCGTATCAATCTGTTGGTAGCTCAAATGGTAACGACGCTGCAGAAGATAAATAACGACCAAGGCTGAAGTGAAAATCAATCTGGTTTCGATTCTACCGAATATTCCCGAGGATATATTTTTATAACTTTTGAAATCATTACTATATATTGAAATCATTACTATATATTGAAATCATTACTATATATTGGAATCATTACTATATATTGACATCATTACTATATATTGGAATCATTACTATATATTCAAATCATTACTATATATTGAAATCATTACTATATATTAAAATCATTATTATATATTGAAATCATTACTATATATTGAAATCATTACTATATATTGAAATCATTTCTATATATTGAAAGCATTACTATATATTAGAATCATTACTATATATGTAAATTATTACTATATATTGAAATCATTACTATATATTGGAATCAGTACTATATATTGAACTCATTATAATATATTGAAATCATTGCTATATATGTAAATTATTACTATATATGTAAATTATTACTATATATTGGAATCATTACTATGTATTGAAATCATTATTACATATTGAATTCATTAATATATATTGAAATAATTACTATATATTGGAATCATTATTATATATTGAAATCATTACTATATATTGAAATCATTACTATATATTGGAATCATTACTATATATTCAAATCATTATTATATATTGAAATCATTACTATATATTGAAATCATTAATAAAGTGGAATCATTACTATATATTGAAATCATTACTATATATGTAAATCATTACTATATATTGGAATTATTGCTATATATTGAAATCATTACTATATATTGAAATCATTACTATATATTGGAATCATTACTATATATTTAAATCATTATTATATATTGAAATCATTTCTATGTATTGAAATTATTACTATATATTGAAATCATTAATATAGTGGAATCATAAATATATATGTAAATTATTACTATATATTGGAATCATTACTATATATTGGAATCATTACTATATATTGAAATCATTACTATATATTGAAATCATTACTTTATATTGGAATCATTATTATATATTGAAATCATTACTATATATTGGAATCATTATTATATATTGAAATTATTACTATATATTGGAATCATTGCTATATATTGAAATCATTACTATATATGGGAATCATTACTATATATTGAAATCATTACTATATATTGAAATCATTATTATGTATTGAAATCATTACTATATATTTAAATCATTACTATAAATTGAAATCATTATTATATATTGAAATAATTACTATATATGTAAATCATTACTATATATTGAAATCATTACTATATATTGAAATCATTATTATATATTGAAATCATTACTATATATTGAAATCATTACTATATATTTGAATTATTACTATATATTGAAATCATTACTATATATTTGAATCATTACTATATATTGAAATCATTACTATATATTCGAATCATTATTATATATTGGAATCATTATTATATATTGAAATCATTATTATATATTGAAATCATTATTATATATTGGAATCATTACTATATATTCAAATCATTGTTATATATTGAAATCATTACTACATATTGAAATCATTACTATATATTGAAATCATTACTATATATTGGAATCATTACTATATATTGAAGTCATTACTATATATTGAAATCATTATTATATATTGAAATCATTACTATATATGTAAATCCTTACTACATATTGAAATCATTACTATATATTGAAATCATTACTATATATTGGAATCATTATTATATATTGAAATCATTACTATATATTGGAATCATTACTATATATTGAAATCATTACTATATATCAAAATCATTACTATATATTGGAATCATTACTATATATTGAAATAATTACTATATATTGAAATCATTATTATGTATTGAAATCATTATTATGTATTGAAATCATTACTATATATTTAAATCATTATTATGTATTGAAATCATTACTATATATTAAAATCATTACTATATATTTAAATCATTACTATATATTGAAATCATTACTATATATTTAAATCATTATTATATATTGAAATCATTACTATATACGTAAATCATTACTATATATTGAAATCATTATTATATATTGAAATCATTACTATATATTGAAATCATTATTATGTATTGAAATCATTACTATATATTGAAATCATTACTATATATTGAAATCATTACTATATATTGAAATCATTATTATGTATTGAAATCATTACAAATATGTAAATCATTACTATATATTGAAATCATTACTATATATTGAAATCATTATTATATATTGAAATCATTACTATATATGTAAATTATTACTATATATTGGATCATAATCAATAGAAAATTAGTTCTTTAATAGAAATCTGCATGAATTAAAATTTATTTATGCGTATTTTATAGCCGATAAACGTCGGTGAGCATGCTAATATATATATATATATATATATATATATATATATATATATATATATATATATATATATATATATATATATATGACTGAAGTGTCATTAATGGATATTGCGCATATATTTATGATACATATACATTTGGAGACGCAATTTCAAAATTGGGTGAAAGGTCAGTAAACTATGCCATAAGACTCAAATGACATCAAATTCAGTTTGAACTAGAAAAGAAATCAAAGAACTATAAACTTCCTATGTTGTTCTCAAATGCTGATTGTGGGAACATTTAGCAATATGGAGATCGAGTGGGTAATATGACATTAAATTATTCCAGATTTTCCCCCAGAATCCAACAATATATCAATTTCCCAAAGAAAGACAAGAACTGCAATTTTAAATTTGGAACAATTTTTTTCCCAGAATATGTATTTTACTCTCTTTTAAAAGCTTCTTTGATTAATTGTAAATTATGTTCTTTGTCGATTTATAAGACATTTTATATGACTCACAATTGACATAACGATGGATTCACACACACACACACACACACACATACACACACACACACTAGCGCGCGCGTACACATACACACACCACATCGATGCCTCCGTTCAGTCTCGAAAGACAAAGGATACCCCCTGTAGGGACAGCTGCGCGTGTAATTGTGAGGCAATCACCAACCACACCTCTCTGAATTGGCATTGCTTGAGCCCAGTGCAAGGAGAAGTCCAGGACAACTGGAAACAACACCAGAATAAGCATAGAGCACACACAGCACTTGGAAGTACCAAATGGTCATCGTTGTTTAAGTTTGATGATCTAACGGGAGCAGTGAGTTAAACATGATCATGCCGTCCACACTGCATAATGTACGAATAAAAAATCTAATATTCTGGATTATGTCAAAATTTCGCACTATATTTTTAACGGAGCGAAATGATTCCTCTTAGTATATAATTATCGCTATAGCTGTTTAATTTTTTTTTTATTCACCCTAAGCGAGACAGCTACTATTTGAAATTATGCGTACAGGGACACTATGTAGGGAGTTGAGTAGCGAGACGTTTGTTAGCATTACATTCATAAAACCCTGCATGCGGTACAATTAAAGAAAAAAGAAAAGAGAGATAGAGAATTCTTAAGTCGATGAGTTCAACGGAATAATGTATTAGAGTAGGAGCATCTGTCGGATTTAATGGGAATATTCACGTCGAGGGGACACACTTGTTATGATTTCCTCAGAGCACATCTCGCACGATAACAGTGTGCGGACGTGCTGTGTTCAAATGCACACGAAATGCGAAATAACGTCACAGGTAAGGAAAAAAGCAGGCCATAAAAAGAAGAGAAATGACGTTTCAGAGAAGACGAGCACGTTCGAAATCACGTTTTATGCAAGAATGTACGTGGAAATAAATATCATTGTTATAAAAAAGGGAGGTGAGTTATTGTTTGTCTTATGTTCCTTGCGACATACTCTTCTACAACGTGTTGGACCTACGTATGTAAACGTGTGTACAACGTTACAATTGAAGTACTTGTAAAGCAGGCACAAAGGTGCAACATTGCGACGATGAGACTGAGATTGGAGCTTGATTAGCTGTGCCGAATCTATTAGAATAGAAACTGTTTTTGGACCCCATCTATGAGGCGGCAAATAGTGGTAGATGCATTGCGCCAGATGAAGCAACAATGCTCTATGCATGAGAGAATGGTGGCCTTGTAAAGATAAAGGATATAGTAACTGTGGCTATTTTTCTATCACGTTAGAGAAAATTAACTTTTTTTGCAGCAGTTTTGATAACATGTCTATTGTAGTTGTTTCAATTCATGTTGCCTGATCTTAACGTTAGAGCATTAAGCACTTTTAGAATTAATGCATACTTGTTAATAATTAACATGCTATATATATATATATATATATATGTGTGTGTGTGTGTGTGTGTGTGTATGTGTGTGATAGATGCTCATAAAATAAATGTGCTTATCCATAAAAATTCAAAAAAATGAATACAGTTTCTTGGAATTATCGGTTGTTAGATGTGCACCGAACTTTAGAATATGATCCTACATTTCATCTGCTTTGTTCTCTCTCAGTTAAAGAGAAATCTTCCTAGACTGAGTAATTTTAACTTTTGTAATAATCCAGACTGCCATCTTTTTGAAGACCTGAATATTCTACGTGCTAATAAGCGATGTGTTATGGTGTCTAACTCTTATCAAAGCAAGTAAATAGGGACTGGACTCTAACATCCAGCGTTACTTATGTTACTTATGTTGCTTATGTTACTTATGTTACTTATGTTGCTTATGTTACTTATGTTACTTATGTTGCTTATGTTGCTTATGATACTCATGTTACTTATGTTGCTTATGTTACTTATGTTACTTATGTTGCTTATGTTACTTATGTTGCTTATGTTACTTATGTTGCTTATGTTGCTTATAATACTTATGTTACTTATGTTGCTTATGTTACTTATGTTACTTATGTTACTTATGTTGCTTATGTTACTTATGTTACTTATGTTGCTTATGTTGCTTATGTTACTTATGTTGCTTATGTTGCTTATGTTGCTTATGATACTTATGTTACTTATGTTGCTTATGTTACTTATGTTACTTATGTTGTTTATGTTACTTATGTTACTTATGTTACTTATGTTGCTTTGTTACTTATGTTGCTTGTGTTACTTATGTTACTTATGTTGCTTGTGTTACTTATGTTGCTTGTGTTACTTATGTTACTTATGTTGCTTATGTTTCTTGTGTTACTCATGTTACTTATGTTGCTTATGTTACTTATGTTACTTATGTTACTTATGTTGCTTGTGTTACTTATGTTGCTTATGTTGCTTATGTTGCTTATGTTACTTATGTTGCTTATGTTACTTATGTTGCTTGTGTTACTTATGTTACTTATGTTGCTTATGTTGCTTATGTTACTAATGTTACTTATGTTGCTTGTGTTACTTATGTTGCTTATGTTACTTATGTTACTTATGTTGCTTATGTTACTTATGTTGCTTATGTTACTGATGTTGCTTATGTTGCTTATGTTACTTATGTTGCTTATGTTACTTATGTTACTTATGTTGCTTATGTTGCTTGTGTTACTTATGTTACTTATTTTGCTTATGTTACTTATGTTACTTATGTTACTTATGTTTCTTATGTTACTTATGTTGCTTATGTTACTTATGTTACTTATGTTGCTTATGTTACTTATGTTGCTTATGTTACTTATGTTACTTATGTTAGGGTTCATGTTACTTTATTACTATTTTCTCTTATTTTTTAATTATTTAAATAAATTAATCCGTCGCCTTTGTTATCCTTGGAGTTTGCTAATTCTCTATTGATTATGATTTCAATATATAGTAACTCATTAATTAATTAATTAAAAAACCCATTCCGCCTTTGTATTGCTTGTGATATTTTATCCGAGAAAGTTTCTTTTGATTCTTTGATTTAAAAGGTGATCCAGAAGTGAAGATTGGTTGTACTTGTATATGTTGTGGTGGTAGTAGTATTGGAAAATGATGTGTTGTTACTTTAGCAGGGGTTAATAATGGAAGACAGAAATAAATTGCGATAAGAAAAGATAGCTGTCTGTCTTAGAGGGTAATTAACAATGGGCAAATGTTAGAGTTTGTCATTGGATTTGATTAAATTCAAAGTTAAGTTTTATTGTTCGTTATAAGCTAAAAGTATTGCTATTTGTTATATTAATGTGTTGCTATTTGTTATATTAATGTGTTGCTATTTGTTATATTAATGTGTTGCTATTTGTTATATTAATGTGTTGGTATTTGTTATATGAATGTGTTGCTATTTGTTATATTAATGAGTTGCTATTTGTTATATGAATGTGTTGCTATTTGTTATATGAATGAGTTGCTATATGTTATATGAATGAGTTGCTATTGTTTTATATGAATGAGTTGCTATTTGTTTTATGAATGTGTTGCTATTTGCTATATAAATGAGTTGCTATTTGTTATATTAATGTGTTGCTATTTGTTATATGAATGTGTTGCTATTAGTTATATGAATGATTTGCTATTTGTTATATGAATGTGTTCCTATTTGTTATATGGATGAGTTGCTATTTGTTATATGAATGTGTTGCTATTTGTTATATGAATGTGTTCCTATTTGTTATATGAATGAGTTGCTATTTGTTATATTAATGTGTTGCTATTTGTTATATGAATGTGTTGCTATTTGTTATATTAATGTGTTGCTATTTGTTATATGAATGTATTGCTATTTGTTATATGAATGAGTTGCTTTTGTTATATTAATGAGTTGCTATTTGTTATATGAATGTATTGCTATTATTAAATTCAAATTTTTTCATATTTAAATGAGTAAAGATTTGAATATTCAAATTTTTTCATATTTAAATTTCCCTATGTTTTAATATTTAACTTTTATGTTTTAATATTTTACTTTTATGTTTTAATATTTGAATTTTCCAATTTTGTAATATTTTCATTTTAAATTTTTTACATATTTGAATTTTCTAAAATATGTAAATTTTCTAAAATATGTGAATTTTCTAATGTTTTAATATTTGAATTTTCAATTGTTAAACATTTTCATTTTAAAATATTTAAATATCTTGATTTTTTCAAGTTTTAAATATTTTCATTGTCCAATTTTTTAAATATTTGACATTTTTAATTGTTAAATATTTTCATTTTCTACTTTTCTATATGAAATTAAAAATTTTAAATATATAACTTTTTTCAATTTCAAATATTTTGTCAAATTTTAGATGGGAGGTTGTAATCATATTATGTCCAACTAGAACAATTTAAAATACTTCAAATTAACTGAAATTTGTTCTAGATTATTATCCAACTTTCAAAGTTGATGTTTAAAACATATTTTTAAAATTGAAATACAATTAAAGTCATACTTACCACATACAAGTACATTCAACAGCAAAATAGACAACGTTTTACTCCAAATAGTATAATGATAAGTTGATTTGCTTATGTGTGATTCCTGTACATATGGATATATAAATATGTACACATACCTTACTTTATACAGATAAAGATTGATACATTTGATAATTGAACACCATTGTAATCTCTCTCTCTCTCTCTCTCTCTCTCTATATATATATATATATATATATATATATATATATACACATATATATATATATATATATATATATATATATATATATATATATATATATATATTGTTTTAAAAAACAAGATAATTGAAGTAATATTTGTGGTTTCTGAGCTTCCGGTCAGGTGCACCCAAATAACCAAAGAAAAAAAAAACAGTTCATAATCATAATTATTACTTCTTTTTTTTCGGCAAATGAGTATTTTCCTTTCTTCTTCATGTTACGTATATTTCATAACTCTTAACAAAAATATAATTTTTGATTTCATACGTATATTTCATAACTCTTAACAAAAATATAATTTTTGATTTCATACGTATTTTTCATAACTCTTAACAAAAATATAATTTTTGATTTCATACGGTGCTTTCAGAGAATAAATAATTAATTTAGCAGAACCCGTGGAAATTCTACGGTAGATGGAAATGTTAAAAAAAATATGAATAAAATGAATAAAAAAACAAATAACGACGATTTTAAAACAATTTATGTAAATTTTTTAAAAAGATTTTAAAGCTAAAATTAAGTTAAGAATTGATTTAAAAATTTTCAATGAAATTTTACCACACAACACATTTTTTCCTGAATAATTTTTTATATAAAAGAAACAGATGCACTTGTACATTTTTTTAAATTTTAATGTACTCGCAAAAATGAAACAAAAAGATAACAACAAATCCTATATACAACAATTTTAACGAGCAGGAAATTCTACGAAAAGTAGAATTAGTTTAAAAAAGAATAATTAAACAGAAACGCTGACTGACACACTCACAAAACAAAAAAAAGGAACAATAACGACGAGGAAAATGGTAAAAGACGATAACCTCAATTTAAAGAAGATGGATTAAGAATTTTATTCGTATTTTGTTGTTTTTTCGCAGAATGGGAATTTTCTATGATTGTCACCTTTAAAGTTTCGTAAAAAATACTTTATATAAGCTCTTTTTTAAACTTACAATGAACGTGTTATTGTTTTCTCAGCTAATTTATGATATACATTACATATGTATATATATATATATATATATATATATATATATATATATGCATGTATATATGGCTTAATCGTTAATAATAGAATTTAGAATTCAGAATATCAAACCATTTGTTTTATGTCATGTACAAACTTTTTAGGATATTAAATTCATGACAATTATACATATAATCAGCAGTTTATATAATCCGATTGGTTGAACATAAATTGCATTTTTTTTATTCATAGTTAGGTTGAAATTAGCGGTTCAGAATATCCTGAGTAGATCAAGTGTGTAATTGAACTGATTCACTGTTAACGACAGTAAATAACAGAAACTCTTATTCCGATTTTCCTTTTAAAAATACCACGTTTGACCTTGAAGGACGGCGTGTTTTAACTGTGTATTCAGTGCAGAAAATAGTGAGGCCCAGGTTATGAAAGATAACAAAGCAATAATGGAAAAGATGTTTTTTCTTTTGGTTGACTCGATTTGAAACTAATCAGGTCGAAAATATTGAAGACGATCAATTACATTGTAAATATTTGTGGATATGGTTTCAATATAAGGAACAGCTTTAATCTGATTGGATGGGTTATGAGCTTCGGTAGATCTAGGTGACTGAGTGCATCTGATTGTCCGTCATTTTGAAAAATCTGAAAGGTTGGTGAATAATTGTGTAATCAAGTACTAAAAATTGTAATAATAAGGATTTTATTTCATCTTCGTCATTTCCCTCTTTCCATACTCTATCATCTTTATAAATCTAACAAATCCGTTTAGTATATGTATAATTGGCATAACGGTTCGAGTGTTAGATAATAAGTCGGGAGAAGATTCGGTTTCACTCCTTACTCAAGTCATATCAAAGACTAAAAGGACGGTACTTGAAGCCTCCTTCTTAAGCACTTAGTAGTATAAGATAGTAAGAAATAATCGTTTTAATGGAACTTCCACTAGATCTCGGTGTAGAGTCGCCCTGGTCTACGTTCTGTTGTTCTTTACTAAGGTGCTACCGTTTATCAAAGCCTAAAACCTATTTGAGGATAAGAGTTAAATGAGTGCATAGTAGATAATTAAACAATACTGCGGTGGTGGTGATGATTGGTCAAAATTGATTCTTTGCAAAGGCAGCTAAACAAACTTTGATTTATATTGAACTTGACAACGATAATGTTGTAGTCAAATGGAAAACAGACACGCGGTATTGTGTTCAACAGACCGAGAGTTCCTGGAAAAATATTTATTATAAAAGTTTAGTTATACGTAAGTAGGAAGCTAATAAGACAGATATTGATAAATTATTATAGTAGCAATTATATATATATATATATATATATATATATATATATATATATATATATATATATATAGAGAGAGAGAGAGAGAGAGAGATAGAGAGAGAGAACCCATTTGAATTTGGTTGTAGCTAGATGAATTTTGTTGGGAATATTTTACAGGAATTTGTTAGACTGAGTGGCATTCTTTTCTGGGTCAACGGGTTCTTTCCTATCTTATCAAAGAACCTAATGTTGATTTTATACAGTGGCCAATTCGAAATGAATGTTTTTGTTTAAGGTACAATTAGATCATGGTACTTGACTTTTGCTTTAAAACATTAATTGAAACCATTATAATAATTATTTTATAAATTTAACAGTAGGTTCTCTACAGTGCAATGTAGACCACAATGTATTATAGACTAAATCACTGCAGAAAGATAATTGATTTAATTGAAAATGCAATTTCGCATGTTTCGATGGCAATAAAAGTATTGGAAGTGTGGAACATTTGTATATAATCATTTAATCAAGGGCAACGTTTGGTTTCTCTGCTAGTATATATATATATATATATATATTAACTCGTGTGTATTCGTCTAAACATTCCATCATGATATAACACACAGACACAGACACGCACAGATATACACAGGTCGGTTGGCGACGGTGTTATCATATTAGGACTGGGCGCGAAAGGACATAGATTTTCTTATTCAATCCCAGACAACGCCAGTGAGTTATTCACAAATCGCATTCTGAGTTTTATTATCTCATGTGCACACGCATTAACTTTATTTGTTAAAAAAAAACAATGGTTTTAAAGTTATTGATCCTTACAATTAACATTCTGCAGTCTTTAATTCCTGACTTTATTGCGTTCACCTTGATTTTTGCATTATTAAATATTTTCGTTTTCCAAACTAATAATTTTGGCATTGTTTGATGAGGTAAATGCGTATTGCTGCTGTTTTCGTCGTCGTCATGATCATCATCATCCTTCTTCTTTCTCTTCTTATCATCAAATCATCATCCGCAATAGCACCATCATTATCATATTTGTTGTCATTATCTTCATTCTTATGATTAATTCTTGAGAGAAGCTTCTTTCAATAAGGAAAAAAATCAGCTGATATAATTCGCTTATAATTCAAACAAAGAAGCCATGTTTAAAAAACAGAAAAATGACACGACTTTAAACATATTTAGAGTCATATAAAACTTTGTATACAAAACTAGTTTTCTCCCTCATCCATCATCAGCACGGTATGCATGCTTTGCCTTTTTCAAACGAACTTTCCTATTCTTCAACCAACTTGTTTATATGCAGCCCAGGATCATCTAATTTACATATAACGGCGAGAATTCATGTTACTTTCACGCAACCGTTTTAGCATAAAATTAGATGCTCTTTTGGTTTCTCTGATTCAACTTTACAAAACGGACAGACACGTGATGGTAGAACATTTTCGCACTTTCTACAAATTTCTTTTCCCAAGAATAATATTACTAAAATTATTTTCGAACATTGAAGATGTTATAAATGTCTTCCAATCAGTTTTGGAATGATACGATGTCAGACAAGTGGTTATTTTGCCGACGGTGAATTATTACCACAGCGAGGCTAGTGCACAAGCAACTAATCTCTGACGTCTTGGAAAGTGTTTAAAAATATCTGTCCATGTCCAGAATTCCTCCTATATTAAAACAAAACTTAAAAAAAAAATCTGTATAATGTACCTACCCGTGACAAAACGAAAATATCATATTCCAAAACTCACCTAAATTGGTCAAGTAGTTTTACTTCTAAATGAGAAAAACATATTTTATGATTAACAGAAAAAGCGACTTATCCAACATTTAAAACATAATCTAAAAAATCAAAACAAAGGGTGATAACTCAATAATATAACATTTTTAAATGAATGTCGAATTTCCATTAATCGTTTAAAAATGATTTTCTTTATAAAAATGAAAATACTTTATACGTCATTTTTGGAATATGAGATTTTGGTTTCGTGATGAGTACGTACATCTTGCTGATTTTCTGTATTTTTATATCGAAAGAATTTGAGACAAGAACCAAAATCTCTAACCTAATAGATGCCACACTATTTACAAACCTCGAACGCCTGTGTCATCAGCGCAATGTTGCATAACTGTACTTTCTTTTACAAGTACTTCAATGAAATGTGTTTCAACGAACTCGCTGCACTTGTGTCCCTCTTAACTTAAACATCTCAATTAACTCGTTAAACATTGCAGAGGTCCCTAGATATTCGGTGGTTTCTATTTTAATATGTTTGTTCCTCGAAATGTTTACCTTTGGAATTACCTCACTCTTCCCGTAACTCTACCAACATACAGAAATCTAAATGTCTGTGTGTGTGCATTCCGAAACGAAATGTATTTTATGTGTCTGGGAATGTTCTTAGATCTTATTTTTATTTTTATGATCCTCTCTATTTTATTTATTTTTTAGGGCGTGGAGTGGCGATTTATGGTTGGATGAATAAGAAACTGATTACTTTATTTCTTTAACTGATAAAATCACTTTAGTTCCCGAAAATCTCTTAATTCCTGTCCTGGGAATAAAGGGTTTAAAAACAAAAATCTATATAGTTTCGAAAACATACTCAAAAAGCAAAACGAAAAGAGATTATGAAAATAAATGAAATTAAAAAATTAAAAATTAAAAATATAAAAATTCAAGGTTTAAAAATTAGTTAATCTAAAGCTGTTGTCGTCGCCTAACATGAAAGTATGGAACGCTGCCTTTGCCGTAACAAAAGTTTGTTAAATTGATGGTTAAGTGGTTAAGTGAAGAGAATTAGTAACTATTATACCGTTTTGATGAGAAAGGTTATAACCTGTATCAGAAGGAACATAATTAAAGTAAATACATGGTCATGAATTAATAAATAATCCAAGAATATTAATAATATATTAAGAAAAATAAATGATAAAATAAACTATAAACTGAAATGAATTAAATTATTCTAGTTACAAACCTGTTACAAAAAATAAATATAAAAAATAATTCAATTTTCAAATTTTCATAATTTTTCGAAAATTATTAAAAAGTAATAAAAATATTCAAAGCTTAAAAACCTTTTAAAATTTTAAGGATGCATAATTACATAAATAAATAATATTTATAAGCTTAAAAACTTACAAATTCCACAAAACCCTAAAACAAATCCCAAGAAATTAAAAAAAAATTAACAAATTACATTTTTTAAATTATTAAGTAACATTTAAAAATTGAAAAAATAAAAAATAAAAATGAAATTTAAAAAGTAAAACAAATTTTTTAAAATTTAAATGTAATAGTAACTAAACGTTAAATGAAAAATTCAATTTCTGGATACGAGTAGTTTTCCCCCTTATGTGTCTTGTCTAGTATCTTATCCGCATTGGTTAAAACTCGTATAAAGCGGAAATAAACGGATAGCGGGCATATAACTATTATTATTTAATAAAACACAGATTTAATTCCCTATAAAAAACCCTAACTGAATTTACTAAACTAAAGTTGCATCCATTATTTCATTGTTAGGTAATGTATTAAGTTTAAACGTTATTTTCGTTTTCAGACCCTCGGAAACCTATAATAGTGGAAATTTTAATGGACTTTTTGATAGTGGAAAGATACTGCACATTTATCAATCATAGTCATTTGTTTCCCTAGTTTCGCTCATGAATGACAAAATATTTGATATTTCCCCCAAAATCTTTGGCTTGGCGGAGGGGAGACTAAAACTTGCTGCTATGGTTTCAAATGGTCTTTGATAACAGCAAGAGGAGACTTGATTCAAAATATTTCTCATATCTCCTCTCTTTGTCTCACCTTACTGTTATTTCAGATCATTTGAAACTATAGCAGCAAATTTTAGTCTCCTCTCCATCAAAACCAGACAACATCTTGAAATTTGGAATGTAAACATTTTGTCATTTATTTGTATATTACATCGAACCTTATAAATTAAATAAATAAAAAACAAATTAAAGGATCGGTATAAATAAAAGGTGAAATATGGGGAAAAAGTGAATAAGCATATTTTACCATAAACACACACACACACACACACACACACACACACACACACACACACACACACATATATATATATATATATATATATATATATATATATATCAATGGAAGACGCGCCATCGCTACTGATACGGCCGGCACCATCATCACTGGAATCTTCTTCGTAATTTTGTCGCTTTTTTGCTACGAGGTGTTAATAATTGAACGATGGTCGCCTTCAATTTGGTGAGAATGATGGAAATCTGGCGAAGAGCGACGTCTTTTTTTACGTGCTATTATCTCTGTTATTATTTGATCCTCTTTAAAATGATATTTTCCGGGTGGCGAGGAGTTATGAGGAGATTGAGAGCAGATCTGGAGGAGTAGACGGGGGTGTCATGTACTTGACGACGAATATGGGTGTGTCTAGGTTTACACGCGTTGACGGGGATAGAAAGCACTCTTTGATGGACTTGACCAGATCAGGTAATTCACACTGTTATTATCGAATGAAACTCTTTTAACGGCTTAAAACTAAGAGGACAACAGTCACTTCAAAGAACATGCTAGCATATTTTGTCGGCTATACTAAATTATTGTGACACTGAAAATTATAATAATATTTGAGGATGATATTAAATGCTAGTACTACTAATAACAACGTCATTAATACTAGTACTGCTACTTCTACTACTACTAATAACGGTTATTTAGGAAGATTAGGCAATGGAAACAAGGATCATGGCAATTTTAGCAAACTAAGAAAATTGGGTAATTAAATAACAAATATAAAACACTCGCACGCACACACACACACACACACATATATATATTATTTGCTAAAATAATTATTAAATACCTACAGACACTAGTGTTTCATTCTTTCGGGACCACCTCACAAAGAACAGATACTCTCATTTTTAAAATACGGGTTTTTATTAGTAACAACCTGCGTACAATGTTTTCGGCGTTAATGTTAGTATATAGTTATAATAGTCCATTTATGATAGTTTTGCACAACTGAGCAACTCATCAGTGCAACGTAAGAACCAATTATTTAAAAGTTTCACATCATGCGATCATGATACTGTTATTAACAGAGAGAGAGAGAGAGAGAGAGAGAGAGAGAGAGAGAGAGAGAGAGAGAGAGAGAGAGAGAGGGGGATTAGAAGAAAAAAACAATATCAAGATTTAAGGCTACATGTTTTTACACAACATATTTAATGTGTCACGCATACATTATAGACATTTTTATTGATAACGACTGGAATAAATTGTTTGCGCCGATTCAGAGTTGTTGTACACTTGTATTTACTATTTTCCGATGTCTTCCCCCCAAAAAATTAATATTATTTTTTTTAAATAAAAATTCAGTGTTTTCTATCTCATTGCTATGGCTTTACACGTTCATGCGCGATCATCGGTCGACCTTATCTTCGAATTTGACGTCGTATTCATAAAGTTATCCTTCGCCGACCCCCTTACTTCCGGTATGTTACGCATGCTTACAGTCCTTTCATATGAGTTAATTTTGAAATTTTACGTTTAATAAACATATACACTTTTTCGTTCGCTATTTGCTGTTGGAATTCATTTCCCCCATCCTGTGTATTGTTTCCTAATCACTAGATTGCATATTTGTTTTTACTTTTTACATTTCTGTTTTCATACTTTCTTTTTAATACTTTGTTTAATTTTTCTTTATTATATTTGTAAGTAATAAAAATAAAATATAAATTAGCGTATAAAACATACAAAAACAATAAAGAATAATAAAAAGTATTTAAAAAAATAAAATGAATCAATACAACAGAACTGTGAAAAATACTCGGAAGTGGGAATGCTGACGATACCATTGTGAATTTGACCTAAAATTCGGAGATTAAACGCTTGAAAATCGTGCACAACAGCGTAAACATATAGGAACAAAAACACATACCTAATATATGTAAATATATGTATAAACCCTAAGCAAAACTAAAGCTGGCTTACCATGATTCTATACATAAGAATTTTAACAAATTTTGGCATATTTTATTCATTTAAAAATATAGGTTCTGTTTTGCCAATAATCATATACTTTTAATTATAGAATAATTTCATAATCTTCAATACTCCTGCAAATTTTTATGTACATTGTCCGGGATGGAATGATGATTAACGAATATTTCACACTCCTATATTTTTATTGACATCGAAATCCGTAAAATCGCCGGGGAGGAAGCTTCACATGCCTCCGTGCAGTAACTTAGTCCAAAATATGTTATTCTGCATTGCGCTCTAGAGAACCTACTGTTTCTTTTATAAAATTATGCTATAAGTTCCAGTTAATGAAAAAACATTAAGAAATTTACGTGCGGATTTTTAACCTACAAATCATGTTATGAAAAAAACCCAAAAAAAACAAACAAAAAAAAAAACAGAAAAAAACACGTAAATTTTAAAGTCATATAAAATTCTTTGCAGTTAATGAAAAAAAAAGAACTTTACGAAAGAAGTTTGAACCTACTGACCACGTCATGCAAAAAAAAAAGCAAACAAACTAAAAAATACGCTATAAACTTACCCACAGTAGAATTTTCATGGTCCGTTGTTCTATCATTGTTGCTAAGCGACGACATGGAAAAATGACTTTACCGATGATAGATAAATAAAAATAACGGTTTCGATTAACGATTATCGGTAATTATCGGGGGTATTTTGGGACAAAACTAAGATCACTCAAACTTATACACTAAAGTTCTGTAAACTTTAAAGAAAATTTGTTCAGCCGTATCGGAGTCTATCAGGACCGAACTCACACACACACGCACAAAGTTGCATGTATATATATATATATATATATTATATATATATATATATTATATATATATATATAATTATTTTTTGCAATTTTAAAAATTCGAAAGCTCAGCAACTATTGATCAGAATTAAACTAATGAAAGCTCTTTGAAAAGCTAATGGTCCAAGTTATATAATGAGCTATATGACATTTGCCTTTAAGTTATCCTATTTAAATGATCATCCAGAGTCTATTTTTTACAGTTATAAAATGTTTCAATTATTATCCTTTGATTTCCTAGTTTGGCATATGAATAAAAAATATTTGATATTTTCCCCAAACCCCTAGCCTTTATGGTTGGGGAGAATAAAACTTTCTGCTATGATTTAAACTGATCTAAAATAACAACAAGGGGAGACTTGATTCACAATATTTCTCATATGTTATATCTCTTCTCTTTGATTTTCTTACATAAAGTAAATTTCACAATGTGAGGATTATTTGATACTGGAGATATTCATAATCATACCTTATTTCCAAAAGAAGTGAAATATAACACACTAGTGGGGGGTACCCGGCGTTGCCCTGGTGTTTAGAGGTGTGTGTGCTCATACGGGGGGACGCTAATCAAAACAAGAATAAGCGAAGTAAATATTTTTAAATATTAAATATTTTATATTAAAAAATCTTAAAACTTAAAAAAATCGAAAAAAAAAACACAAAAAAACTAACGTACGGCAAAAGAACGATGTTAAATGTAAAAATCGGAAAAACAGAAACAAAAAAGAAAACAGAAAAACGAATGTTAAAACTTCTTTAAAAAAGCTGAAAAAAAACATAGAACGTAAAAATGACTTAAATAACCCTGTTTCAATATTAAACCTTTAAAAATCGAAAAAAACCACGATTCGAACCCACAACCTTTAAATAATGAGGCTGGGGTCTAATGAACTTAGGTAAGACGACGTTTACAAAATTAGATCGGTTTTTCAATATTTACAGTAAATCATGTTCCGACGTCATTTGCGCATGCGTAGAAGCGAACTCGTCATGAGAGGATGGTTTTTGCTGACCCTTCCCTGTAGAAAACTGATGATTTTAAGGTGAAGGAATTAATGTTTTTGGCAAATTCTTCGATATTTGTCGGGCAAAGCTTGGAACTTTAAAATGATACCTATCTGGCGAAAATCCATGACCCGTGTCGAAAGATTTTCGCTTTTATATATATAGATAAGAAATATTTGGAATCAAGTCTCTCCTTGCTATAATTTCAGATCATTTGAACTCATAGCAGCAAGTTTTAGTCTCACCTCTATCAAGGGCAGAGGTTTTTGGGATATGTATATATATATATATATATATATATATATATATATATATATATATATATATATATATATATATATATATAAACTCTGTCAATCGCTTTTTTGCAGATTAGTAAAATATCAGTATTTCACTAAACATACGTCACACAAAAATGAAAATTGCACCATCAAATGACTGTTTAAAGGTTAGTTATTTCCCAGTTTTATTCAAATCCATGCGAAATTCACGTAGTTATGACATTTTATTTATTATCAAGTATTTTATGCTGTCCATCGCTTTATTGCAGGTCTTTAAAATGCTCAAAAGGAGCGATTAATTGTTATCGAAAAGGAAAGGATTGTTTCTGGACTCGCAGAAGGATTGTTCATCAAAGATTTAAATATGAAGCTGGAAAGGGATCCAAGAACTTTGGCTTCATTTGTGAACAATCCCAACATAAAATCCAGAAAAGATAAGGCCATCAGGAGAAACCTTTTACATCGTGATATTCGGAAAATTCTTAGGGAAGTAAACCGAAACCCAAACAGCACCAGTGCTTCCATTTTTGCAAGAGCTGGAATCGCTCCAAGATCCAGACAGACCTGATGTAATGTGTTGAATGAGATGACAAGGAACATAAAAACTATTCCAATGTCTCCATTGAGCAAACACCATAGGAAAAACGAATGGCTTGGGCACAGAATTGCATGGAAATGGATTTCCAACGTGTCCTATTTACAGATGAGACCCGTGCAACTCTTGACGGTCCGAATGAATGGGCCAAAGTGTGGAACTCGAACAGAACTCCAGCCCCCTACAGAGTTCATCGCCAACGAGGAGGTGGAGACATCATATTTTGGGCGGGAATTATTAGGGATAAGTTGGTTGGGCCATTCCGAGTTCCAGCAATGCGTACGCGGCCTTTTTTTAGATAAATAGTTGTCACCATGATACTTCGCTCTCGGATGATTTTTATGCATGATAATGCATCATCCCATTCTGTTAGGGCGACTGACGCCTTCCTTGAATTTATGGACTTTTTTGGAGAAACTATCATAACCTGACCATGGTGTTCTCCATTGAATATCTCCAGCCAATATTAAAAAGAGGAGTTTATGAGGGAGGAGAGCAATTTACTTCAAAAGATGCCTTGTGGAAAACATTGTTGATATTGCTAGAGCTATAACTTCTTTTTGAAATCAAACAATTGACTCCCCGGGGAACAAAAGGTTGTTTTAAGTTATTTAAAAAATGGTAGTTATGTCGATAAATAATTCATTTATTTGAGGCTTAACACATAGGATGTGCTTTTTCTCATTATTCTTTGACAGAAAAATATAATAAAAAAATTAAGTTTGCATGATAAAACATTGTATGTTTGCCCTAAAACATATTAAGGCACCTACAATAAAGCGATGGGCAGTGGATATTCCACGATAAAGAATAAAATGTCATAACTTCGTGAATATTGCATGAATTTGAATAAAATTTTGGGAAATAACTAACATTAAACAGTCGTTTGATGATATAATTTTATTTTTTTGTGACGTGTACTTAGTGAAATAATGATATTTTACTAAACTGCAATAAAGCGATTGACGCAGTTTATATATATATATATATATATATATATATATATATATATATATATATATATAAACTCCTATGAATTCGTTTTTCTTTTGTGTATACTGATATTCATATTAAAAACCCTCTTTTCTATTTATTTAAAAAGAAAATACAATTTTCTCATATATGGGTTGTGGAAATGCATTCACTAGCAAAAGATCTAGCTAATTTGCATATTCTTTTAAACATTCATATTAATTAATTCCTTATTAGTTTTTTCTGTTTTCTTATGGGATGATCATCTAGAGTAAACTATTACATGTAAATATATTCATGCAGATATTCTACTTGATTTATACTTGCATAATATTTGCGTAAAATCTTTACAGTAAACAAAAAAATGTTTCCATATATATTTATGTACACGTATATATTTTTGTTTAATCTGTTAGTCTATCTATCTATATGTCTATAAAAGTGAAAGTGTCTGTGTGTCTGTCTGTCTGTGTACATTTCCCTTCGAAATAATTCTGCCAATTTTAAGTCTGCAGACTCCAAATTTGATATAGATGGTACTGAGATTTGGCAAAGATCGGTTTTTGCCCCAAATTTGGCTGCTAAGGGGTAAAAGTTCAACTATTTGACTTTTGAGAACTTTACAAAACTCCTCCGACAATTTTCCGTCTAAACACTTGAAATTTTAGATATAGGTTTCTTGGACATGGATCTAACTTAGTAATTTGATTAAGGCCCAAATTAATAAATGTTAAGGGGTAAAATAGGGGTCAAAGTTAAATAAATTAAGCCTTTTTCTTTTCTACTCAGCATACACCTAAAAACGCCCGGGACACGCCAGGAACCCATGCTAGTCTATATATATATAAAAGTGAACGTATCTATGTGTGTGTGTCTGTCTGTTTGTCTGTATAAATTTCCCTACGCAATAACTCTGTTAATTTTTAGTCTACAGACTCGAAATTTTATATACAGGGTACTTAGATTTGGGAAAATCTTCCTGATCGGTTTTCCGCCAGAAATTTGGCTGTTAAGGGGTCAAAGCTCAACGAGTTGACCTTTGAGAACTCTACCAAACTCCTCCGACAATTTTCAGTCTAAACACTTGAAATTTTGGATATAGGTTCCTTGGACATGGATTTAACTTAATAACTTGTATATATAAAAGTGAAAGTGTCTGTATGTCTGTGTGTCTGTGTATCTTTGTGTCTGTGTGTCTTTGTACATTTCCCTACGCAATAAGTCTGTCAATTTGTAGTCTACAGACTCGAAATTTTATATACCGGGTACTAAGATTTGGGAAAATCTTTGTGACTGGTAATCGGCCAGCGATTTGGCTTTTATGGGGTTAAAGTACAAAGATTTGACTTTTGAGCTCTCTACCAAACTCCTCCGACAATTTGGGGTCTAAACATTTGATATTTTAAATATAGGTTCCTTGGACATGGATCTAACTTAATAACTTGATTGGAGCGCAAAATAATATATATTAAGGGGACAAAGTTAAAAAAAATTGACCTCTGCGGTCTCTACCAAATTACTCAGACAATTTCTGGTCTAAACATTTTAAATTTTACATAAAGATATCCAGAGATAGGGCAAGCTTTTTAATCGGTTTGAGTCGAAAATTTTTAGTTACCACTATATAAATGTATGTATGTATGTATGTATGTATGTATGTATGTATACATGTATGTTTGCATGTCTGCCTAAAACTTTCGACAGAGATAACGGATTTTTACAAAATCCGTAGCGTTTTAAATTTCGACCTTTCAGACGACAAATATCGAAAAATTGGCTAAAAACATTAATATCTTCACCTGCAACTGGACATTTTCTACAGTAGGGATGGGTCGCTTTTTTCGCTGAAATTTTTGAAAGTCCTTCTCTCCTTTCTATTGTCTGGCCTTACCTAAATAGGGGTCAAAGTTAAAAAAAATTGACCCCCCCTTTTTTTTTGCTCAATATACATCTCCAAATACCAGGGCAAGGCCCGGCACCCATGCTAGTATATATATAAAAGTGAACGTGTCTGCGTGTGTCTATATATCTGTGGGTCTGTGTGTACATTCCCCTACGCAATAAGTCTGTCAATTTTAAGTCTATAAACTCGAAATTTGAGATACAGGGCACTTAGATTTGGGAAAATCTTTGTAATCCGTTTGCGGAAAGAAATTTGGCGATTAAGGGGTTGAAGTCCAACGATTTGACCTTTGAGAACTCTAACAAACTCCTCCGACAATTTGGGGTCTAAATACTTGAAATTTTAGATATAGGTTCCTTGGACATGGATCTAACTTAATAACTTGATTTGAGCCCAAAACAATATCAGTTAAGTGCTCATAATAGGGGTCAAATTTAAAAGAAGTTGTCCGCTTTTGTTTTTTTTTGTTTTTGTTTTTCTCAACATACACCTCAAAATACCCTAGCAACGCCGGACACCCATGCTAGTATATCTATAAAAGTGAAGGTGTATGTGTGTCTGTCTCTGTACATTTTCCTTCGCAATAACTCTGTTAATTTTAAGTCTACAGAGTCGAAGTTTTATATACAGGGCACTGAGATTTGGGAAAATCTGTGATCTGTTTTCGGCCAGAAATTTGGCTTTAAGGGATTCAACGATTTCACATTTGAGATCTCTACCAAACTCTTCCGCCAATTTTCAGTCCAGCATTTGAAATTTTAGATATAGGTTCAGTGGACATGGATCTAACTTAATAATTGAATTTGAGCTTAAAACAGTAAATTTTAAGGGGTCAGAATAGGAGTCAAAGTTTTTTTTTTTTTGCTCAACATACATCTTCAAATACCCGAGCAACGCTGGGCACACATGCTAGTATATCTATAAAAGTGAACGTGTCTGTGCATTTGTCTGTCTGTGTATCTGTCTGTGTGTCTGTCTGTGTGTCTGTGTGTGTACATTTCCCTACGCAATAACTCTGTCAATTTTAAGTCTACAGACTCGAAATTTGATATTTAGGGTACTTAGATTTGGGAAAATCTTTTTGATCCGTTTTCGCTCAGAAATTTAGCAGTTAAGGGGTCAAAGTTCAACGATTTGACCTTTGAGAACTTAACAAACTTCTCCAATTTTACGTGTAAACACTTCGAATTTTAGATATAGTTTCCTTGGGCATGGATCTAACTTAGTAACTTAATTTAACCCAAAACAATAAAGCTTTAGGAGTCATAATAGGGGTCAAACTTTAAAAAAAATGGCCTCTGCGGTCACTACCAAATTACATTTCTGGTCTAAACTAAATTTTATATAAAGAGTATTTAGTGATATGGCAATCTTTTTAATCGGTTTGGGTCGAAAACTTTTAGTTACCAATATATGTATGTATGTATGTATGTATGTATGTATGTATGTATGTATGCATGTATGTATGCCTAAAACTTTCGACAGAGGCGACGGATTTTTACTAGATCAGTATCGTTTTGAAGGTCGACCGTTCAGAAGAAAATATCGAAAAATTGGCTGAAACATTAATATCTTCACCTTCATCTAGGCACTTTTCTACGGGGGAGGGTCGCTTTTTTCATCGATATTTTTGAAAGTCATGCCCCTCTTTCGATTGTCTAGCCTTAATTTAATCGTAAATCGCTTCCGGTTTGGCGGTGGGCGTAACAGCAAAGACGTCAGTGATTTCTTCCCGTTCCTCCTTCGCAGTACGGGTTCGAGCCTGCCTTCCTACTACAACATTTTTTTTTTGCTCAACAGACAAATCCAAACACCCGGGCATCGTCGCGCTGAATGCTAGTATATCTATAAAATTGAAAGTGTCTGTGTGTGTGTGTGTGTGTCTGTGTATCTGTACATTTCCCTACGCAATAACTCAGTCAATTTTAAGTCTACAGACTTGAAAGTTGAAATACAGGGTACTCAGTTTTGGGAAAATCTTTGTGATCGGTTTTCGGCCAGAAATGTGGTTGTTAAGGGACCAAATTTCAAGTGTTTAGACCCATAATCGTTCGGAGGAGTTTGGTAGAGTTTTCAAAGGCCAAACCGTTGAACTTTGACCCCATAACAACCAAATTTCTGGCCGAAAACGGATTACAAAGATTTTCCCAAATCTCAGTACCCTGTATATCAAATTTCGAGTCTGTAGACTGAAAATTGACAGTTATTGCGTATGGAAATGTACGCACACACACAGACACTTTCACTTTTATAGATATATAGATTACATTAACGCATGGACCTCTCTCTCTTTCTCTCGATCTCTCTCTCCCCCCTCTCTCTCTCTCTATCTCGCTGTTAGTACCAAAGTCATACTTTTTGTAACAGTTTTTTTATTGAATAATTAAAATACTTATTCTATCACTTTCGATTTTTTTCACTGAAAGTTTTCTGCTTTTTTTCTTGGTATTGCTTGTATTATTAAGCGCATCGTGAACGAGTAAAAGTTTACATCAGATGTTATTGGTAGTAAAGTCTGGAATAGATGCGAGTTTACGTGATGTCACAATTGATATATATATATATATATATATATATATATATATATATATATATATATATATATAAAAGTGAAAGTGTCTGTGTGTGTGCCTGTGTACAATGCCCTACGCATTAACTCTGTTAATTTTTAGCTTGTAGATTCGAAATTTGATATACAGGGTACTGAGATTTGGGAGAATCGATGTGATCGGTTTTCGGCCAGAAATTTGACGATTAAGTGGTCAAAGTTCAACGATATGACCTTTGAGAACTCTACCTAACTCCTTCGACAATTTTGGATGTAAACACTTAAAATTTTAGATATAGGTTCCTTGGACATGGATCTAACTTAATAACTTGATTGGAGCCCCAAACAATAAATGCTAAGGGGTTATAATAGGGGTCAAATTAAAAAAAAAATTGCCTCTTTTTTTTGTTCAACATACACCTCGAAATACCCGGGCAACGCTGGGCTGAAATGCTAGTATATATATATATATATATATATATATATATATATATATATATATATATATATATATATGTATAATTTCTATGTATATGTATGTGTACATGCATATGTGTGTATATGCATGTATGTGATATGTATATATATATGTGTGTATGTGTATGTATATATATATATGTATATGTGTGTATGTACATATATGTGTGTGTATATGTGTATATGTAGATTTATGTGTGAATGCATGTGTATGTATGTATGTATATACATATGTATGTGTATGTATTATTATGTATATGTATAAATATGTATGTGTATGTATGTATGTGCATGTGTATATATGTACGTGTGTGTATACGTATATATGTGTATGTATATATGTATATATATGTATATATGTGTGTATGTCCATGTGAATCTGTATATATGCTTTAATTATGTGTGTGAATTTGAATGTGTATATATGCTTTTACCTTTAAATAATTGTATTTATTTATCTACCTTTAATCATTTTATGTTTATGTATTATATTATATATATTTTTCATGTGTCCATTAGTTTAATTTTGTATTATTTGTATTATTGTTCGGCCTTGGTGTTTCTAGAAGGTGTTTCTGTACCCACACGATTCCCTGCTCAATATACGCACACACACACGCGTGCACACGCGCCCATACGCGCCCACGCGTGCGCTCTCTGAACATTAACTTCATCCCACTATCACTACTCTATCACGATTCCTGCCCAGCCCTCCCTTCATTTCGTAAACAATCTTTACGTCGCTTACGAAAGACTATTTTACAACAGGGACATTAGAGCCAAGACACCGCTCGTTTACTTGTGTTCATTTTTCCGTTTTGTTTTTTTTTCCTTCCACCAGATGCTGATGAATTGTGTTGGTTTTTGTCAGCTACAGAAGACTGTTCCAATACAATGAAACCGCTGGATTGTCTTTGGAATATGTATGTATAGTTTTTAAATAAATATTTGTATTTTAGCTTTCACATTCGCGACCGAGCACTTTATTTTATTTCTTTTCATCGCATTCTTACACCCTATATATATATATATATATATATATATATATACATATATATATATATATATATATATATATATATATATATATATATATATATATATAGTTATGGCAACCAGTATGAATCAACTATTGCATTGAGATTTTTGCTTAGAGGTGACCATAGTCCAATAATACTTTTTTGCAAGTTTTTAAATAAGTCATAAGAGAAGCAGCAATTGACCGTTATCTCTTGTGCGAATGAAACCCAGTGTAATGTGGCACCCGTAGGGTGTGTTATAAATTTATAAAAATTGTATCAGTTTCTATTGTGTGTGTGTTTTTTATTAAAGTTAAGCGATGTAAAATACGGATTAAATAAATAGCATTTCATTGGTTTTGAAAACGTGATCGTCTTATTCGCATTGTGTGTGATGCATAATTGTATGATTAAGGTTGACGTAAATTGGGTGTTGTCAAGCCACTTTCAAATGCCCTGCCAGAAAATATTTGTAAAACATCAGTAATTATATATATATATATATATATGTGCATATATATATGCATATATATATGCATATGTATATATGCATATATATGCATATATATATGTATATACATGCATATACATATATATAAGTATATGCATATATCTATATATATGCATATACCTATATATATGTATAACACTATCAGCCGGTCACTGAGGTGTGACCGACAGACGTGTTACAGTAAATGTCTTAAAGCGGTCTCATGAAGACATGAAGATGGGCCAGTCATTAGGGTCTGAGTAACAAGAAGAAAATCATACCTGAGATGTTGGATTTGGGTGTGGCTCCTTTCTTTTCTCAAGATGATCTCTTCACCCTGGTGGCATTCTGGTGGGAATCTTCATCTCTTTGTCCTCAGGGCCGCCTTTCGACTTCAGACATTTATGAAGGCATTCATGGCAGACAAGAAAAATGACACGCGACACACTTGTAATATACAAAGGTATAACTAACTATTTTATTTTACATTAGAGATACAATATATATTACAAAAAAAACAATTTACAATTAATTTTTACAATAGGCTTTTCAAAGCTAACTAACCTACCCTAACTAGTGTTGAGGGAGGGGGTGGCCCCCCCTCATTTACGGAGAGACAGTCTATGCGTCCTCACATCATGGTGGTCGTGTAGGAAAGAGACAGAAAGATAGCAAGGGGATTATGGGAAGGGGTTTCTTTGTATCTCTACGCTCATGGACAATTTACCACCCGTCCATGCTGCAGAGTGTGTTAGAAACAGTGGCACAAGGAAATAGTGCCACATCCCTCCCTATGCTATCCGAAATTTATGAGCATTCATAAATTTCAGAAGTCCCTAATTTTCCGTGAATGGTGCGTCAACCGGCCGTCAGCAATCAATGTCTCCATGCTCTACGTTCCATCAGGAACTCAGTGAAGCAAGTTATTTTTTTCCACCAGGCTCCTGGTAGACTGGTATACTGCTTCAAATACCAGAGAGGGTAATCATCCTCGCCCTCCATCGAGGCAATGACCTCATGATTTCAGTTACTGGATTTACACTTTCTTAAGCAACCATTATAATATTTTTTAACAAAGCCGGATTTTACGTGAGTTCATCACGCCGACCTATACGTATTTGACTAAGCCGGATTCTACGTGAGTTTATCACGCCGACCTATACGTATTTCACTAAGCCGGATTCTACGTGAGTTTATCACGCCGACCTATACGTATTTCACTAAGCCGGATTCTACGTGAGTTTATCACGCCGACCTATACGTATTTCACTAAGCCGGATTCTACGTGAGTTTATCACGCCGACCTATACGTATTTGACTAAGCCGGATTCTACGTGAGTTTATCACGCCGACCTATACGTATTTCACTAAGCCGGATTCTACGTGAGTTTATCACGCCGACCTATACGTATTTCACTAAGCCGGATTCTACGTGAGTTTATCACGCCGACCTATACGTTTTTTAATTTAGTCTGCATAACATTATTTTCGTAACTGGATTTACGCTCCCTTCAGCAACCAGTATAATGTATTTTAACCAAGTCGGAGTTACGTGACCTCATCACGCCGACCTATATGTATTCCAAGTTATTACTTCAGTTACTGGACTTACGCTCTCTTCAGCAACCAGTATAATGTATTTTAGATAAGTCGGGGTTACGTGACCTCATCACGCCGACCTATATGGATTTAGTAAAACCTTGGTCTTCAGAGGTTCTAATCCAATTAATTCTGTTAGAGCAAGGAGTCTGCCGCCGAGCGACCAATAAAAACTATCCACCACGGAATATTTATTAATTATATAAAGAATTAACTAAGAAGGGCACTCAGCCTTCATGAGTTAGAATACTCAATTAGGGGGAAAAAAATTTCCAAAAATAAACAATTCAGAAACCTGGTATACATTAAATCAATGAAATAGGGTGTTAACAATTTTTTTTCTTAAAAAGAAAACATTTTTAAAAAATCATTTCAGAGCACCTCGGTCACAATTAGAATTTGTTTACACAATGCAAACGCATTTCAGTTATTACATTCATAATTAACTTTTTCCCAAATTTCAGGGTACATTTAAAAAGTATATGTATTTTTCCAAAACTTGATTTACAAAAGATCATTAAAATTTAATTCCAAAATTTAAAAATTATTTCAAGTATTTTGGTTCATCGTTAAAATCAATTTATGTTAGTTAACTTCTTTGCAAAGTAATTCATTTATTACTTTAAAAACAATCTTCTCAAAAGGTCATAAACTTCGAATAGACCCATTTTTCGTAATACAATTCAAAAATTATTCCAAACATTTGGTTCATTATTAAAATTAATCTTCCGAAAAGATCATAGACAATTCATTTTGAATCAATTCACCCTTCACAATGAGATTCAGAAACATCCCAAATTTTTCATTTCGTAATTATTATTTTTAAAATTCAGTGTACATTTAAAGTTATTTAATTGATTCTTAAAAATCATTTCTTCTTATAGGTCATTATCAAGGTCATTTCGAATTCAGAAACATTTCACGTTAACTAACTTTATTTTCCAAAGTAATTATTTTATCATTTAAAAGCAATTCTTTTCCTAAACTCACTCACAAGGATTATTTCGAATTAATAAACTCCCGCCACACCTGGGAGTCACATTAGTTAACGACCAGTTCTGTATAGTTAACAGCTCGAAAAAATTAAAGTTTCAATTAAAGAGAGATCTTTCTAGACTGAGGAAATCTTTTTTTTTTTAATAATTAATTCAATTTTACGTATATACTCCTCAGTCAATATTTCAGGGACCCCTATCATACGGTCCAATTTCAAATAAACCTTCAATTAAAGAACTCGCTCGAATAATTCTTCCTTAAAATAATCTAGAATTGAGGAAAATTTCTTTCGTTAGTCAAACAATATTTCCTTAGAAATTATTAAAAATTCAGAGAATATTCGAAATGTAATAGCGTAATTTTTCTTTAAAAAAGCTATGAACATTTCAGAGAACTCTCAAAAAATTAACGTAATCATGTAACAGTTGCCCTTCCCAAACACTCGAAGATTTCAAAAAAGTACTTCAAGTTCTGTTTGAATAATTGTCTTAGTTTTTATTTTTAATAAAAACCAATTGAAGACATCATTTAATGTAATTTAACGAAGCATAAATAATTTTGTTCTTTAAACTTGGTAGAAAAATTAAAAAAAAACTCCAAGTTAATTCGTTATTATATGCCCTCCTGCAATCAGCCATGGGGGTTTAGCTATACAATCATTAAAACGCAAGAGTAGAGAAAGAGACCGAGGGGGAAAAGAAGGGGATAGAGACAGAGCGATGTCACTACACACCCTACCACCCTCATGATATCATTACGTAATAACAAAAAAAATCTTCGACAATTTTCTCTCTCGTCCTCATAGACCCTAAAAGGTAAGGGAATGAGAGAGAGAGAAAGATAGAGAGAAGAAGAGAGAGAGAGAGGCAGATAGCATTGTTCTACCACCCATTCCTCAACACCCTCGCAAACACCATGACGAGGTCATCTTCGCTCTTTCCCATGTGCGGCCATTGTTTTAAAAAATGAGTGACAGGTAGACATTAAACATTTCTACGAGTTTAAAACAAATAACTAAATAGAAAAACAATCTTATTTTGAACAATTTTGTAAAAGGCATTCTCACACAAAAAAAAACGTTCACATTATGTAATCCAAATTTGTAGCAATCCATTTTTTTCTTTCCTTTTTTTAAACAGACAAATCAAAATTAATAAAAAAACATAATCAAATCAAAAAACCACATATGTTCCGGCATTAACTGCTAATCTAACCCGAAAAAAAAAAACACATCAACTGTTCATGGAATAAAATGTAATGTAAAAGTTCTATTTTTTTCAAATCTGAATCTAACACTTGCAAAGTCAAAAGCAATTTTTTAAAAAGTCCTATATTTTTATAAACCTGAAATAAAGATCAGATAAAAAATGTTAGGTATCCTTTATTTTCTTTCCTTTTTTTTTTTTAATTTATTTTTCGAGCTTCGTGTTTGAAGGATTTTTTCTTTTTTTTTTTCATGTAATAACAAGATGCATAGATATACACACATATCGATATATATCCGGAGAGAGACAGAAAGAGAGAAAGCGTGAGAGAGAAAGAGATATTGCATATTCTAGAGACACTTTTTTCTCATCTCTGTTTTTTTTTTTTTTTTTTTTTTTTTTTTTTTGTGTGGGAAACATTTCTTACTTTTTTGTTCGAAGGGTTACTTTCAATACTCTTTTTTTTTTAAATCGATCTTTTGTAAACTGTTTTCTTTTTTTTTTGTAGGTGCAAGACAAGTTTTTGTTCAGGTTCTAAATTTTCTTTTTTTGAGTGCGTTTTTTTTTTTTTTTTTGTGCGCGTGTGTACTGGTCTGCCATTTTTTTAAATTTTGCCAGAAATAATAGTTTTTTCCGTTTTTAAAGACCGTGGACCATTTTTTTTTTTTTTCGATTCGTCTAGTGGACGTTATTTTTGGTTGTGCCGTGGGTTTAAGGGTCGAAATTATTTCCATGCTGGGAAACAATATGTTCTGGTCATAGTGCATCATTTATACTGCGACACAGATGCGACGAGATCCGTCTGGTAATTAACCAGGGTCAATCCTGGTCACGGCACCATTTATAACACTATCAGCCGGTCACTGAGGTGTGACCGACAGACGTGTTACAGTAAATGTCTTAAAGCGGTCTCATGAAGACATGAAGATGGGCCAGTCATTAGGGTCTGAGTAACAAGAAGAAAATCATACCTGAGATGTTGGATTTGGGTGTGGCTCCTTTCTTTTCTCAAGATGATCTCTTCACCCTGGTGGCATTCTGGTGGGAATCTTCATCTCTTTGTCCTCAGGGCCGCCTTTCGACTTCAGACATTTATGAAGGCATTCATGGCAGACAAGAAAAATGACACGCGACACACTTGTAATATACAAAGGTATAACTAACTATTTTATTTTACATTAGAGATACAATATATATTACAAAAAAAACAATTTACAATTAATTTTTACAATAGGCTTTTCAAAGCTAACTAACCTACCCTAACTAGTGTTGAGGGAGGGGGTGGCCCCCCCTCATTTACGGAGAGACAGTCTATGCGTCCTCACATCATGGTGGTCGTGTAGGAAAGAGACAGAAAGATAGCAAGGGGATTATGGGAAGGGGTTTCTTTGTATCTCTACGCTCATGGACAATTTACCACCCGTCCATGCTGCAGAGTGTGTTAGAAACAGTGGCACAAGGAAATAGTGCCACATATGTGTGTGCATGTAAATAAGTATATATGTGTAATATAAATATATATACATCCATATATATATATATATATATGTGTGTGTGTGTGTGTGTGTGTGTGTGTGTATGTATCTATATAAGAGTATAAAACTTAAACTAAATAAAATAGGTTGTAAATTCAATTTATTATTCGACAAGAAACACAAAATGAATATTTCGAAATGGCTTTAATCCGCGAAGTTTCAAAGAATTCTCTTTTGACGAATCATATTGGCAAACTATTACTTATTGTTAAACGATGATTTTGCTGCTTAAATGCATAAAATGAAACTGCAAAATATGCTGCGAATCATATGTGCATAACAGTTCATGAAAAAGTTTATGAAAATGCAGAAATAAGCAAAAGGATATTTAGATGTTGTTCAACTAAGTTCAGGAAAAAAATAATGTTCTAAGAATTTAAGTTGTAAATCCGGGTAGGTAAAATTCGGATGTAAATCTGGGTATGTAAAATTCAGATAGGTGAAAAAACAAAATCTAACTTGTAATAAGGTTTTCCATATTGGCAGTTAAAAGGTTTTCTCGTCTATACACGTATTCATGCAAATTTCGTATTTATTAGTATAAAGCAAATTTTCTATTTATTTTACTCATCATATATATATAAGTATTTATGAAATCAAAATAATTATTTCAGCGCTATTTGCTCGAAGAGAAACCAAAACATTCAACAATATTTAACGCTTACGATATGGCCAAATGAATTTTTAAAAAGCTAACAAATTAAGCCATTTTAAGCTAAACAAAGTAAATGTATGCATGCTAACAAGGTAATTGTCAAGCTCCAATGTTTTTTTTATTTTAATTTCGTAGCAGTTATTTATACAGGCAAAAACAAAATTAAAAGTGTTCCCGAGTTCAAAATACTCTATATATTAAATTTCAAGTCTTTAGAGAGAAATTTGGTAGAGAATTTTCTGCACGCAGATAGACAATGCCAATTATACATACATATATATATGTATATGTATATATATATATATATATATGTGTGTATGTATGTATATTTAGGCAAATATTATTGAATAGCACGGAATTATTATGTTTTACAATTTTCTTTCTATCTTCTCCAATCTCCGAATAGTCCTTTTTTGTGTTTTTCTCGAAATTGTATATGTTGGATCCGTAATCGCGAGCGCATTCGACGGAAGTACTTCTATCATCCTCAGGCATATTGTAGAAATAAATGTAGGGATTTTTTTTAAATTTACTTATATATATATATATATATATATATATATATATATATATATATATATATATATATATATATATATATAATATATATATATATATATATATAAATATATATATATATATATATATTCCCTAGTCACGTGGTGATTTGTTACAAGTTAAGTGGGCGGACTTTTTGTTTTTTTACATATATTAAACACATTTATATATACAAACACATATATACATTATCAAACATTTATCCCAAACATTTCAAAATGTTCCGGCTGCACTCATAATTAACTATTATTTATTTGAGGCTTCTTTGTTTTAATGTACAATGCTTCGAGTATTCTTAGCCTATTTACATTTCTCTCACTCTGCAATACTCTGTAATAAAATCACCGCCTCTTTAGTTGTTGAAAATCTATTTACAAATATACCAGTGAACGAAACCATTGAAATTATCATAAAGAACATATATAACAATCCGACCCTTGCTCCACTTAAAATGAGTTAAATAATCTTAAAAAAATTATTAATAATGTGTACAACCAAAGTCCCATTCTTTTATCATCTGGGAAATATATACACACAGGTGGATGGCGTAGCAATTGGTTCCGTATTGGGACCAACATGTAGTAATTTTTATATGGCTGATCTAGAAAACAAGGTATTTACTTTAATAGAGAAACCTTCTATTTATGTTCGATATGTAGACGATATACTAATTCTTGTCAATAACGCAGAGGAAATAGAATATTTAAAGGGTATCTTTCAGAATAATTCAGTTCCTAACTTTACATATGAATTAAGTACTAATAATAAAATCTCGTTTTTAGACGTTCTCATTGACTCTAGTAGCGAGGAATTTATCACCTCCGTTTTTAAAAAACCTACATCCGTCAATTCCTGTATTTTAAAATTGTAAAGTGAATGTTCATTCCGCTATAAAACGAATATAATAAGGAATCTTATACACCGTGCAAAGGTGATTTCCTCCAGCAAAAAAAAAAATAGTATTTAATGAATTAAAAAATATAAAACAAGTGTTAGTAAATTATCAATCCCCTAACTCTCTTGTAGATAAAGAAATAAAACTAGCCATTAGTAATTTGAATCAAATTAGTAATATTCAAGAAAATTATCAACCTGTTAATATATATTACCGTAACCAGTTACACAAGAACTCAAAAATCGATGAGAGTATTCTTAAAAATATAATCCGTAGATATGTGGCTCCCAAAAATAATAAAAAAATAAAATTTATTATATATTATGAAAAAATACAGACAACAAGCCTTGTAATGAAAAACAACATTTCGCAAACAAATGACCTGTTGGAAAGGACCAATGTAGTTTACAAATTTAGCTGCCCAATAAGAGAGTGTATCTTCAATATTAGTGGCTATGTTGGTTCAACAACTAACACATTGTCGCGAAGATTGACTCTCCACCTCACTGACTCTAGCTCCATATCACAACATTTGAAGGGACATGGCTGCCAATATTCGGAATTTCGAAGAATTATGGTAGAAAATACAAGAGTATTGCAGAGTGAGAGAAATGTAAATAGGCTAAGAATACTCGAAGCATTGTACATTAAAACAAAGAAGCCTCAAATAAATAATAGTTAATTATGAATGCAGCCGTTACATTTTGAAATGTTTGGGATAAATGTTTGATAATGTATATATATGGGTTTGTATATATAAATGTGTTTAATACATGTAAAAAAAAGGGCCGCCCACTTAAGGTGTAACAAATTACCACGTGACTAGGGGGAAAATATATATAAGTAAATAAAAAAAAATTCCTACATTCTTTTCTACAATATGCCTGAGGATGATAGAAGTACTTCTGTCGAAAGCGCTCGCGATTACGGATCCAACATATACAATTTCAAGAAAAAACACAAAAAGGACTATTCGGAGATTGGAGAAGATAGAAAGAAAATTGTAAAACATAATAATTCCGTGCTATTCAATAATATTTGTCTAAATGAGAAAATGTTGCCTAAATATACACAATATATATATATATATATATATATATATACATATATATATATATATATATATATATATACTAGTTCGTCAGCTAAAATGTTTTTATCCTAACTTCTACACAATTATGCACAATAGACAAAAAAAATAAGTGTAATATTTAAATGAGCTAATATTCTCATGATAAATTATAAAAATAAATAATTGAACACTCGTTTTCAAAGGAGTATGTATATTAAGTTCGTGTTCATAATTTTTAAATAGGAAAGTAGGCTTTTAATATCAGATGCAGAGCGAGAAAAAACTCAACTTTTTAGGGATATATATATATATGTGTATAATGTAATATATATATATGTGTGTGTGTGTGTGTGTGTGTGTGTGTATATATATATATATATATAAGAGAGATATGTGTGTACTACATTAATCTTTGAATAATCTTATATGAAGCGAAGCATATGTAATATAAATGAGATCTTTCGCAGATACGTAACGATGTGTTTTACTTAGCAAATCTCCACACGTCGTGTTCGTGTGTGAACCTTTATTTATCTGTGCTGACATTAGATGAAAATACGTTGTCGCTTGTCTGTTTCTATTAAATTTAATGACTGGATCGGTTGACACTGACGAATGAGGCTTTCATCTCGCATCTTGCTTAGCATTTGTTGTACTGCCGAGTGGGAGGCCCACTCGTGTCATTGGCGAAGATATTTATCTTAGATACACTCACGTTGCATATCAAAATAGAAAACAAAGAAGGAGGGGAGGTCTTTGCACCTCATGACCTTGAAACATTTTCGTTATAATAGTTCTATTACATTATATATTTAAAATTGTACCTCTCTGTTGTCTGACACTTTAGATAAAACATAATTATTCCGTTAGACATACAAATACATTTCTAACACACACGCATATATTTTATATATATAAAGAAATTTTGTCACATCTTTGAAAAAAAATATTTCGTAAGGTTAATTTGAAATTTTCACAAAACTAAATAATGTTATGTAATCCTCATGATTTTATACAGACACTCCTTTATCTGGTCTAGTTATTACATAACTATTTTAGAAACAGTAAATAGTTGTGCTGATTTTTTTTATATCGCAGCCAGTCATCGCCTCCTACCATATCTGAAAGCATATTTGTTGAGTTGATGAAATTTGCTACTGTTTTAACGATGCAATGTATAAGCGAATTGATGGGATATCCATGGGCTCAGTCCTTGGACCAACAATGGCGAACATCTTTGTGAGTTTCTATGAGGAACAACTAGATAGAGGTTCTAGGTTCTAAGTAAGTCGCAATTGTATTTTTCGGTCGGCCACACTTCAATATTCAGGAGAATATCATTTTTACAATTGACTTTTCCAAGTATTCTAACCATTGCGCCACTGGCCCTTAGACACCGTATTAACTATTATTAGGCGAAATTAATTTAATTTCCTTTGAATGACTGACTTATTCACATACCAATATACCAATTATTGGATAAAGAATCCGTGATCGTTTTCAATTCTTCATACAGTTTTGCTTTTAAACAAATCATAAGGGCACGATGTGTTAGGTTCCAAACTAACTTAATCTTTCATTTTGTAGGTCAGAACAAATCCCAACATGTACACAATCCTGTAAACGTGAGTTTATGGAAGGTAATACGATGGAGTTTCGGTCATCAGTACATCAAAGAAAGCTAAAGAAGAATTACGCTCTTTTTTATAAGTATAAGTTATATTTTAACGCGTAATGCATGTTAGTAAAAATAACATTTATTTGCCTCTGTTTCATTATTAAAGATTAATTTCTTCTCATGGACTTATACGAATGTATCCAATTTACCTATATCCTTCTTTTCATCATCATTTTTTTTATTATACTTCTCCCCCTCTCATTCTTTCTTTTATTTTCCTCCTCTTTCTTTCTCCTAATTTTCTTCCCTTTCTGCTTCTTCTTCGTATTTTCTCAATTTGTTTCTCTTTCTTTCTTTCTTAAATTAGTTTCATTGATTTCTTACCGTCTTATTTCCACTAGTGTAACCAATTTGTATTTTTAACCTTTCTTCTTTTTCTTCTCTTCAGCGTTCTCCATTTTCCTTATGTACATCATATCTTCCCACGCAATACCTCCAATAATTCGCCTTTCTCTCTTTACCTACCAATAAGTTTCTTCTCTCAGAAAACCACCGAGGGAACCAGGGTAGAGAGCAATACCCACACAACTAACCTCGCTTCGCCTGGTCATTTCACGAGTTCCATTTCGGTGGGAGATTCGACTGACATGCAATCACATGGCTCGTAAGCCGATTGATGTCTACTGGAATCCCCAAGAGATTGATCACTGTGAGAATAAATACGCCAACTTTCCACGAACAGTTACGCATGGAAAAGTAGTTCTTTTAAAGAAGGAAGGTAGTACGTGGGAAGGCTCCCTCATTCAGTTGGCTCAACTGGACGATGAGACAAATATTGCGTATTAATTGGGTTGCATATGGGAGCGATTATGTATATAAAAAACACCACTTGGTAATTCATCGGATACACTTAGGTTGCTTTATGTAATATTCTTTATTAATTTTAAACTTTATCCGGAAAAAAATAACGAAAACAATTTTTTACATAGATTAATTTTTCTCTTAATAGAATCTCAAGCGGGTCATAATTATGTATCGTTCTATTTCTTGATTTTTTCTTTCCCTCGTCGTGATCGTCGCCGTTTTCCTCCTCCTCCTCCTCCTCCTCTTCTTCTTCTTTTTTGTTCATCAACTTATTTTCTTATTCTTATCACCCTTCTCCTCCTTCTTTAACTCCTACCACTCCTTCTTGTTCTCTTCTTTTTCGCCCACTCTTCATTTTTCAACTTATTTTCTGTTTTCTTTCATTCTTGTAGTTTTTTCTTCCTTCATTCCTTCCTTTTCCTTCATTCTTCTTGCTTCAATCGTATTCCATTTTTCATGGAAATCGCTCTAGACAAGACATGAAATCACTTGATGTAAGAAGCTAAAACATCCAACTTCAAGGCCAAAACTAGCCAACGATAAGTGCTATATGCACAGATTCCTGCAAGAAAACAGCAATTATTCCCCCTCTGTCACAAACATATCTAATCGCTGATGGAATATGACGATTAAAGGACTTTTCCCCGGAAAGATAATTTTATGGATTTTTTTTTTTTTTTTACTTTATGCAAACGATTACATTAATTTATCTGTCTGCCGTCCTTTATGTTGGTGGGTTATTTACTATCGAGAGCGTATTGTTAACGAGTAATTGGGCGTAAGATTGCGTATCCTTGTGCCAGACTTGATAAATTGAAATTGCAATTTTTTTATGTTTTATTTTTAGCATAAAATATCCCTTAGGTTTTATTTTCGAAAACCAATTAAATGTTTAAATAATTTTTTTCTTGCTTTTTTTTTTTTTTTTTTTTTTTTTAAGCTTTTTAGGGTGTTTTCAAGTAATTGTGTAAAAAATGTAGAATCTAATTTAGGGAAAGGATTAAGCTGTGGGTGTTAATTCACAAATATTCTGATTATTGCAAACGTTTGAAGATGAACAATTATATTTTCTATCTTATTTCAACGCTTACGCGATACTTTAAACGCATATGCTTCCTAGTACTTTTCCTGAATACCATGCCAAAAAGGAGAAGCATGACTGGACGCTTGTTTGTTTAATCAACGAGCAAACATTGCCATGTCATGATTGATTTGAGGCAACTTTTTTAGCGGTTAAAAAGACAAAACGTGGTTTACCTTTCTTTCATCAATCGCTGAACAAAGAACTAATTGAGGCCGTCAAAGAATTTGACTCTCAGACATATCTTCACTGCCCGGTTTCAGCAGCCGTATCTCTTTTATCTGCATTATTGTTAGGGAGTTTATAAAGATATACTCATGTTTTATCATATATATATATATATATATATATATATATATATATATATATATATATATATATATATATATATATATATATATATAATCACCGTTTTGTCTTTATTCCGAGACTTCTTCTGGAGGAATAAGATTAAGAAAACAAAAACACCAGTACAAATATTTGAAAATCTTTCATGTGCAAAGTGCGACGTTGTTCTATTTCAGAAACGGAAAAAGACGTTGGAAATTCAAACAAAGAGGGGAGCTTGCGTTGTTAAAGAGAAGGAGATTTTTAATAACGTCATATGGTCATTAATATGTTTTTAAAAGATAAAGAAGCGTTGAGTGAAATTTAAAAATAAAATAACGCTTCTAATCTAATATAAACAAAAAAACGACCCAGATTGTCAAACCGCGCGGCCACGCGTTCTATCCGACTACATAAAAACCCCGCAGCTAACATCACGTGGACTTAATTCATCGAACATTCTTCCACGCGACACCATGGCGAAGAAAAAGAGGGAAAAATATATCGATTGACAAGGGAGTATATCTCCGAAATATATTTCTTAAAAAATAAACACTCGTTTATTTTATAAAAGCATTTCTCGTTGCAATTATTTGGCTTCAAACGTGTTCAATATGTATCTTATTTCATTTTTAAATTTCAATCAACGCTTCTAATGGATATAAACAAAATCTACCCATATATATATATATATATATATATATATATATATATATATATATATATAAATTTCTTTGAGCACTTCATATATATATATATATTTATAAAAAGAAGATGGTCCAAAATAATCCAAAAGGCCGATATCCATGGAATAATTCACAAATATGTAAAAGGAAAAGGTGAAAATTCCAATAATATTAATAAAAGAAAAATAAGATATGCTTTTCACACGGCTGCTGAGACATAATGTAGATAAGAAAGATCAGGGAAGAAGAAGAGAGAGAGAAAAAAGAAAAAATTAAATGGTGATAGAATTAAATATAAAATAGAAAAGCAAATGTCAAAATGACCCAGACAAAAAGGTTTTTAAAGAGGCGAAAATATAGGGCAAAAAATAGGTCAACTGAAATGTACGGGTTATTACTTAAGAAAATATCAGCAAGAGTTGTTAGAAGACACTAAACGGAAAAAATAAATAAATAAAAAATAAATAATGAATAAAATAAATAAATGAAAAATAAAATAAAAAATAATTTTTTTAAGGGGAGAGGGTGACCGGTATCTTCAAATTCAGGATAAAGCAAGTAAGTGTGTAAGTAAATGCATATAGTAAAATATAAGTAAAATAAACATACAGGATATAAATGTGTGGGTAGATTGATATTTTAGATAGATAGGAATATTTAAAGACTAAAACGGAAATTGCAGATAAAAAAAACAGCCAAGCAATTTTGGATCATTTTGGTAAATTTAATTGTAATTTTTATTTTATTATAAGCTCCCGCTTGGTTGAGCTTTTTATTCTCTCCAGATATGTTTGAAAAGGCACATATTCCTCTCTCTGCCAAAAAAAATCCCTATTCCTACCCAACAAGAATATATCCACGAATTTGTTCTCGCTTTGAACACTTTCCTAAAAATATAAGGTGGAAGGCTTATCACCATGACTTAAGCATTAAAAATAAACTTAAAGCGCCTATTTCCTTTGAAGACCAACTTCACCCAGAAATCTTAAATGAACTCCCTATCAACTCTCATAGAGAACAAAAGAAATTCGAAAGAATTGCTGCCAAATTTTACGGATTAAAAACCACTACCCACCTAAAATACAACCCTTATCTTGAGGAGTTTGAGAATTCCATGTTAAATTTAGTCAAAAAAAAATAAATTTAAGAAACAAAAACACCATTATAATCCTGTTACTCGAAAAAGATATAATTTTGGCGAAAAAGTTAAAAAGAATAAACATATATTCGTCCCTGCTGATAAGACAAAAAATTATTATAAACTTGACTATCCTACATATAAAACACTTTTGTATAAAGAACTTAATAAATCTTATAAAATAGTCTTTACAGCCTTTTGATGTGTTGCCGTAGACGATACATGCAGATTATACTTTCATGCCTTCTATACTTTAAAGAACCCCAACATCTATTAAACTGTAGGAGAGAAATAGCGAACAACTGTGTTAAAACCACACATTTAACTACACCTGGATTGAAAATAGGTCAAATCATTAGATATCTACGCTTCCCGCGAAAAAAGCACATACAAAGGAAGGGGTGAACCCAAGGTCAACCAAAACTTTGTTCTGTAAGTGCCTGCCCATTGGCTGATTAGGAAGGGGGCGGTGGAAACTAGGAATCTGATTGGCTAATTAAAAACTCAATATAAGGTGCGTGTATAAAAACGTGAGACAAGCACAACTCTTAAGATAAGCCCCACGAATCCTAACGTTGATGAAACGCGGAACATTCTGTGTAGCTTAATTGCCATATATATTTTTATAACTTATTATACACACACACGCATATATATATATATATATATATATATATATATATATATATATATATATATATATATATTCTTCATTCAAATTCTCAAATAAACATTTTAAACCTAATGGAAGATAGTATAAAACATTGTAATTATCTGACAAGGGTTACAACTATATATTGTCAGGTTGCCAAGAAAGTTCTTACGGCTCTTAAATTCAGAAGAATATATTTATAACTTAAAATATTGCAGCATTAAGAATTGATTATACAATGTTATAAATTGAATTTTTTTAAAAATTCATTATACTGCAATATTTTACGTTATTAATTTATAGTTTTACTAGAATATATTGTCCTTTTCTTTTCCGGTTTTAACAACTAGTCCTTTACTTTTCCATGTTTCAGCTTAACTATATTACTTTTCATGCTCGCATTTTTTATTATAATCCATGATTTTTTAAGATTCCAATAAATTCACTTGTTCTTTGTTTAATTTCAATCTTTTTTCCCCCATAAACACATATGCAATAACAATGTACGGCACTCGTCTGCTTTCCCTAAAATCCCCTCAATTATCTCCCTTTCATGCTTACATTTTCTCTGTTTCCCTTGTAACTTTCCTTTTCGCGACAGCGATGAATTAGTAGCAATAGTAGTCGCTGAAGCGACGTGGTTGCTATGGAAACTAATAATAAAAACGTCGCTTACCACCTTAATTCATCAGAAAGTCCATCATAACTGAATGAAGATTGAATTGTTTTTTACACAAAATATCTAAGTATGTGATCAATAAACTGTAATAATTGTTTGAAATTTGGTTGAAAAATGAGTGAGCGGTGAAGCTTTAAAGCAGTTCAAAATGACTTAAACTGCCACTTAACCATATATTTAAACACGGTAGTGTTTGAATTATACATATATATGCATATATATATATATGTATATATATATATATGTATATATATGTATATATGTATATATATATGTATATATATATGTATATACGTATATATACATATATATATGTGTATCTATACGTATATATGTATATGTATATATATATGTATATATATGTATATACACTTGTGCCCGATATTATTCATACCCCCTCTTGAAAATTGAGTTTATTAGGTGTAACTTTGTAAGAATTTATTGTTTACGTCCATATTGATACATATTCTTAATAAACCTCTTCTGATCATTTTCGTCATTTTAAAATCTCGGGATACTTGTAATAAAAGAAATATACAGCTATTTATAAAATCTGCAATGTTCAAAAATAACCATACCCCCTTATTTTTTCAGTATTAATCGAGTTTCTGACTGTTTGTTTCCTGTTTGATTCTTATTTTGAATGCTTTTATACAACCTTTGATTAATTTCATTTCGTTTTTTGCATTTTTCAGAAATTAAAATGATATCAACTGAAAACCAAAAAAAGAATAAAAATTATTAGAATGGGGAAGAAAAAAGAGCTTAGTAATGATCTTAGGACTAAAATTGTGAATTCACATAAGGATGGTGTAGGTTACAAGTCAATTTCCAAGAAATTTGAGGTCCCTACAGCAACAGTACAGAGCATCATCAAAAAATTCCAGAGCCACCACACAACAAACAACTTGATTGGTAGAGGAAGGAAAAGGAAACTGTCTGCTAGAGCCACCAGGAATATTGTAAGAAGTGTTAATGCAAATCCAACCACCACTACTAAGGACATTTTAGAAAATCTGGAGTCTTCTGGCATAAAAATATCAAGGCAAACATTGCAAAGGACTCTGCATGAAAATGGTCTGAAAGGAAGAAGACCAAGAAGGACTCCATTGCACACCGGAAAACACCTTGCAGCACGTCTAAAGTTTGCTAGGACCCATGTGAATTCTCCAGAGTCCGTTTTCTCAAGTATTTTGTGGGCTGACGAAACAAAAATTGAATTGTTTGGCCATATGGATGCTTCTTACGTTTGGAGGAAGAAAGGAGAAGCTTACAACCCAAAGAACACCATACCCACGGTGAAACATGGTGGTGGTAGCCTAATGTTTTGGGGCTCCTTTTCGGCTAGTGGTCCAGGTAGTTTGGTCAAGATAGATGGAACCATGAAGAAGGAGCAATATTTGGAGATACTCCAGAAAAACATTAGACAGGATGCGGAGAAGCTCCATTTAGGACGAAACTGGGTCCTTCAACAGGATAATGATCCAAAACATACTGCCAAAATAGTCAAGAAATGGTTTGAGGATAATCACATTAATGTTTTGGAATGGCCTAGCCAGAGTCCTGAGCTGAACCCTATCGAAAACCTCTGGCACATATTGAAAACTGAGGTTAAAAAGCGGAAACCTAGAAATTTGAGGGATTAAGAGAACTACTGCATTGAAGAATGGTCAAAAATCAGTGTTGATGCTTGTAAAAACCTTGTTGATAAATATCCAAAACGGTTACAGGCAGTTATTAAGAATAAAGGGCATGCGATTGACTATTAGTAAGAGAGGTATGAATAATTTTGAACTAGTGCCATTATTGTTTTTCTTAGTATAATGCTTCAAACTTGCATAATTTATTTATTTGTTGAGTTTAAATTAAATGCTTATGCTTGATTTATTGTTTGAAATCCCTTTAATATTGTCTATCTTCTGGTTTGAGCAATATTCTTATAGAAATCTCAAAGATCAGAGGGGTATGAATAATATCGGGCACAAGTGTATGTGTATATATATGTATATATATATATATATATATATATTTTTTTTTTATTACATTTTCACCCCAAACAAGGCAAATTGCCACTTTGGTGTAGGGGGCTACTATCAGGGGCAACAACTACTGGGGTACTATGTAGGGATTTGGGCAGCAAGGTGTCGGTTCACGTTACACTTGAACTTCTGCACGTCAGTACTGTTGGGGAAGCAGGGACCTGGAATGGAATTCCAGAGTCTTGCGGTTCTGGGGAAGAAACTATTGGAGTAAAAAGATCTTTTACATCTAGGGACCTCTACAGTGTGGGGGTGGGATCTAGTAGCCTGTCGGGTTTGTCGAGGGTGCTCGCGTCGTGGGGGCACAAGTGATTGCAGTTCATCAGAGCATTCACCACTAAAATACTTGTAGAACAGGCAGAGGGATGCAACATTTCGTCGATGGGACAGAGGCTGAAGCTTAGATGCCAGTTCAGGGCCTATCAGATTTGCGACTCTCTTTTAAACCTTGTCAAGGAGCGAGAGACTAGTAGCAGATGCACCAGCCCAGATGTGGCAGCAATACTCCATACATGGGCGAATGGTGGCCTTATAGAGGTACAGGATACTTTCGGGTGTTAGTAGTTTTCTAGCACGGTAGAGAGAGCCTACCTTTCTTGCAGCGGCCCTGGCAATGCCTTCAATGTAATTGTTCCAACTCATGTTTCCTGTGAACGTTAGGCCAAGGAGTTTGAAAGATGGACTCTCAGATAAAGGGTCGTTGGCCATTGCTATTGGTGGTAGAGAGGGTTTCTTGTAATTATTGAATGAAACTAGTTTAGTCTTGGCAGCATTGAACGCGACCAACCACTTTTGTCCCCATTCCACTACAGATTGGAGGTCTTCCTCTAGTGTTTCTGCCATTTCTTTAGAAATGTGTTCATTCGTCTTCCTGTCGTGTCTGCCATAGAGTGTAGTGTCATCAGCATATATACCCATCTCAGAGGCAATGTTGTCGGGGAGGTCATTTATGAATATCAGGAACAATAGAGGTCCAAGGATAGAACCCTGGGGCACTCCCGCATTTATATCATATTGTTTAGATGTGCGACCGTCGAGGACTACCTGGATTTTTCTCTTATCTAAGAAGGATTTAATTATGTTAAGTATTCTACCAGTGATACCGTAAGATCTAATCTTCCTGAGGAGACCCTCATGCCATACCCTGTCAAAAGCCTTAGATATATCTAGAGCTATGGTTTTATATATATGGTTATATATATATATGGTTATATATATGTATATATATATGGTTATATATATGTATATATATACATATATATGTATATATACATATATATATATATATATATATATATATATATATATATATATATTATCCTGGAATTATATATATATATGTATATATATATATATAATTCCAGGAGAATATTATCCAGAGACAACCAATGAAGTCTTAACGAGGTTCATACAAGAGTGTTCAATACCGAAGTAGAGCAAGATAAACATGTTTCGGTCAACCGATTACAAGTAACTAGAGACCTCTTCAAGTGATATTGCTTATACAAATCCGTAATGAAAATTGTATCCAGTTTCCAGAACAAAATTAATTAATCAGGAGAGAGCAGTTACTTTACATTGAAAAATAAAATCAGCTAACGGCAGTTTATATATGTGAAAAAGAAAGGAAAAATAGAAAAATAAAGGATCGAATGAAATTAAAATATATAAAATGGTATATTTACTGAAACAGAAAGAAAAAAGTAAAAGAATAAGAAATAATAATAATAATAATAATAATAATAATAATAATAATAATAATAATAATAATACGACAAAACCATAAAATGCAAAATTATACATCGATAAAAAACTAAGACAAAAAAAACAAACAAATAGACCACCCCCAATATCTCTTAATAGTCTGATGTGTGGGAGCAAGTAAAGTGAGCGCCTCTTTTCTATTCTTTCACCTCCTCTCTTCTTTTAATATATGTTAATAAATAATAAAAATATAAGAAATTCATCAAGGCTTTTAGCTTTAAAGTTATTTTTTCTGGGCATCATCAGAATTTATTTTCTAACACACAAGCTAAAACACATGAAAGTTTTCAAACGCTTCTTTGCTCGTAAATTTTAATTTGCATAAATAATCATTCTTTCCTTTATTTTGATTATTATCGATGTTTATTAAAATTAAAACTTTATCTGTTCTCGTTAATTAAATTTGCATAACTGGTTTTGAAACTGGCCGGACACACGAACGTTTATTTTTATTATATAGATTACGGCACAATTGCTTTTTTGTTTTTTAAAGGGAGAATAGGTTGGTAAAAAATAGAAAGCTTGTGAGACTTGTTTCATTCGAAGCGACGATTCGTCTGCATATCCTAACACCATATAGTTACACAAATATCTTGTACTGATTGACTGATCGCTCCATAGTACAATTTCGCCATTCATCTGACTGGCCGAACAGGTCTCCTGAGACTGACATCTGTGTCACTTGACTCGCCAGATTCGCCTCAAAAAAGCTGCAAAAATGGATACAAAGACAATAAATACATACCAAATAAAGCACAAAATTCCATGAATAACTGAATATATATGTGCGTGTGTGTGTGTGTGTGTGTGTGTCTTTGTATCCGTACATATATGCATATATATGTGTACATATATGTAAATACATATGTATATATGCATGCATATATCTATATGTATATTTACACACACACACATAAATATATATATATATATATATATACATGTATCTATGGATATATATATATATATATATATATATATATATATATATATATTTACGTTTATATATGCATACATATTTGTAAATATATATATATGTATATTAACGTTTATATATATATACATTCATGCACTTAAATGTATATATATGTGTGTGTTTATTGATATATATACATACATAGGCATTACCACTTATCAAGGCTCAGAAACACCTTGAGGATAAGGATGGATTAAGAGTGTATAGTAGTTAATTGAACAATATAGTAATCGTTTATAATGTAAATTTTATAAAGTGGTTAACTTAAGTGGAATGGCTCATCAAGAACTTGTATACGTTGGACTTGAAGACAATCAGATTGTAGTCAGCTGGAAAACAGGAAAACGGAAGACAGTTCCGAAGGCGTGCAATTCTAAGAATGAAGCTTTGTTTATTGAATCTACGTTTAGGTTTAGGCACAGATAAAGAGTGGGGGAATTATTGATAGTGTTTTCAGATAGACGAGTGTTTCTTGTGAAAGTTTAGCGAGGGGGGGCATAGATTGAAGCTCAGTCAAGCACTTGCCATGAAAATAACGATAAAGCAGAGACAAACTCGCAACATCTCTTCTGTGAGATAGAGGATGCAGGAAAGAGAAAAGGACATCTTCTACGAGGCTACGAAGTCTATTTTGAACCCTATCCAGGCAGGATAAGTCCTTTCTAGTAGCTCCTGCCTAGAGGTGGAACCCGTAATTCATCCTTGGACGTACCTGGCTCTCATATAGATAAAGAATTGCATCAGCAGTGAGATATCCTCCACTATATATATATATATATATATATATATATATATATATATATATATATATATATATATATATATATATATATCAATGTTAATTTAGAAATGAAAAAGGCTTCACACGATTGGATGCTCTTTGATCCATAATGAACTGCCCTTTTTGTAAAAAACATGAATGGTTGCACAAAAGGCCCTATATGATTCAGTGCCCCCCACCTGGAAAAATCATGTTTTAAATGATTGCATGATTTTCCCCAAATATCTCTTTCCATTATTAGCAATCCACTTGATTCAATTGTGAAAATTGATGAAATATCTCAGATTTGGCCAAAGACTCCTGTATTAATTCATGGTAGGTATTTCGAAAGGTCAGCTTGATTAAATATATTCTTAATATAAAATTCGTTCTTTAAACAAAGGCAGATGACTTTTCCCATGCGTAAATGGACTCGTGGTTCGTACCACAACAAAAGTCCACAATTTAATAAATGTTATTATAAATAATAATTTCGACAATCAGCAAGTGCATGTTTAAATATTAACCTGAGGATTAAGGGGAAGCTTCATAAAATTCATCAGATAACATTAAAAAATATAGAAGGTTATACATTTTGTTTGTATGATCAAATCTGAGCAAGTCGAAGTATAAAACGCTTTAAAAACACCCGCGGTCATTAAGTGCATATTTAATCATATATCACGGACACAATTATTTATTTCAATTTAAAGACAAATTTTTAAAGATTTTATGTAATTTCACTATAATTATAAAGCAATACAATTTGGAATTTTTTAAATAATTTAATTAATTATTTTTTATATTTTTTCAGGAGTGCAGATTCAACCAAAATGGAGTTAAACGAATACAATGTATTAATCTTTATTCAACGAATAGAATGTATTAATCATTATTCAATGAAGACAATGTATTAATCATTATTCAACGAATACAATGTATTAATCATTATTCAACGAATACAATGTATTAATCATTATTCAAAGAATACAATGTATTAATCTTTATTCAACGAATAGAATGTATTAATCTTTATTGAACGAATACAATGTATAAATCATTATTCAACGAATACAATGTATTAATCTTTATTCAACGAATAGAATTTATTAATCTTTATTCCATTAATACAATGAAATTAATCTTTATTCAACGAATACAATGTATTAATCTTTATTCCATTAATACAATATATTAATCATTATTCAACGAATACAATGTATTAATCATTATTCAACGAATACAATGTATTAATCTTTATTCAACGAATAGAATGTATCAATCATTATTCAACGAATACAATGTATAATTGTTTATTCCATTAATACAATGTATCAATCATTATTCAACGAATACAATGTATGATTGTTTATTCCATTAATACAATGTATTAATCATTATTCAACGAATATAATGTATTAATCTTTATTCAACGAATAAAATGTATTAATCTTTATTGAACAAATAGAATGTATTAATCTTTATTAAACAAATACAATGTATTAATCATTATTCAACGAATATAATGTATTAATCTTTATTCACCAAATACAATGTATTAATCATTATGCAACGAATAGAATGTATTAATGATTATTTAAAAAATACAATGTATTAATCTTTATTCAACGAATACAATGTGTTAATCATTATTCAACGAATACAATGTATTAATCTTTATTCCATTAATACAATGTATTAATCTTTATTCCATTAATACAATGCATCAATCATTATTTAACGAATACAATGTATTAATCTTTATTCAACGAATACAATGTATTAATCATTACTCAACAAATACAATGTATTAATCTTTATTCTACGAATACAATGTATTAAACCTTATTCAACGAATAGAATGTATTAATCTTTATTCAATTAATACAATATATCAATCATTATTCAACGAATACAATGTATTAATCATTATTCAACGAATACAATGTATTAATCATTATTCAACGAATAGAATGTATTAATCATTATTCAACGAATAGAATGTATTAATCATTATTCAACGAATACAATGTATAAATCTTTATTCAACGAAAAGAATTTATTTATCTTTATGCAACGAATACAATGTATTAATCTTTATTCAACGAATACAATGTGTTAATAATTATTCAACGAATAGAATGTATTAATCGTTATTTAACAAATACAATTTATTTATCTTTATTCAACGATTATGATGTATTAATCATTATTCAACGAATACAATGTATTAATCATTATGCAACGAATACAATGTATTAATCTTTATTCAACGAATAAAATGTATTAATCTTTATTCAACGAATAAAATGTATTAATCTTTATTCAACGAATAGAATGTATTAATCATTATTCAACGAATACAATGTATTAATCATTATTCAACGAATACAATGTATTAATCTTTATTCAACGAATACAATGTATTAATCTTTATTCAACGAATAAAATGTATTAATCTTTTTTCAACGAATACAATGTATTAATCATTATTCAACGAATACAATGTATTAATCATTATTACACGAATACAATGCATTAATCTTTATTCAACGAATAGAATGTATTAATCTTTATTCAACAAATACAATGTATTAATCTTTATTCAACGAATAGTATGTATTAATCTTTATTCAACGAATAGAATGTATTAATCATTATTCAACGAATACAATGTATTAATCATTATTCAACGAATACAATGTATTAATCTTTATTCAACGAATAAAATGTATTAATCTTTATTCAACGAATACAATGTATTAATCATTATTCAACGAATACAATGTATTAATCATTATTCAACGAATACAATGCATTAATCTTTATTCAACGAATAGAATGTATTAATCTTTATTCAACAAATACAATGTATTAATCTTTATTCAACGAATACAATGTATTAATCCTTGTTCAACGAATACAATGTATTAATCATTATTCAACGAATACAATGTATTAATCTTTATTCAACGAATAGAATGTATTAATCTTTATTCAACAAATACAATGTATTAATCATTATTCAACGAATACAATGTATTAATCATTATTTAACAAATACAATGTATTAATCATCATTCAACGAATACAATGTATTAATTATATCCAATAAATACAATGTATTTATCTTTATTAAACGAATACAATGTATTAATCATTATTCAACGAATACAATGTATTTATCTTTATTCAACGAATACAATGTATTAATCATCATTCAACGAATAAAATGTATTAATCTTTATTCAACGAATACCATGTATTAATCATTAATCAACGAATAGAATGTATTAATCTTTATTCAACGAATACAATGTATTAATCTTTATTCAACGAATAGAATGTATTAATCTTTATTCAACGAATAGAATGTATTAATCTTTATTCAACGAATACAATGTATTAATCTTTATTCAACGATTACAATGTATTAAACATTATTCAACGAATACAATGTATTAAACATTATTCAACGAATACAATGTATTAATCATTAATCAACAAATACAATGTATTAATCTTTATTCAACAAATACAATGTATTAATCTTTATTCTACGAATACAATGTATTAAAAATTATTCAACGAATACAATGTATTAATCATTATTCAACGAATACAATGTATTAATCATTATTCAACGAATAGAATGTATTAATCTTTTTTACATTAATACAATGTATCAATCATTATTCAGCAGTTTTGTCATATTATTTAACAGTTTGTCTTATTATTTAGTAGTTTTGTCGTATTATTTAGTAATATTTTCTTATTATTTAGTAGTTTTGTCATGTTATTTAGTAGTTTAGTCCTATTATTTAGTAGTTTTGCCTTATTTAGTAGTTTTGTCTTATTATTTAGCAGTTTTGTCTCATTATTAAATAGTTTTGTCTCATTACTTAGTAGTTTAATCTTATTAGCAGTTTTGTCCTATTATTTAGTAGTTTTGTACTATTATTTAGTAGTTTTGTCCTATTATTTAGTAGTTTTGTCTTATTTAGTAGTTTTGTCTTATTATTTAGTAGTTTTGTCTCATTATTAAGTAGTTTTGTCTCATTACTTAGTAGTTTAATCTTATTAGCAGTTTTGTCCTATTATTTAGTAGTTTGTCCTATTATTTAGTAATTTTGTCTCATTATTTAGTAGTTTTGTCATATTATTTAGAAGTTTTGTCATATTATTTAGAAGTTTTGTCATATTATTTAGCAGTTTGTCTTATTATTTAGTAGTTTTGTCGTATTATTTAGTAATATTTTCTTATTATTTAGTAATTTTGTCCTATTATTTAGTAGTTTAGTCCTATTATTTAGTAGTTTTGTCTTATTTAGCAGTTTTGTCTTATTATTTAGTAGTTTTGTCGTATTATTTAGTAGTTCTTTCTTATTATTTAGTATTTTTTCCTTAGTATTAAGTAGTTTTACTATTGTTTAGTAGTTTTGTCTTATTAGTAGTTTTGTCTTATTAGTAGTTTTGTCCTATTATTTAGTAGTTTTGTCTCATTTAGTATTTTAGTCTTATTATTTAGTAGTTTGTCTTATTATTCAGTAGTTTTGTTTAAATATTTTGTAGTTTGGGCCTATTATTTAGTAGTTTTGTACTATTATTAAGTAGTTTTGTACTATTATTTAGTAGTTTTGTCCTATTATTTAATTGTATTGTCTTATTATTGGGTAGTATTCTCTTATTATTTAGTTTTGTCTTATATTTTCAATTATAGCAGACACGTTTTTAAGAAATTCAAATATTACTGCCAAATTTATAACGTTCAAAAGTTATTTGCTAAAGAGGATACTAAAAATTGTGGAAGCAGACATTTAATTTTCAGATTTCTTTAATTAATGTAAGTTTTATAAAATAAAATGACTTTCTCTGATTTTAAAAACTAAAATTATTTGCTTTCCACACTAATATTGAAGCAAAGTTTGCAAAAATGTGAAATTTTCACAATACTTTTGTCTCTAATCTTTGATACAAAACATAAAAAAACGTTAAAATATTTCATCTATATTTTTTGCATTTCATATGTTCATATACAAAATTCGGTAAATGCGTTGTTATAATATTTTAAGAAAAATGAAAATTTGATTTCATCTAATATATATATATATGTATATATACATATATGTGAGAGGGTGTATGTATATATATGAGGTGGCCAAACAAGTATAGGCGGATTCTTTCAATGCAGACTTATCGTTATAATAAAAGTTCAACATGTAGGTGGACATTAGATACTAAGAATAAATCTATTGATAATAGAAACATATGTACTATTGCACATATATTTATCCAGCGATTTAAAAACGCAATACATTTAAGGGTGTAGGTGTCATTCAAGCTTGTTAGGCTTCGAAATGCGTGATATTAAGAGCTTGAATACGTTAGGTGTATTCTCTTGTCTGAATTGCTGAATTGAAGTCCATCTGCAACACATACCTTTTTCTATTGTCATTATCTTTTCCTCTCATATATATGTATGTGTATATATGTATTTATACATATATGTGTGTGTACATGTATGTATACATATATATCTAAATGTATGCATATATCTGTATGTATACATATATGTGTGTATATACGTGTATATGGTGATTGCAACGTCTTGTCAGACGAGTGCCACTCCCTCAGACATTTAAAATCCATGAGCCCAAATGCCCGAGGGAGTATCTATACAAACATGATGTTACAGAGTCTTAGCTTTGTACGACAGCTAAGTCTCTCTCTTGGTTCAAAATGTTGAGATCCAGCAACAAGCAAGAGCAAGATAGCCAGCAACAAATTAAACTGCAGACCAGCTTAATGCGGGTAATGGTCTTCCGCTTTATGGTTTTTTAAATCAGAGATTTGCTTCTCCTAGAAAGGTTGCCTTCAGCACGGCTTACGGGAGCCCTCTCCACCCCAATACACGTAAACACACACACACACACACACACACACACACACACACACACAAATATACACGGTGCTAGTTGGCCGTTGACCCAGAAAAAGAGTTCATTCGCCCTTTGGAAGGTCTTGTTTTTAATCCTTCTGGGAGACTAGCCGCCCTCCTCACCAAACAAGTCTGGTGGGGGAACCAGTTTAGTCGCCGGTGACCCGACCATGAGGCAGGTAGTACTGGGTTACATGGTACCAGTAGCACATGACATGACCTGACACAATATACGTGTATATATATATATATATATACGTATATACACACTTATACATACACACATATATATATATATATATATATATATATATATATATATATATATATATATATATATACAGTAGAATTCTGGGACACAGCATTAAAATTAGTAACAAAATACAGCGCAGTATATGACACACACATATATATTATCAAATAACGTTATGGATAACACTGTAAGGCAGGGAAATACCATAACCGGAAAACATCGTATTCCACATCCTGACCTGAAAAAAAATGTATCCTAGGGCCACCGTATCCTAGGGTTCTACTGTAGTCGTTTTATTATACAAATATTATTAGTTTCATAGGTGCATACATGTTTCAGTAGAATCCCAATTAAAAGAGATCACTTCATCACACCAAAAAGGAGCACTATTTAAATAAGAATCAAAATTACATTCGTTTTTTATTAAATATTCGGGTGGGTGTATTCTTTGTGAATGTGCGGCTTTTAAAGGGGGGAATGGTGAAATAAAGGGAGTATAGGGTTATAAGGTGAAGGAAGAAGGAAAGTACGACCCGTGTAGTCAAGCTGTCGGAGCGGTATGTATTGGTATTATTTAAATTTGGCGGTTGTTTGTTAGCCTAAGTTTTCGCTTTGATCTGAAATAATATTATACCCTTATCGCGGTTACTTTTCTCATCTTAGATTTTTATGGTTGTTTTTTTTTCTACTGGTGGCGACTTCATTATCAATTTATTTTAGTGAAAAGCTCTATTTATTTATTTATTTTATTCCTCGCTTCTTAATCCGTTCATTTGTTTCTCGTTTTCAAATGATTTATTTGTTTTATTGTTTATTTGTAAGATATACGCCCATATAGTCAAATGAACAGCCAGTGAACAAATATACAAGCTTATTTATATGATTTAAATAAAAGTGGTATACTGAGAGTTATATTTCGACCCCACCGCGATGTCTGGAGTAATTACAGCGCCGAACGTTTTCATATCTATATATAAACTTAATTTCGATGGTTGTTATTCTTTCATTTGGAGTGTTTATCTTTTCCTCAATAATAGAGTATAAATATATGTTATAGCGTCGTTATAGAGATATGTTTTCCAGATCATATACATGCAAACAAGTGCATAATAGCATATATTTGACTATATTGATGCAGTATTCCGCTCCAAAAGCCCTCTAACTAGAGTGCTAAGTTATTGTTTGGGAGTAACTATGTGGTTGGTTTCCTTATGTAACGTTTCATTACGATAATACTTCTCGTAGGTATATATTAACATCCCAATCACAAGCATCCTAGACCCATAGATTATTTTAGTCAATCATTTTCGGATGTTTTAGTATTAAGCATGCAAAGTGCACTCATCTTTATCCAGTTGGTGATATATTGTGTTTATGTTCGATTAGTTTAGTTTTAAACGGTAGCGCTTCAGATGGTGTTGAGGAATAACGAGATGTTTCCTCACTTAATATAGTTAAGTTATTTATGCTAGCCTATTCTGCGACGCATTTTGGTTAGTATAGTTATTAATTAGAGGGTGCTTTAGTTAGTATAGGTTTTAATTTGTGCTGTATCGGGATTACTTTTTACCTTTTCAACTCTTCCTTTGGTTCATTTATTAATTAATTAAGATATATGGTTATAATCTGTAGTGTTACTGGTATGAGGAGATCGCTATTCGTTTGTTTACATCTTATTTAAAGCTTAGCTTCCAAAGTGCTTGCAGATTATAGCCGATTCTACATTTAATAATTTTTCATGGCCCTTAAAACTCATGGTTCTCCGCTAAACATAGTTAACAATGATGAACTATATGTTTTAGCCTTCCTTTTATATTTCATTCCACTAAAGGTGTTTTGATTGCCTCGATTAACTTCCAGTAATGTCTCGAGAGTGAGGTTCAGGTGGCGTATGCTTTATTATTCATTGACAGTGTATGACAATGGAATCTGTTTTTAAAGGTTATTCATATGAAGATTTTTTTCTATTTCTGGGTTTTCTAAGGCATTTTAACCTAGGTTTTCTAATGTATTTTAGCCTGGTATACCACCGAAGATTTAAAGCAATGATTTTTTAGTGGGCATTCGATCTTTGGCAATTGTAGGTCTTTCTGTTATCACTATTATTAGTGTCTGTAGTTAATTCATATTATTATTAATAATATTTTATTATTGTGTTTTTATGATTCTTTTAAGTTTTTAGTACAGTGTAGCTAAGTTTTAAAGTGTTTATCTATAAGATATAGGAACCTATTTCCAGGCTTTGTTTTTACCGTGAGGTTGAAAGGGGGGGGGTGAACTAGATTATTTTTCTACCTCGATTATTAGATCTAGTCGTATTTATATATTCTTCTATTGTATTGAATGTCGGCATTTTTATATCAGCTACTTTTAGTGCATTATTATAAATATTTTTGTATCGATTGAATATTTCCTCATTGTAGGAGTTATTTATTCTAAGTTTGATTGATTTAGGAATATGCTTAATAATAGAAGGTAGGTGGGTGGGTGGCTGGAGCGTGGGTGGATATATATGGAATTTGCGTTTTCTTTAATGTATGGTTTGTAGGTATAAGTAGCTAAATCAAAGGTGACGTCCAGAAAGTTGACTTGTTTAATATTGCTGGTAATTGCTACCTTAATGCCCATATTTTTATAACCTTATGTATTTTCTTCTAATTCCGTCACGTTTTATGCTTGTGGCGTCCTTAACTATGATCAGGCTTTCGTTAATATATAGATATGAAAACCTTTGCCGTTATAATTACTTCAGACACCGCGGCGGAGTGAAAAATATAACTCCAAGTATACCACTTTTATTTAAATCATATAAATAAGCTTGTATATATGTTCATTGACTGTTAATTTGGCCATATAGACATATATTTTATAAATAAATAAAAAAGAGATAAATAATTTGAAAACAAGAAACAAATAAACGGATAAAAAGCGAAGAATAAAACAAATAAATACATAGAGTTTATCAATGAAATAAATAGATAATGAAGTCGCCACCAGTAAAGAAAAAAAAACAACCATAAAAACCTAAGATAGAAACGTAACGGCAATGCGAGGATAATATCATTTCAGATCAAAACGAAAATTTAGGCCAATTAACAACCGGCAAGTCAAAATAATACCAATACCCTCTCCCCCGCTGCTACAGTTTGACCACATGAGATAGTACTTTCCCTCTTCCTTCATCTCCTTGCCTCCCTTTGAACATCCCTTTGAACCTCCTTTTGAACATCCTTCTGCTCACATTCACAAAGTATACCCCACACTTTCTTCCCGAGCATAAACCACACCCGAATATCACATAAAACGAATGTAATCTTGACTCTCGTTTCAATATCGTTCTTTTTCGGTCTGATGAAGTGGTTTCTTTGATTTATATATATATATATATATTGATAGATAGATAGATAGATAGATAGATAGATGAAGTGAATTATCGACAAAAGTAAGGAATATACTAGTAAACATGTAGATTAACTTATCAATTCAGTAAGGAATTTACATGGAGGGGGGTTATAAATGCTCTTTATACCTAAGTATTTGGAAGCTAGTTAAAGAGCTTCGTACATCTTTTAATGGGTCTACATCTAAAGAATACTTCAATACTTCTTTAACCTTCTCAAATGCGTTATTTATTCGGCAGCTTTAATTAAACAAAGGAATTTGTTCTCGCATTGTACTGTGGATTTGCTCATATCCAATATTGCAAGTCTTTGTCCGATTTTTTTAGATGTGGATTATATAATTTGGATTATTTACATTGGAACTAGCGACCACATTTTCTATAAATACTTTTTTGGTTTTTTTAAGCAAACACATGAATAAAAAGATTTTGAAAAGGGTTGCTCTACATGTTGCACGTTGCAGCAAAGAGCCTTCGAAGTGTACAATTTGGCTAACCTTTATTTGATTTCCCTCTTCTTTTAGACACAAGGTCAGGTACGTGTTTGTTTGGAACGAAATCGAAACACCCAGATTATCACTTTGTGCAATTAATCACTTACTTAACCATGTTCGGAACCTTAAAAGCATAGATCATCAAGACAAGATGGTGGAATGAAATACAGAAAAAGGTAGCATGAGAAGGAGGAGATATACTAGGATGACAATTGAAGCCGAATGCGTTTTAACAGTCGAAGTATTCTTTGTAACTATATAACCAAATAATCTCATGTTCTTGCTATCACTGTACTCTCAGACAACCTTCAGTTTCAGTTGAAATTAATACCCGATATCGGGTGCGGCATTCCCCCTGGACTAGTGAAAGCAGCTCTCTACGAAAGGAGGAAGTTTCTAGGGAATATAAAATACACAAGCGATCCCCATTCGCATTACGTCTCAGTTAGGGACGACGGCTTTTTGCATTGTTATTAGAGAGGAGATGTCGCTCTCCGCCAAATTGGTCACCAATCTAACATTGACCAGGCTCACAGTCGCTTAAGTTCAGTGATCTACAAAATTATGACGTCAGCATGATTATGACGTATGAATGATGTCCGCCTCAATTGACATCTATGACATCTAATACACATTTTCTCGCTTTTTTTTCTATCGTAAAAGGTAAAATACAGTATAATCGAAGTTCACCTTAACTTAATACCATAACAGGTGGTTGGGTTGTGAATGAAAAACATGTTGTTCAAGGCTAGAAAATATCCAGTTCTTGATTAGCGCCGTACATACGTCTGGAGTCGTTGACACATCCCATAGTGTACGTAACGTGTTATATATATATATATATATATATATATATATATATATATATATATATATATATATATATATATATATATATATATATACAGGGTGACCCCCCACCAAAAGAAAACGGGCCCCAACTCTAATTAGGCCCCGTTTCTTAGTGTTTTGTCTGAATGAAAAGAAACTTCGGTCATAACTAGTTTATTATATTCAAAACATCACATCAAAACACTAGGGTCTTTGGCCTTTTTTCTCCGTTCTACAGCATATGATCTAGATGACCTCCATTTAGCTTTTGTTTTGTTTTTTGGTCACCCTGTGTGTGTGTGTGTGTGTGTGTGTGTGTGTGTGTGTGTGTGTGTGTGTGTGTGTGTGTGTGTGTGTGTGATATTCGCCAAACAAATCTCTTTGTCTATAAAACAGTATTATTAAACATAAAGGTAGGTTTAACCAGGCAGATCTTGACGCCTATATGAAAAAGTGTTCTCCGAACGCACACTAGCAGTTCTCTTATTTATTTAAATGTAGTTGTAGTTTACTTTATGTTGGAAAGGTATCTTGACGATTTACTTCTGTTAAGAGAGGTCCGAAACCGGTTATCATTCTTTTTTCTTTGATTATATTTAAAAAAAATAGAATATGGTCTATTAATAGCAATAAAGTATTATATAAATCTATAAATATATATATAGTGAGAGAGAAAGAGATAAAAGAATGAAAAAAAAAACAAGTTATGCGTTCATCAACGTTTCGTCTTTATCGCGAGACTGTCACTGAATTAATGAAAGTAAGAAAAGAGAACACCAGTACAAACATTTGAAAATATATTTTTGATGTAATGAAATGTACGACCTTGTTCCATTTCAGAAATGAAAAAAAATCGTTGGAAATGGAATGTAATAAACATGACAAAATTACATTATATTTCAGTTACACACTCATATTTGAATTATAACGGACATATTTGCTCTAAAAAGAATATAAATTGAATCATATATTTTTAAATATATTTACGGCTGTATTACGTTATAAAAAAAATTGCCCTCTTTCATAACGCTCTACCCCCCCCCCCCTTTGGAATTTTAAATGACTTTTTTCGTTTCTGTAATGGAATAGGGTCATACATTTCCTTACATCAAAAATATATTTTCAACTATTTGTGCTGGTGTTTTATTTTCTTAATTTCATTCATCCAGAGGAAGTCTTGTAATAAAGACGAAACTTTGATGAACACATAACGTGACTTGTTCCTTTTTATTTCTCTATTTCGTCGGAATACTATTTCGATTATTCTAATCATATATGTGTACATGTATATATATTTGTATATGCAAGGAAGAAGAAAAAGAAAAACAAAGAAAAAAATAACACACTGAAGATGGAGTCTACCTCCGAAATATATTTGTGATAAATTAAAACAAGTAAAATATTTGTTTATTTTCCTAATATTACGTTGTGATTTGGTTTCAAGCGCACTTGATCACGACCATCGAGAGTAAAAAGGCCTGTTAACTGAAAAATGTCTGCAGGCAATGTAGGTAAGATTTGTCCGACTGTCAGTACTATATGAGGGCTATTTGAAAAGGAACAATAAAACATTTTTAAAAAGGAGCACAGTTCAATTAACACTTAAACTGAACTTTATTCATATAAAATATAAATATTATCTATGTAAAATTAAGTAATTTTAAAACAATATACAATTTAATACTGATAAAACTGAATTATGAATTTAGGGAACAAACAATTAAAGAAACATTAAACAAATATTTTTTGGCCTTCGGAACAAGATCAGTGTAGTATCTGTGTTTATGCTACACTTTACCTTTTCTGTCCTCAGTCGGTGGAGGAGAAATCTTTCATGACTGAGATTATTTTTGTTCCTATCCAGAGTGCCCCTTATTGGGAAGCTGGTTTTTCCCCACAAGATTATATGCTGAAATATTTAAATAACTATTACTTGTAAGACAGAAATTATATTTAAAGTTTTGGTTTTCTGTTCTTTTATGTCCATTTTTTCCTAATATTTTTCATCAAAATGTGTAGCATATTAGTTGTCTCACAAGCCATCATTGGTGATTGCTCACTGGCAGTAACCTGTGGTGTTCCCTGGAGACCAAGTGACAAGTCTCCCCAGATTTCCAGCGTTCTCCACCTTTTGACCACTTGTGCAGATGATTGCATGTTATCGCAACAGCCATTGTCACTGATTTCTCGTTGGCATCGGCCATTGGTGTTTCCTGGGGTTTGGGTGACAAAATGCATCCACAAAGTACCAGGTTTGAACTGCACACTTCCAGTGGAGATTTGGTCAGTACTCTCTCCCCTCGATCTTCCCATCCTCCCTGACCCTTCACAACTAGTTGGTGTGGTGTGGCGCCAGTCGATGTTATCTACACCAGTTTTTATTATTATTATTATAGCGGAACCTGTGGAAATTCCACAGCAGCATTTTTCATATGTAATATATTGTTGCTGGGCATGCTGTGAGCGTTCTGTTAAGCATGAATGAAGGCACAATCATATTCAAGTTTTTTATTAAAACTGTACTGCCCCCTTACTAAATAACTTTGATATATTTTCTGGGCTGATTATTTCATTACAAACACACCGGTAAATTAACTCACATTTTATCATTTTTCATAATTATTGAATATGTTACTATGTTCGACAATAATTTTGCATAAGTTCAATCCACATTATCGCCTCTCCCTTTACTAAAATAGTAAATTTGATATATTGTATCGGCTGATTATTTTATAAAAAACACAACTATTAATTAACTCACATTTCATCATTTTTATTTTTAATAATTCTTGGATATAGTACTAATTTTGACAATAATATTTCATCATTTAAACTCGCCATATCACACACCTTACTAAAATATTAAGTTTGATATATTTTATAGTTTGATGATTTCATTACAAACACATACATCAATAAACTCACATTTAATCACTTTTCGTAATTCTTGGATATGTTACTAATTTCGACAATATTTTTTATAATTTAAACCAACGTTGTCGCCCAACCTTACTAAAATAATAACTTTGATACATTTGCTGGGCTGATTATTTCATTACATACACACTAATCAATTAACCTCCATTTCATCAGTTTTCATAATTCTTGGTTATGTTACTAATTTCAACAATCATTTTTCATAATATATACCCACATTTAGCCCTCTCTTAATAAAATAATAACTTTGAAATATTGTCTGGGCTTATTATTTCATTGCAAACACACTAATGCATGAAATCACATTTAATCATTTTTCATAATTCTTGGATATGTTACTAATTTTGACAATCATTTTTCATAATTTTAACCCACATTTTCACCCTTCCCTCTTTACTAAATAATAACTTTGATATATTGTCTAGACTGATTATTTCCTTACAAACACACCAATCAATTAACTGATATTTAATCATTTTTTCGTAATTCTTGGATATGTTACTAATTTCGACAATAATTTTTCATAATTTAAGCCCTCTTTATCTTCTTCCCTTTTACTTATATAATAACTTTGATATATTGTCGAGGCTGATTATTTTATTATAAACACACCAATCAATTAAATCACATTTCGTCATTTTTCGTAATTATTGGATATCTTACTAATTTCGACAATATTTTTTTTTATAATTTTAACCACCCTCGTCGCCCTCTTTTACTAAAAAAATATTTTGATATATTTTCTGGGATGATTATTTCATAAAAAACATAACTATCAATTAACTCACACTTCATCATTTTTCTTAATTCTTTGATATGTTACACATTTCGACAATTATTTTTAATATTTTTAACCCACATTATCAACCACCCACTACAAACATAATAACTTTGATATATTATCTGGGATGATTATTTCATTTCAAACGCACCAAACAATTAACTCACATTTCGTCATTTTTCATAATTCTTGGATATGTTACTTATATCGACAATCATTTTTCATCATTTTAACCCACATCATCGCCCCACTTACTAAAATAATAACTTTGATATATTGTCTGATCTGATTATTTCATTGCAAACACACTAATGCATTAAATAACATATTATCATTTTTAATAATTCTTGGATATGTAACTAGTTTGGACAATTATTTTTCATAATTTAAATTATCCTTATCGCCCTCTCTTACTTACATAATTACTTTGATATATTTCCTGGGCTGATTATTTTATTATAAACACACACTCGATTAACTCATATTTAATCTGTGTTCATAATTCTGGATACGTTACTAATTTCGACAATAATTTTTATAATTAAAAACCCACGTTATGCCTCTCCCTCCTACTTATATAATATATTTGATATATTGTCTGGGCTTATTATATCATTGCAAACACACCAATCAAGTAACTCACATTTCATAATTTTTCATAATTCTTGGATATGTTACTAATTTCGACAATAATTTTAATAACTTTAACCCACTATATCACTCCCCCTTACTTAAATAATAATCTCGATATATTCCCTGGGCTGATTATTTCATTACAAACAAATAAATAATTTCTGGGTATTCTCATTGTATATATGTTTCACCTATCTTCTCCAATCCCGGGTGACGCCGCATATTCTGCTAATATATATAGTTCACCTATCTCATTCGATCCCGGGCGAGGCTGGTTATTTTGCTACTATATGTTTTCCACATATCTCATTCAATACTGGGCAACGCTTTCTAATAGTATATATTTGCACATCTCATTCAACCCCTGGACTGACTTCATGTCCACCACACCACTGTTGAAAATATACATTAAACAAAGTAATGTTTTAATCGTAAACTGTTTCAGCCATTTCCGGGACCGACTTTATATCCCAAACCCACTGCTAAATATATACATGAAATAATCTAATGTCTAAATAATAAACTGTTTCAGCCATTTCCGGGACCGACTTTATATCCCCAACACACTGCTAAAAATATACATGAAATAATGTAATGTCTAAATAGTAAACTTTTTCAGCCATTTCCGGGACCGACTTTATATCCCCAACACACTGCTAAAAATATACATGAAATAATCTAATGTGTAAATAGTAAACTGTTTCAGCCATTTCCGGGACCGACTTTATATCCCCAACACACTGCTAAAAATATACATGAAATAATGTAATGTCTAAATAGTAAACTGTTTCAGCCATTTCCGGGACCGACTTTATATCCCAAACCCACTGCTACAAATATACATGAAATAATGTAATGTCTAAATAGTAAACTGTTTCAGCCATTTCCGAGACCGACTTTATATGCCAAACCCACTGCTAAAAATATACATGAAATAATGTAATGTGTAAATAGTAAACTGTTTCAGACATTTCCGGGACCGACTTTATATCCCAAACCCACTGCTAAAAATATACATGAAATAATGTAATGTGTAAATAGTAAACTGTTTCAGCCATTTCCGGAACCTACTTTGTATCCCAAACCCACTGCTAAAAATATACATGAAATAATCTAATGTCTAAATAGTAAACTGTTTCAGCCATTTCCGGGACCGACTTTATATCCCAAACCCACTGCTAAAAATATACATGAAATAATCTAATGTTTAAATAGTAAACTGTTTCATCCATTTCCGGGACCGACTTGATATCACAAACCCACTGCTAAAAATATACATGAAATAAACTAGTGTCTAAATAGTAAACTGTTTCAGCCATATCCGGAACCTACTTTATATCCCAAACCCACTGCTAAAAATATACATGAAATAATGTAATGTCTAAATAGTAAACTGTTTCAGCCATTTCCGGGACCGACTTTATATCACAAACCCACTGCTAAAAATATACATGAAATAATGTAATGTCTAAATAGTAAACTGTTTCAGTCATTTCCGGGACCGACTTTATATCCCAAACCCACTGCTGAAAATATACATGAAATAATGTAATGTCTAAATAGTAGACTTTTTCAGCCATTTCTGGAACTGACTCATAATCAGCAGCTTTTCGAATGTAATACATAAAACATTACCACGGTTAGGGATTAGGTAACCATTGTTTCAACATGAATGCCTGAGTGTACTATCAGTTTCAGCATTCCAGTGACTTAACCCCCCCCCCATTTTTTAGTCTTGGTTAAGTGAGGAGAAATCCTTCATTACTGATACAATTCTTATTTTTGTTATTGACCAGAGAGACCCTTTTGGGGAGCTGGTTTCCCCCTAAATTTTTTACCGACCTCATGTCCAATTCCGCCCTTGTAAATTATTTACAGTTAAAATGTTATAAAAAAACAAAAACTTGAAGTTTAAAAAATATTTCAAAGAAATAAATTACAGTGAACTGGAGTGGCACTGACCACCCTGGGTGACTTTGATCCTTTAAAATAAATATAAATTAAAGTGAGTAAGTAATATATGATCTCTGAATTTTAAATATAATTTCCAGGTCCTATACGATTTCATAATTTTACAGACGCGTTGCAGAGCAAATATTTGCTGCGGAGTTATTTACACATTTATTTATTTATTTTTATTTTATTTTAATGGCTCAATCACCCCAGGTGGTCAGAGTCACCCCATCTTACGGTACGCTCGGTGCTAAAATATCGATAATTCACCGATTGTTAAAAAAAAACAACTGCTGTGAAAAATGCTTACTTTAAAATATTTGAAAATACTCAGTGAAAAATTTTATTTATTATTAAAAAAAAAGGTCTGAAAAATATTTATTTATTATTAAAAAAAAAGACTGAAAAATATTATATAAAAATTGTTTTGCAAAAAAATTTATTTTTTTATAAATAAATAAATACATGAAATATTCTCCGATAAAAATAAAAGTTCAAACACGAATTCACTTGCGATATTTTGATTAAAATTATTCGAAATGTGCAATTATAATAACTAGCAGGACCCGTGGAAATTCCACAGTAGTTAAAATCTTTTAAAACACATCAGTAAGAAATTCCTTATTGTTATATTACAAAAATTAATGTATGGAAGCAAGTAGAACAAACATAGAACTTTAGTTTAAACTTTTATTGAAGGTCAATGCGATCGTAACTGATGCTGTTGATATTTCAGGAAGTGCTGGCGATGATTGAGGCGGTGACAGGGACGTTGATCAGCTGCTTGGAGTGAGAATAGTGGTCAGTCAGCAGGTTTTGGGGAGTTAGACTGTGAATTTAAAAAAAAACTGTGTGACATTGCTGACATCGATTTTGTGAAAGTTCTGATGACCCCAAGTTGTTTGATATTTCAGGACATTTTGGATTACACGTGTGAGTAATGAATAGGTCACAAAAAACTGCCATTGCATCTTGATAAAGCTGTTGTAGATTCCTAGGACTTCCTGTAAATGTAGATGGTAGAATAAGTGGTACACCAGAATAACCATCTTCATTCCTTGCTAAATAATCCATTAAGCCAGAATATTGAGCAGCTCTCAATAAACTTTGATAGCACTATTGTAAGAATCATGCCGAAAGCCATTCTTAATATGGGGAGGGGGGCTAACTATTCGGAAACTACACTTAAAAATGTAAAAAAATAAGGGAAAGTATATGTATGAACAATAAATATTTCTTCAGTTAAATAAAATATTCTGTAAATCTTTTAATAAGGAATAAATATTTATTTAAACCATAATTATTGAAACAAAGTATTTTACTGCATAAAAAAAACGGTTATGGGGGGAAAGGGTTAACTATTTTGGGGTGCCGGAAAACTCGTCCCGGGAAAACTCGTCTCGGGAAAACTCGTCTCCGGAAAACTCGACCCCGGAAAACTCGTCCCCTTTCGCTAGGTAGGAAAGCTGGTCCCTTATTGAATAAATATCAATTGAAAACACATTTTATGATCATTCTTGAAGGAGATATTGTTTTTTTAAAATAGACTATAGCACCCCCATAATATTAAAAAAACATATTTTTACTTGTTTAATTTTTTTTTTTTTTAAATAAAATCGATTTTCTAAGTGTCCGTTTTCTACCTAACTGGCTAAGTTCTTAGTGGTTTCACTTATTTTAAAGCGTTTATTATGTTCATACAAAGTTAATTACAAATTTTTTTTGTTCTTATTTTAACGATGTTTTTTGGAGTCATAAAAACAATAATAAAAAGCAAAACCAAAAAATTAAAAAACGGAGCGATTCGATTCTTCGTTACTTTTTGTTTTGGATTTTAATTATGATAGTTTTTTTGTTGTTGTTGTTGTTGTTGTTGTTGTTATGTTTTTGTTTTCTCTCATACCAAATACACTCATACGTTATTTAAAATTATAATTTCATCAAGTATCAACATTTATTGTCGTCCTGTCAAATTTTGCAAAAATTAACTAATAAATTCAAAGCGAAATATTTTTTGGCGCGAGAGATTCCATGTGCTAACAATCTCTCGTTAACTCATTTTTAATTTTTTTAATTTTTACTTCAAAATTCTAAAATCAATCATTAAGAGAAAAAGTAATCACTAAATAAATTTATTAATCAATTTTATTGAAAACTCCGCTATCGTTTATCAAGAATCTTTATAATTTCATTTTTTGTTGGTTGTTTTTCGGAGGGAGATATAGTTTTTACCCCCCCCCCCTAAATTATATTTTAAAAAATATTAAAATTTATTATTTTCTTTTTAAAACCAAATCTCCCTCAGTAATTTCTTTAATTTTCTATTTTTTAGCGATTATCAAGAAGATGTGATATACCGGACATTATTTCTCGATCTCACGTAACACTCGACATGTTTTTTGTTTGTTTTCTGTGGGTTTTTTTCTTTACCGAATAAACGATTCCAAATAAATTAAACAACAAACAGTCGGCGAGGTAGAAAAATCGATTTTACCGTTTTATAAACAACAGTAAATAAGTAAATTCTTTTTATATTAATATAAAAAAAATGCGGTCTCGTTTATGAACATAATAAATGCTTTAAAATAAGTGAAGCCACTAAGAGCTTAGCCAGTTAGATAGAAAACGGACACTTAGAAAATCGATTTTATTAAAAAAAAAAAAAAAAAAAAAAAAAAACATTAAACAAGTAAAAATATTTTTAAAAAATATTATGGAGGGCTATAGTCTATTTTAAAAAACAATATCTCTTTAAGAACGATCATAAAATGTGTTTTCAATCGATATTTATTCAATAAGGGACCAGTTTTCCTAAATTCCTATTTTGGACCTTCACCTAAATAGCGATTTAATGAAAAAAAATTTAATGGTCTTGTATCTTTTTTTAATAATTTGTTTTAAAATAAGGAAAAAAAATCTTTGATACCGCTATTGTAAGAATCATGCTGAAAGCCATTTTTTTTCTTGGCCTTCGGGACAAGATCACAGTGTAGTATCTGTTCTTCATATGCTCCACTTCAATTTCTTGTTCTCTGTCAGTGGAGGAGAAATCCTTCATGACTTAGACAATTTTTATTTTTGTTCCTTTTCTCCACGTTAAAAAACGACCCCGGTGTCTAACTCTGTCCCGTGGGGAGGCATTATAAATAGGAACAATGTAATAAAAATAATGGAAAAATTCTTTAGGTAAATAAAATATACTGAAAATCTTTAAATAGGAAATAAATATTTGGGTTTGTATTACTGTACACATAGATTCGAAAAAGTTGTCAAAACCAAATATATAACAAATAAATGTTATCAAAGGCAAGATAAGTTACTTTTCTACCAAACTGGATATATTTTTCGTGTTTTTATTCAATGTAACATGTTTATTTAGCTCGAAAAACATACACTGTTTACCGATGTATTCGAAAATTCAAGATGGCGTCTCACACCCTCTTTAACACCGTAAGTTTGGAAAAAGGTGTTATAAATAAAAAAAACTATACAAAATACTATTAAAAACCCGCCGAATATATGTCAACCTATGTCACAGTAACATGTATTGAGCGAGTTTTTAACAGTATTTTATCCGGTTTTTTATTTATAACATCTTTTCCCAAACTTACCGTGTTAAAGAGAGAATCAGACTCCATCTTGAATGTTCCAATACATCGGTAAACACTGTATGGTTTTGGAGCTGAATAAACATGTTACATTGAATAAAAACACGAAAAATATATCCAGTTAGGCAGAAAAGTAACTTATTTTGCCTTTGATAACATTTATTTGTTATATATTTGTTTTTTGACAACTTTTTCGAATCTATGTGTAAAGTAATACAAACCCAAATATTTATTTAAATAAATTAAATCGTAAGTAATGAAACAAATATAAAAAAAAATTGCTGTGTCCATTTTTTATAGTATTTAAATATGTATGCCCTGTCGGTGAGCATTAGAAGATGATGAATGCCTGTAAAAGAAGCAAAATAAAACAGACAAAACATAAGTAATAACTATGTAAACAACGTGAAGCTCTGTATGAATGTTACAAAATTACTCCATTCAGCATTAAATAACACGAAAAAGGATTGATATGCCGTAAAACAAAAACAAAACAGAACAAGACGTAAAATATGTTTTGACTCTGTGTTACTCAGTGTATTTGCCAATGGTGACTGGTAATTTATTTAATAAAGTCATTCTTGACTTTTGTAACATTTATTTCTAAACATATTTTTTGTTATGTAAGGCTCACTCAAAAGTAAAAAAAAATAATAAAAAAGATAAAATGGCACAATAAAAAAAACGAACTCGCAGCGTTAAATGTAAAAAATATATTTATTATTGAATAAAAAAAAAATAAGAAGCGTTTCGTATTCACTACAATAATAAACAGAAGACATCGTTAAAAATGTAAGTAAAATACTTAACTATACTATATTTAAACTGTGGAACGATACCTTCTATGCATAATTGCCTTTAAAATAATCCAGAACCATAAATAGACAGTTATTATTATTTTTTTTTTATTGTTCGGGAACTTTTGGGAATGATAAAGATTGAACAATAAAGGGATATAATTCACATTAATTTATGTTTGCGATGATGATGACGCGTTTCATTAATTAATGTTTGCGATGATGATGACGTGACACCGTACGTACAAAAAAATTAATATATATGAAGCCAACCTGGCAATCCTGATCTCTGCCTTGAGCGTTCGTTTAATGTGTAATCCGCTATTCCAGAATAAAATCTTCTCAACCAATCAAATTTGCCGGAAAGTGTGACACACAGATAGATAGATAGTTACAAGCGTATTAATATATAGATTATCCGAATGGAGAATTGTTCTTTCTCTTTAGAACCTACATGGACAATCGGTAACACATATTTTATGTCTGTTAGCATGACCACGTGGTTGAATACCGGAAGCTGTCTATACCTACAACTTAATCAGGAAGTGACGTTATGTTGACATATGCATCGGCCTTCTTTCTCGGTAGCCACGACTTGATGCGTCTTTTATTATATTCAAATTAAAACAACGTTTCTATTGAACTCTCATTCTTCTTTTTATTGCTCTACTTATTAGGCAACCAGTGTTTCAAGGTACTACGCTGACGAGATATAGTATCTTGAAAGACGTGTTTGTAGATTACTTTATATATATATATATATATATATATATATATATATATATATATATATATATATATATATATATATATGTGTGTGTGTGTGTGTGTGTGTATATATATATGTATATATATGTATATATATATAACATTTATTTATAGACCATATTTAGTGCAGCTAACTAAGTATGATGGTATCTGTTGGATGCACAGTTTGGATTAATTAAGATTAGTTAGGATTAATATTTAATGCAATAATGAGTACACATTTTATTATATCAACTATGATCTCGGAATAAACACCTATTCGATGTCCACGGGCTACAACCTTTGTCTATTTTTAACTCTTCAAAATCTTCAAAAAGTCTAATATATATATATATATATATATATATATATATATATATATATATATATATATACACACACTGCCTTTTTTTAAACCGCTTGGACAGTAGTCAAGATCTTATCAGTACGCCATTCACATGGCCACGAAAGTAAAGGAAATTATTATTATTATTATTATTATTATTATTATTATTATTATTATTATTATTATTATTATTATATGAAATTCTTAGTCGTAATCCTAAACGCCACTTGTTTAATGCTTAACGCGGAACTTGAACCTTACCATCTACCCAGACAGTGAAGGGGTTTGGAGAATGGAAGGAGAAACTGTCCTCGTGGCTTAGGAGGGCGTCATATGGGATCCATTTGCGACAAGACCATTTCCCTTCTGTTGGAGAGGCGGGGAAGGGGTCATGGGCTAAAGCCCTTCATTACCTTTATTGCCTGTTACCGACTATTGGAACTTAGGATAGGGTGATGGGCTCCAAGGGAGTGGGGCAGCACAAAGAGGCGCACAGTAGGGGGTAAGGGAGCTGGGACAACAGGAGTACAGTGTACAAGATCCGACCGCATTCCGATGTAACGGGGAAATCCGAGACGAGGTCGACAACACAAAATTGACAAATGTAAGTATATGTGTCACGGGAGAGAGGGGGGGGTGCTGACGTCAGCTTAGATAGTATAGACGTTAGATATTTCTGCCAGATAAGTCCTAAGTGTAACTGCGGGTAGTGTAATGGTTAATAATGCCTACTCGTAATAATTATCTCAAGTTGGAGTTGTAGCTGAATGCTGTTTCCATATTGAAGAGCTCTCATTTCAAAAGAAGAAACTAAAAAAGCACTAATAAAAAGAATGAGCAAATATACCCGAAGTTGAATATTTAGTGAAGCGCGTTAAATCATTACTCGTAATGAATTTTGATTGTTTATAGTTTGTTAAGTTTTAAAAAAAATTTAATTACTTGTGAGTCTTCAAATTTTAAAAGACTGTAAAGAATTTAAACTGTTTTAAATATAATGTAATTTGATAAACACGCATATAAACCTACTCGTATGGCCTACATAAAAAGAAGGCCGTTCCGTTAAATTCACGCTATCTGTTGACGTCCCAGAATAAAATACAATGGCTATGGTTAGGCGATCGACGGCTATTACGAGGATTACTTTAAAACGGGCGCATTTTTAAATTAATAATAACATACATTTTTAAAATTCAGCCTCTGTCACATCGACGAAATGTTGCATCCCTCTGCCTGTTCTACAAGTACTTAAACGGTGAATGCTCTGACGAACTGCAAGCACTTGTGTCCCCTCGACGTAAATACCCCCGACAAACCCGACAAGCAGCTAAATCCCACCCTTTCACAGTAGAGATCCCTAGATGCAAAAGAGCCTTCTACTCTAGTAGTTTCTTCTCCAGAACAGCTAAACTTTGGAATTCCCTTCCGGGTCCCTGCTTCCCCGACTGTGCTGACATGCAGAAGTTCAAGTGCGACGTGAACCGACATCTTGCTGCCCAACTTCCTACACAGTATCTCTGATGCTTATGTCCCTGATAGTAGCCGTACAACAAAGTCGCACTGTGCCTTGTTTAGGGGGAATTTAATAAAAATAAATAAATAAATAAAACTTCACTACAGTATTTCTCCATTAAAAAATACTTTCTTTCAATTGTTCGTGTCCAATATCAAACTATTTGGATAATAAAATACAATCACTTTTGGATCGCAATTTCTTTGAGAATTGAAACAGAAAATAACTAAATCCTATTCTCATTATAAGGTCCCCCAGATTATGGAAAGCTTTCTTTTCTAATTCTTAAAAAAAAAAAATTCTTGGGTCGCTTGACTTTGGAATTTCCTCGTTGACCTCTGTCTGTACATTACAAAACAAATCATTTTATGCGAGTAAGTAAAAGGAATAAAAAGGTTGATATTTATTTAAATCAAATGTAACTGGATAGTTGAAAACTGACATAGATAGAAAAATGTAGAATTTTTCTTTTTTATTAACGACGTAAGCCTCTGACACTGTTCAATGGAAGAGTTAGAAGCGGCTCCAATGTTAAAATATCCGAGCCGGATTGAGTATTTTTCAATGGATCAAAAGTGAAATATGTAACATTGTTTACACACGTGATCCACGCGTTGTACGCAACCTACGTCGCAAAGGAGACCAAGGCAAAGAATAACTCAACTCTTTCTTTATTACTTTGCTTAAAAACACACTTTTCCTTCTTTAATCAGATTGTTTCAATTATCAATTTTTTATACCATCGGGTGGGGGGGCATTCCGATGCAAAACCTACCTAAGAACACTCGTAGATACATAAAGTACATTTATAATAATTTTTTTTTATTGCCCCGTTTCGGAGTTCATAGGGGACGTCATCTTAAACATCGTTTCATTGAATTATCATTCGAATTATTTATTTTAAAATGTCTCGTAAAAGATGAATAAAAATCAATGCAATATATAATATCACATAGCTGGAAACGTTATGGATTACAAGATCAGTTATCTAAAATCGATGTCTTTTATTTAAGGCTATCAAAAATCATTTCGTTGGTTTTCTTCTTTTTACCTCTAAAATAAGTTTCTTTCTGTCCATTTAAAAGCTTCGGAAGTCAAATTTTGAAGTGTCTCTGAATCGTAAAAAAGCATTCATTTTAATCGGTGAACAAACAATGAATAGCCTTGTGACCTCCAAGATTTGAAGGAATTTGGTAGTAACTGTCGAACAGCCAATCATTTTAACAGACTCGGACAGTTTTACTTATATCATTCCAGAATGAGTTAATATGTAGGTGTCAGCCAATGAGATTTTGTGAAATGTAAAGGGGGAATAATCATTATTTTTGGGGACAAAGAAAAAGAAAGATTATGGTATGTGTATATGTATATGAGCCAGAAAACTTACATTTTTGAAACAAAAATTAAAACAACTTTACTTGAACAAAACCAGCTCAATAATTTGGTTCAAATAATAATTTAATAACCCAAAACTACTTTTGCTCGTAAAATTATATTCAGACAGAAATAATTTTATAATTCTGAATTTTGAGATGTAGTATGAATGTTTGCGATATTTAGATTAATCGGATAATTGTTCTTATCTTGAATGTTATCTGCACAACGTTTCGGTCGATGTAACCTGGGACCTTCATCAGGTGTAAAAGTCGCCATATTTTCCTGCCAAAATATGGCGCCTTTACACCTGACGAAGGTACGAGGTTACATCGACCGAAATGTTGTGCAGTTAACACTCAAGATAAGAACAATTATCCGATTAATCTAAACAATACCAAAATAATTTTGTATAAAAACATAGTTTTAAAAAATGAAACAAAAATTAGAAATGTGTATATGCTTTTATATGTGTAGGTATAGGATTCACACCTAAATTTAACCAAGTGTATTGAATTTGGAACGCACCTGTGTGGCGTAAGAGATCGGAATGTGAACTATCTGCTTTTTAGTCTTACACAAAGAGAATGGGATAGGGTCTCCCTCTTTTTTTTTCTTTTGCATGAAAGCTCTTCGGAATTTTATGAAATCTTTACAACATTTGACATCAATTAATAAATATTCCCTAAATGTCGGGGTTTTTTGTGGGGAGGGGTAAAAAATGCTTAAAGATCATAATATAAAACCAACTCCAGATTTAAAAACAAAATTCGATGTGTTTTCTGTATGGTGAGTTAGAAGGTTTTTCTGAGAAAAGTTTTTTAGTCTATGATTTTGTTTTTTCACGCACCCGGATTTACAACTTACAAGTTTTTTGCGCATATTCTTATTTACCCAACAATTTTCTAACTCCATCTAAATATCCTTTTACATCTGTATTTCTGTCAACTTTTTCATAAACTTCGAAAGGATTCGCTTCATATTTTGCAGTTTTATTTTATACAATAAATAGCAAATTCATCGTTTAACTATAACGTAATATTTTGCCAATATCTTTCCTCTTAAAAAAAGAAGGCATTCTTTGGAATTCTGCGGAATTTGAAATTTCCAAATGTCTATTCTGTGTTCCTTGTTCAATAATAGATTTTTTTTAAATCCTAATTTATAAAGTTGAAATTTATACTCTTACTAGCAGTTCAGCCCGGCTTTGCTCGGGCCCTCTGCAGTGTTCATAACTTGATGTGCATATGCATATATTAAAAAGGGTGAATATGTACGATATGCCTTTCTATATGATAGGCTTCCTTAACTACTATAGAGAAAAGTTGGTAGAGACCGCAGACGTGAATATTTTTTTAATTTCGACCCCAATTTTGACCCCTTAACATTTATTGTTTTGGGCTCAAATTAAATTAAAATGTTTGACCAATGTTCAAGCAACGTACGTCTAAAATTTCAAGTGTTTGACCCAAAATTGGCGGAGAAATTTGGTAGAATCTGCAACGGTCAACTCTGTAAACTTTGATCTATTGTCAGCCAAATTTTCACCCAAAATTGATTGGAAAGCTTGCTACATGTCTGAATACCCTTTATGTAAAATTTCAAATGTTTAGACCCAAAATTGGCTTAATAGTTTGCTAGAGACCGCAAAGGTGAGATATTTTGAACTTTGGATCATAGGAAGCTGAATTTTCAGCAAAAAAAGGATTAAAAAGCTTTCTATATGTCTGAATACACTTTATGTAAAATTTCAAATGTTTAGATCAAAATTGACTGAGTAATTTGAGAGGGACCGCAGAGGTCAATTTTCTTAAATTTTGACCCCAATTATGACCCCTTAGAATTAATTGTGTTGGGCTCAGATCAAATTATTAAGTTAGATCGATGTCCAAGTAACCAATATCTACAATTTTAAGTGTTTAGACCGAAAATTAGCGGAGGAGTTTGGTAGAGTTCTCAAAAGTCAAATCGTTGAACTTTGATCCCTTAACAGCAAATTTTCTGGCCGAAACCCGATTATAAAAGGTTTCCCAAATCTCAATGCACCTTATGTAAAATTTCGAGTATTTAGACCAACAATTGGCAGAGATGTTGTGTAGGGAAATGTACACAGAAAGGCACACACACACACACACACATTTTCACTTTTATAGATATAGAGATAACAAGCTCTATTCCCTACTAGCATATGTATCCAGAGTTACCCGGGTGTTTGGAGGTGTATGTTGAGCAAAAAAAAAAAAAAATGAAAAAAAATGGTAGTAGGAAGGCAGGCTCGAACCAGTACCGCGAAGAAAGAAAAGAATGGGGAAATATGTGACGTCTTTGCTGTTACGACCACCGCCAAACCGGAAGTGATATAGGTTTTAATTAAGACTAGACAATCGGAAAGAGGGAATGACTTTTGAAAATATCGGTGAAAAAAAGCGACCCCTCTCCCTGTAGAAATATGCCCAGTTGAGGTGAATAAATTAATGTTTCTAGTTAATTTTTCGATATTTGTCGTCTGAAGGGTCGAGCTTCAAAACGATACTGATCTTATGAAACTCCCTCAACTCTGCCGAAAGTTTTAGGCAGACATGCAAGCATAAATACATTTATATATTGGTAGCTCAAGTTTTCGACCCAAACCGATTAAAAAGCTTGCCCTATCTGTGAATACCGTTTATGTAAAATTTCAAATGTTTAGACCAGAAATTCTCTGAGTAATTTGGTAGAGACCGCAGAGGTCAATTTTTTTAAACTTTGACCCCTATTATGACCCTTTAACATTTATTGTTTTGGGCTCAAATCAATTTTATAAGTTAGATCCATGTCCAGCGATCCTATATCTATAATTTCAAGTGTTTATACCCAAAATTTTCGGAGGAGTTTGATAGAATTATGAAATGTCAAATCATTAAATTTTGACCCTCTTAACAGCCAAATTCCTAAGCAAAAACGGATTACAAAGGTTTTCCCAAATCTCAGTACCCTGTATCTCAAATTTCGAGTCTGTAGACTGAAAATTGACAGATATATTGTGCAGGAAAATGTACACAGACAGACACACAGACAGACAGACACTTTCACTTATATATATATATATATATATATATATATATATATATATATATATTACATGGAGATCACCACTTATCAAGGCCCGGAAGCCGTTCAGGGATAAGGGTTATTTTGTGTACAATAATCAATGGGATAATATCGTAATAATAGATGGTATTGGAGATTTGATAAAGTGTCTTACTTAAGGGGGCAATTAATCAGGAATTTGTTTATGTTGGACTTGAAGACATCCAACTTGTAGTCAGGTGGAAAACAGGCAAACGGAAGAGAATTACACAGGAGTGCACTTCTCAGAAAAAAAGCTCTGTTCATAGAATCTACGTTTTCATTTAAGCACAGATAAAGAGTGGGGAAAATTACTGAAAGTGGTTTTAGCTAGACGGGTGTTTATCATGAAGGATTAGCGAGGTGGGACCAGAGATTGGAGCTCGGAGGAGCACTTGCCATGGAAATAACGATAAAACAAAGACAGCCTCGCAACGTCTCTTCTGTGGGAGAGAGGTTGCAGGGAAGAGAAGAGAGCATCCCCCACGAAGCTACGAAGTCTATTTTGTACTTTCTACAAGGCAGGATACTCCATCTTTGGGCGTACTTGGCTTTATAGAGATAGAGAATTGCATCAGTAGTGAGATATCTTCTGGAGCGGTAGATTTTCCCAGCGGCCCGAGCAACAGACTTGATATATGTGTTCTATTTAAGATCAGGAGTAAAGGTCAAACCCAGAAGCTTGTCAAAACATGAAGCCTCTCTAAGACGAGAGCCATCCATTTCAATTGATGCGAGATGAGAAACAGGGCGTTGATGATGTAAAGTTAGGAGTTTAGTTTTAGATGCATTAAAAGTAACCAGCCATCTCTTCCCCCACTGAACCACGCGCTCAAGATCAGAGGAGAGGGAATCAGAGAGAGCTTTGTCATTTACGCCCTTTGATGTGTTGCTGTAGATGGTCGTATCATCAGCATAGATGTCAACGAATGATTTAAGTATGTAGTTTGGGAGATCATTGATGTAGATCAGGAAGAGAGTTGGGCCCAGGATGGACCTCTGGGGGACTCCAGCATTAATACTGTGGGCCTCTGATTGCTGCCCATCAACCACTACTCGTATGAACCTATCAGAGAAAAATGATTTAATTATTGAGAAAACATTTCCAGTTATACCGTAGCTGGAAATCTTGTGAAGTAGGCCTTTATGCCAAACCTTATCGAAGGCCTTCGATATGTCACGAGCAATTGCCCTAAAAAGGAAGACTTTGTCGAGAGATTCACTAATCCTATGGGATATAACTGTTAGCATATCAGCTGTAGATCTAGCAGAACGGAAACCATATTGCATGTCACTAAGAAGGTTATTTCTGCTGAGGTGGCTGACTACTTCTTTATTTAATATGGATTCCAGTAACTTACTCATGACACACAAGAGACGTATTGGTCTGTACTGAGATGGAGATGACTTATCAGCTGAGTTATTAAATACAGGGCATACTGACGAGGTTTTCCAGGGTGTTGGAAAGCACTTCTCCTTAAGGCAACGCTTAAACAGTTTTGTAAGTATGGAGCCAAGTTCTGATCGAAGCCTTTTCAACACTATAATTGGAATGCCGTCTGGGCCAGTTGCTTTACTGGAATCTAGGTTCTTGATTAGTTTGGCGACCTCATGCACAGACATTTGTATGTTGGATAGTGTGTAGTCTGTTGTAAGAGGAAATACGGGGAGTTGATGACCTTCATCGCAGAGGGTAGAGTTAGCTGCAAAATTCTTGGCAAATAGTTTGGCCTTGTTTGATGCTGATGAGATGACCTCAGGTCCATTGATGATGGTTGGGATAGAACGCACGCTTCTGTTCAGGATCCTGTTTGCTATTTGCCAAAACTGGTGGGAACCAAGCCGCTGCTCAGCTACTTTGGATTTGACGGACTGAGCATATAGCTCTCTTGCATTTTTTATTACTCTTTTACAGTGGTTGCTGGCAGTCCTGAAGGCAATTTTAGTCTCAGTACATCTATTACGTTGGTAGCTATGGAAAAAGTGATTTCTGTGCGCAATAGCAGCGGCACATTCTGGGGAAAACCATGGCTGGCTGTTAGGTTTTTGTTGGAATTTTTTGGATTTTCTTTTTTTCTTCCTTTGAAGATTGTAATGCTGGGTATGGGACAGCCAAACCAACTGCCAACATTGCCCCGCTTTTTTATTGAAACCAACCGAGAGCTCTTTTTAGTATCCTCGCTGTTCCCTTAAGTGCAATTGTCTGAATCTCTTTTGCACTTGGTTCACCAGGAATATTAATTAGGTAGGACTTCAGGTTCTTCTTCATAAGTCTTGTGGCACCTATGATAACTGGTATGATTGATATCCCCTTAAGATTCCAGTTTCTTTTCATGCATGAGACCTTGGTATTTGCTGTGTTTCTGTCTTTCAGCTCTGTTAAGACCGCCATCATTAGGAACACTCACTTCAATCAAGGTTGCAACTCTCTCTGACTTATTCCATATAACTATGTCAGGTTTCACAGCAGCATTTTCAAGGAAGTTGGCTGTAGGGATTACATGGTCGTAATGTATGGTATATAAGTCATTTCCAACTGTTCTTTCAGGTTGATGTTCCCAGGACTTGCTGCTACACTGGATGTTTAACTTTTTACAGATGGTCCAGTGAAGGTACTTGCATACTCCATCATGTCTCGTTGTATAGTAGCCGTCCCCTAGAAGAACTTTGCAACTTGATATCAGATGACCAACACTTTCCAATTCTGTATGGCAGAACCTGCATTTATTGTCATTACTGATCCCTGTCATCTTCTTGAATGCATTGGTCATCAATCTCTGGTATTGGGCAGCCATTATGACCCTTTCGTGGTGGAGGGATCCCCTTTTGAGCCAGTCCAAAGAACCTTCTTTATCTATGTATTCCTGAGAGAGTTCCCCCAGAAAATACTTTGCACGCTGATGTTGTTCCCATTCTTTAAGGTTCATCTGTTGAAAGGTCTCGGTATATTTCTGCCGACTCTTTCTTGCTATTTCTGTGGCACACTTGTTTGGTGTTTCGTCCTCATCTGAGAGACAGCCCTGATCCAAATGCTTGGCCAGCTGGGTGACTGATGTTGTTCTGCTGGCTCTTGTCTGCAGAAGGTGATGCAGATCGGTGTCAGAGCTAGCATACAGCTTAAGGTCATCCATGAAGAGCAGATGGTTTATTCTCTTGCTTGGATCTCGATGGTGTCCCTGACTCAAATTGTAGGCGCTTGGATTTTTATTCAGGAGCTTGCTTAGTGGGTCTATTGCCATACAGAAGAGTAAGGGAGATAAGCTGTCACCTTGGAATATTCCCCTCTTGATGTTTACTTCAGGGATGATGGTTTTTCCTCCATTGCGATTTAATGATATTGTAGTTTTCCACATCTGAAGGTGAGCAGCCAGTATTTGCTAATTACCTGGTGGACTTTGTATAACTCAAGGCACCGAAGTAGCCATGAGTATGGCACGCTGTCAAATGCCTTCTGGTAATCAATCCATGCCATGCTCAGGTTTTTGTGTCTCTTCCTACAGTCTTCTATGGCGGTCTTGTTGATTAATAGCTGGTCTTTAGTACCGAGGCATTTTCTTCTGCACCCTGTCTGCTCTTTTTCAAGGTAGGTCACAGAAGATAGATGGTCATGTATACCATCGGCTACCTGACCAGTGAAAAGCTTGTAGGTAGTTGTAAGGCAGCATATTGGCCTGTATTTATTTGGCCGTTGTGTCTCCTTGGTCTTGGGTATGAGGCTGGTGTCCCCCTCTGTCAGCCAGGGTGGTGCTGCCTCTTCATCTCTTAGCATCCTGCTGAAGCAATCACTGTAGTGGTGGTGGAGTGCAGTCAATTGCTTCAGCCAAAAGTTTTGGACATTGTCGATGCCAGGTGCTTTGTGGTTGGATAATTGTGCCAGTTTTCTTGTTATCATACCAGGAGTTATGACTAGTTCTGGCATCTGAGGCTTGGTTTCATTGAGCCTAATAATATTTTCAATCCACTAGGCCTCTTGATTATATTTGCCTTCTGTTACAAATAGAGGTATCCAGTTGTTTTCCAGGCCTTCCTCTGCAGGTGGACTATCTACAGTAATGGTGTACCTTATCATCTGCCTGTAAAAAGTCCTTTGGTTTGTTTTAAACTGCCTATTTTGAATCTGAGAGTTGAGCTTGTTCTCCTGGTTTTTAATTCTCTGGGAAAGTGCTGGTATTTTTCCTTCCAACTCCCTAGCTGTATTATGTAATCCCTCAATTTTCTCATGGTGGTATTTGGTACAGAGGTTTTTGATGATGGTCTTAAGTCGACCCTGTACCGAGGGATTTGCAAGGAACTGTTTTATTTGGCTTAGTTCTTTCCTGCAGAGGTTCAGTTGTTTCTGCAGCTTGGTCTTCCAGTGAGGTGTTTGTCTAGAGAGTCTGGGTCTTATTCAATGATTGTGATTGAATGTTTGAAAGTTAATTTTTCTGTCAATATAGAGGCCAGCTGCATATGTAATATGGTTGAGTTCTGTGAGTATTACTGTTGTTGGAATTAGCCTCTTGAGAGCGATGTTAACAGTCTTTGTTCTTCCAGCTGCTTGGATCTTGGACAAACGTGGTCTGTCCTTCATTCTCATACACCTCACCTCCTCAATTGTGTTGCTGAGCTCCTCCTCCAAAGCTAACTGTTCATCATCTGCTTCTGGGAGTACAAATCATGGTGGTAGGTGTCTATGTGATTATGGCGGTGATGCAGGTGATGGTATCCTGGTAGGTGATGTAGATTCCTGTGTTATTGTTTGTGGGGTTTCCAGCAGAGAGTTTGTGAAGGCAGGTGTCATGTCAGCCAGAGACTCCAGTGGCGCAGAAGTTCCAGGAGAGCTGGGCATGTTCTGGGACATTTGGATGGGTTCTGATGGTAAAGTTGGTGGTTGTTGTTGGAGTAAGTCTATTGTGGGAATTTTTATTGGGTTTTCCAGGGGACATCTGTTGTTCACCAAAAGAGCTGTTATTTTTGAATACATGTAGTCTAGTTCTCTTGAGGTGAACAATTTCAGGCTGTTATATCGTTGTGATGTAATTTTCCCTGGAGGGATGCTTGCTTTTCCAGGATAAAAATGAGAAAAGATCCCCCTCCAGGTTGGTGTTCTTTCTTTTTGTCTTTTATGCTTTTGTTTAGCATAATCCGTTGCCCATCTAAGTGTCCACCTCTCTTCCTTTTCCCATACCACCTCCTGTCTAAGTTTTGTTTCCTCGTCCTCTACCTTCTGTTAGTCTTTTTCTGCAGTCTTCAGCGCCTCACATCTAATAGTATCTACGTCCTCTTGTGGGATATATCTTCCCATCTGTGAGATGAGGGATCGCAGGTTGTGTAAAGGTGTGTGCTTTTTCTCTGCTGGGAGGTTTGATGCTTTTATAGCCTCGGTTAGTATCTTTCCTGAGCTGCGTCCCATTTCTCAAACCTTGAGTAGTGGTAGCAGTGCAGAAGGATCTTCTTTTTCTCGACAGATCGTGACTGGGTTTTAATCCCCCTTCTGTTTCTTTTGGGATCTGTCAAGCGGGCTGGAGGAAGGACGCTTGGTCCATCTTGGTCATGGACCGGTTGCTGTCCTTGTGTGACCTCTTAGGTGATTGGGATACCACCTTTTGAGGCAAGAAGGTTCACACCATTTCTTTCCTCTTCCTGCCTGGTGCGTAAACAGGTTGAGGGGCCCTTTTTATCCTGTGCGATGGCCGTCCAGTTTGAATTCCTTTTGTTTGGCATTTTTCATCGTTGTTCCTCATTGTCCACGGCTTCTTATTGGTCATTCGAAGCTTCCCTCTACCTACTTTACATAAGTAGAGGGGGTGCCCCATCCGCAACCCGGGGGACGCACTGGATGGCTGGAGGAAGACAGCACACCAGGGTCGGAGGAAGACGGCACACCAGATTGGATGGTATGAATCGGTGTATGCCTACAATTAACCATTCGGTCTATGCCTACAATTAACCATTCGGTCAGGTCTGATACTATAAAGGATACATCCTTTTTAAACATGGAATGCAGAGGTAGATCAGATATGAATGTACGGAAGCTATCCCAGTCAGCCATAGAGTATCGATATACAGTACGGTGGGGAGGTACATCTGAAGACTTATTGTATTTCATTTTTATCTTAACTGATACAACTGTGTGATCGGAGGATCCCAGAGGAGATAGAACGGAACATGAACATAGCTCAGGGGAAGTTATAAGAAAAAGGTCTAGAAGGCTTGCATACTGACCGGTAGTATCAGGCACACGAATGGGTTCGTGAACAATCTGAGTGAGGTCATAAGTAGTGGCAAAATCATGACAGAACCTCTCGTCATCATCTGTCTTATTTGAGTGGGTCAGCCATTCCACATTATGGATATTGAAGTCACCGCAAATGTGAATGTTAGCCGAAGGATGAGCAGACAGGATGAGGTCAATTTTCTCAGATATACTCTTAAGGACAGTAACCCCGCTGTTGTGGAGGCGATAGAGGGCAAATATGAATGCGGTTGTGTAAGCAAATGCAGCCCGGAAGCACATATAAGGTAAATTAGGGTCTTCTCTGGAGACATCTCTACCAGACGGGAAGCCATCTTTAATGTAGGCGCATATTCCATGTCCATGACGATGTTGGGGGTCAGATTTAGATGTTAAGTTAGAGTATACTTTTATTATGAACTCATCTAGGGAAGTGGTTTGCCCTATGCCAGTTTCGCTTACAAAGAGTAAATCCGGATTCCTCTCCTGTAATTGAGTTTCAACCTCTGGAAGGTTGGAACGTAGACCCCTGATGTTGGAGAAGGAGACCTGTTAATAGGGGTCTATGTTGGAGGATGGGCCCAAGGTTTATATATATATATATATATATATATATATATATATATATATATATATATATATATATATATATATATATATATAAGAGGCAGTTTTTCTCTTCTGACCAAAATACCTTAAGTTTTTACAACAAAAGATGCCACATGCGAATTCATTATACCTACATTATTAGGCACTATCTTATGTAACTATATAACGGTATTTTTGGCACATTAATTCGTTATAATAAAACCCTATTATTAACCCTAGGGGTTACATCATCACGATCGTACAGATATACAATGGAAGTAACTGTTGTTTTTCCCTTCCCCAAAAGTACTACTCCCACTACCATTTGACACCGGGAGGTTTTCTGCATTAGGGTCATATATGGTTTTTCGCCCTAATTTTCTGACCAATATACTTATGAAATACTATAATCTTTCCTTTTCTCTATTCCAAAAAATAATGATTTCTCCCTCCTCACATTTTGCAAAATCTCATTGGCTTACATATACATATTCACTCATTCTGGAATGAATCAAACCTCATTAAAAAAGAACGCTCCAGAGATTAAAGCAAACATGTCTTCCCTGATTAGATAAGGTAATCGTTTCACATTAAATACCCGATTACAAACTTTGGCTACTCGAAAAAAAATTGCAACGAAAATAACATTGTCAGTTCTTTTATTTTTTCTTATGCCCACCTTTTAATTCTTTTAACTTTTTTTACTATATAAAAATACAATGTTGCGTTCATTACGAAATTGTTTCATTAAAATTATAGATCCTTGTGCAGACTTTTAAATGAATGTTTTTACAATTATATGTTGATACTTTTGGATACAATAAACGTTTTAGTTTACAAATATCTTCTGTTCAGAATTTTTTTTTTTTTATTTATTACTTATTTTCATGTTGTTTGACCAAGAAGAAATCGGATTTTTTATTATTATTCACTACATTACTTCATTTACAGTTAAATAAAAAAGAATTAATAATTTTATTTTATTTTCGTAAGAAAGATTACGCTACAGTAACTCGTTTTTAATAAAATATTAATAGAGACGAATGAGAACAAATAGTTCGTTTCCTTTTGTTTTCGAGTCTCCGATGACTTAAATTTTGACGTTTATTTATATTACAAATGTTTCACAAACTTTAAATGAATTACATTTAATTTCTTAGGCAGACTTTTCAATAAAGGGTTTTAACATTATATATTGACACTTTTGGATACAATAAATGTTTTCGTTTGCAAATATCTTCTGTTGTGAAAAAAATGATTATATTTTATTTTCGTGAGGTAGATAACGATATAGTAATTTGTTTTTACTAAAATATTAATAGGGACGCATGAGATAAAACGTTCGTTTCTTTTTGTTTTCGAGTTTCCGATTCGCTAAGTTTTTACGTTTGTTTACACTAGAAATGTTTCACAAACTTTAAATGGGTAAAATTTAATCACGCTTTTATTTCACATGTGAGGCTGTGATTAAAATTTAATTTAAATCAACTATGTTGTTTAACAAATAAAGAAAGAAATAATGCAGGATAAAGTTTTACCGTGCTAAAATAATAATTTTTTTAATTTCAAAGCCATTTAAACCTTGAGGATGGGAGGGTGTTTTGTTATTTTTCTTCCACCTTACGATTGATTAAAAAAAAAATTACCGTGAAACTCGAATTTAACGTGAAAACACTATTTACAAATAGCGAAACATTAATCAAACCAAAACCTGGTATTTATGTATTTTTTAGTACCGCGCTATTTTGACTAAGTTTATGCATTTTTTAGTACCGCGCTATTTTGAATAAGTTTATGTATTTTTTAGTACCGCGCTATTTTGAATAAGTTCATGCATTTTTTAGTACCGCACTATTTTGAATAAGTTTATGTATTTTTTAGTACCGCGCTATTTTGAATAAGTTTATGAATTTTTTAGTACCGCGCTATTTTGAATAAGTTTATGCATTTTTTAGTACCGCACTATTTTGAATAAGTTTATGTATTTTTTAGTACCGCACTATTTTGAATAAGTTTATGTATTTTTAGTACCACACTATTTTGAATAAGTTTATGTATTTTTTAGTACCGCACTATTTTGAATAAGTTTATGCATTTTTTAGTACCGCGCTATTTTGAATAAGTTTATGTATTTTTTAGTACCGCACTATTTTGACTAAGTTTATGCATTTTTTAGTACCGCGCTATTTTGAATAAGTTTATGTATTTTTTAGTACCGCGCTATTTTGAATACGTTCATGCATTTTTTAGTACCGCGCTATTTTGAATAAGTTTATGCATTTTTTAGTACCGCGCTATTTTGAATAAGTTTATGTATTTTTTAGTACCGCGCTATTTTGAATAAGTTCATGTATTTTTTAGTACCGCGCTATTTTGAATAAGTTTATGGATTTTTTAGTACCGCGCTATTTTGAATAAGTTTATGTATTTTTTAGTACCGCACTATTTTGAATAAGTTCATGTATTTTTTAGTACCGCGCTATTTTGAATAAGTTTATGCATTTTTTAGTACCTCACTATTTTGAATAAGTTTATGTATTTTTTAGTACCGCACTATTTTGACTAAGTTTATGCATTTTTTAGTACCGCACTATTTTGAATAAGTTTATGTATTTTTTAGTACCGCGCTATTTTGAATAAGTTCATGCATTTTTTAGTACCGCGCTATTTTGAATAAGTTTATGCATTTTTTAGTACCGCGCTATTTTGAATAAGTTTATGTATTTTTTAGTACCGCACTATTTTGAATAAGTTCATGTATTTTTTAGTACCGCGCTATTTTGAATAAGTTTATGTATTTTTTAGTACCGCGCTATTTTGAATAAGTTTATGTATTTTTTAGTACCGCACTATTTTGAATAAGTTCATGTATTTTTTAGTACCGCGCTATTTTGAATAAGTTTATGTATTTTTTAGTACCGCACTATTTTGAATAAGTTCATGCATTTTTTAGTACCGCGCTATTTTGAATAAGTTTATGCATTTTTTAGTACCGCGCTATTTTGAATAAGTTTATGTATTTTTTAGTACCGCGCTATTTTGAATAAGTTTATGTATTTTTTAGTACCGCGCTATTTTGAATAAGTTTATGTATTTTTTAGTACCGCACTATTTTGAATAAGTTTATGTATTTTTAGTACCGCGCTATTTTGAATAAGTTTATGTATTTTTTAGTACCGCACTATTTTGAATAAGTTTATGTATTTTTTAGTACCGCACTATTTTGAATAAGTTCATGTATTTTTTAGTACCGCACTATTTTGAATAAGTTTATGTATTTTTTAGTACCGCGCTATTTTGAATAAGTTTATGTATTTTTTAGTACCGCACTATTTTGAATAAGTTCATGTATTTTTTAGTACCGCGCTATTTTGAATAAGTTTATGTATTTTTTAGTACCGCACTATTTTGAATAAGTTTATGTATTTTTTAGTACCGCGCTATTTTGAATAAGTTTATGTATTTTTTAGTACCGCACTATTTTGAATAAGTTTATGTATTTTTAGTACCGCGCTATTTTGAATAAGTTTATGTATTTTTAGTACCGCGCTATTTTGAATAAGTTTATGTATTTTTTAGTACCGCACTATTTTGAATAAGTTTATGCATTTTTTAGTACCGCGCTATTTTGACTAAGTTTATGTATTTTTTCAGTACCGCGCTATTTTGAATAAGTTTATGTATTTTTAGTACCGCGCTATTTTGAATAAGTTTATGCATTTTTTAGTACCGCGCTATTTTGAATAAGTTTATGTATTTTTTAGTACCGCGCTATTTTGAATAAGTTCATGCATTTTTTAGTACCGCGCTATTTTGAATAAGTTTATGCATTTTTTAGTACCGCGCTATTTTGAATAAGTTTATGCATTTTTAGTACCGCGCTATTTATAATAAGTTTATGTATTTTTTAGTACCGCGACCGCGCTATTTTGAATAAGTTTATGTATTTTTTAGTACCGCGCTATTTTGAATAAGTTTATGTACTTTTTAGTACCGCGCTATTTTGAATAAGTTCATGTATTTTTTAGTACCGCGCTATTTTGAATAAGTATGTATTTTTAGTACCGCGCTATTTTGAATAAGTTTATGTATTTTTTAGTACCGCGCTATTTTGAATAAGTTTATGTATTGTAGTACCGCGATATTTTGAATAACTTTATGTAGGTTAAATTAAAGTTATACCAGATCTTTATTTTTAAGTACACGACAGTTTGAACCTTACTATTTCATTATTTCTTTTTTTTTCTTATTTTTTAAACAACGTGTATAGCTTAAAATAAAAATATATTCACATGGTTACATTTTCAATAATAGCGTGACTTAATTTGGCCCATTTAAAGTTTAATGGACAGATTAAATTAAACCAAAATTTAGTGTTTATGCATTTTTGATATTGCGCACTTTGTAGATATTTATTACAGGTTAAAATCGAGTCTCACGATGTCTTATATAAGTATTTTTTTAGAATTTCGTTTTTTTTTTCGTTGTAATTCAAATAATTATATAACCGAGAAAAAAATTATCAAGAAACAGTGTTTATTTTTTTTAACATAATAATATTGATTTTATATCCAATTTTATTGACAACTTCAAGGTAAGTGAAATAAATAACGGGATTATATATATATATATATATATATATATATATATATATATATATATATATATATATATATATATATATATATGTTAATTATTTTATCTTTTCAGCATTAACAAATGTTGAAATTTTATGGACCTACATTTATTTTGTTTAGTTTTCATAACATGAAATATAGGAAGGGGATAGAGATCACCTAAAATTAAATATTTCTGTAATATATTTAAGTAAACCTACTTTAATTATGTGTTTATTTAATAATGATTAGATATCAAAAATTTAAGGAAAATATAATTATTACTTCATTTTTTTCTAGATTTTTAAATATGGGTATGTCTATGGCTTCAAAAGCGTCACTACAAAGGACCATTGTTTTACAGCATCGATAATGTAAACACGATATTTTCTCGTAATTTCATTACTTTTGTATGCTGTAAAAATTTGTAAAAAAATATTAGCAGTTTATTTAAAGTTTCTTCTTTTAAACGGTAAAAAAAGTTAGAAGGATAATATTAAATTAGAGTTCCAGTAGCGCGCGTTGGAGGTGCCTATTATACACTTATTAAAAACAACTGATTAGATTATTTTGACATTACAGGCCCGTTTCTTTTCTACGACCTTAGTACATTTAATATTTAACACATTGATTATTAAAAATAACATGTATGTTTACTTTGAACGTAGATATCGTTCTTGAAAACAAATATTGCAAGTGCTCTGTTTTATCATTAAATTTAATTATTTTGTCCAACAAAACTAAGCTGTTGGTTTTAATTCTTCTATTTACATTACGCGACTTATTGATGTCCACCGAACGAGTCACTTTCAGTGATTGTTTGTTTTAAGATGTACTTTCGAGGGCCTTAATGTCGTACGTTACTCGTGGAGTAGTAGGTTAAAGCGTTCCCCTTTTTCGTAACTCTTTTTACAACTTTCGCTGCACGTTCGATCCTGACTTCTGCGGATAATTTTTTTAATTTTTTCAGTTTTTTTTTTTCACATGAAAGGCTTAGATTACTTTTTTCCATTAGTTTTTGGGAAACGCAAATAGGTCTAAAACAAAAATATATTGTTTCTTCATATTTCACCATTGTTTGTTATTTAAATAAACCGTTCTGTTTATAACGTTTACTTTTACAGCTTACTTAAAACAGTCACTTTCTTAAATACCGTTTACATTTATACTTGGTAACGTAAAGGTGATTACAGAAATTAAGTTCCCTTTGAAGGACACAAGGTTCGATAGTTTTTGCTACCATAACTCCAGTTTTACCTTGTACTGAACTTAACCCTGAACTATACCCTGAAAAATACCTTGAACCTTCCAGTAAATTTTGTGACACTCCCGCCTCAAAGCACAAAATGGGGGTGTATATTCCGAAGACCATTTTTGACATGAGAAGGTTGGGGGTTGGACAAGAACAAAAACAACAACAGCCTTATTTTACATTTTTATGCGTGAGAGGTGCATGCTACCACCGGGCAACGCTGGTTAATAGGTCCTGCTAGTATAATATATATATATATATATATATATATATATATATATATATATATATATATATATATATATAAAATGCTAGCGGGATCCTAATGTCTGCCATTTGTCACAGTTGATCTCTTGAACGCATCTCTGCTACTTTCCATCTGTAATCAAAACTCACAGCTTCGTGTCTTCGAACCTTATCATTTTCTGAAATCTCGGGGTTGTGTCCCTTTCTACTTCTCCTGTTATCATAAAAATGATTCAACCACTTCAGAAGAGGAAGTGAATCATCTCCAGTGTCAAATCATTTTCATCCGCAATTCTCTTGTCCAACGAACACAATCCGAATCTTCTCTTGTTGACATGGTTTTCATTATAATATATTTAATTTGCCATTTATCTTACTTTTAGATATAAGGAACTTTTATAGTCGTCTATGTATAAATATAAATACACGCACACACATATATATATATATATATGTGTGTGTGTATGTGTGTGTGTGTGTATGTGTGTGTGTGTGTGTGTGTGTGTGTGTGTGTGTGTAATAGTAAATATTTTAATTCTCATCTGCATGCCAATATGTTTCATCTGTTTCTGGGAATCATCAGTGTGGAAGATAACTGTTCTGTCGATCGCACGATTCGAACACCAGATCAAAGTCACCGTCGAACTTTCAAATCTGAATTTCTCAGTTTATGCATATAGCTAAATAACTATTTTCAAAATAAGAAAATTAAAGTCTATTCGTGGCATAAGAACACGATATTTCTAGTAGACTGTCTCAACAATCCAAATGAATGGAATGTCGCATTGAAACATGAAACTCGCATCATAGCACTGGACTCTATTAGAAGAAATATTTACCAAATATTTTCTACTCTAAAAGAGTATTAAGGTACTATAAATAATGCCATGACAAATATTTTTAATTCTTATGAACATACATATTTGTTTCATTTATATATATATATATATATATATAATCTTCAGAGTGTGAGAGAATATATAATTATTTCCAACAGCCAGACAACGTCACAGCCTACAAGAGCCATGGCAGCCAACAAATCGGAAGTCCAAGACTCGAGTTTCGCCTCATTTGGACTCATTAGTTAGACACATCCGAACTTGGGATTTCCAACCCGAACCTTTTGCATGCGAGGTGAACACTCTACCAACTGAGCAAACACACCACACACACAAGAAAACCTACCAACTTACACAGATCAAGTAAGTTGCGGAGAAATCCGACAGTGGAACGAATCTACTTCTTTCCCAACAAGGGACGTCGTCATTGCAACCAGCTATAATCCAAGCCGACGTCTCACTAGGAATTTTTATACTCATAAGGACGATGCCATCACGACACGTTAGCCTAATGAGCAACTAGCAATAGGATCTTCAGAATGTGAGAGAATATATAATTATTTCCACTGCAAGTCAACGTCGCAGCTCACAAGAGTCATTACAGATCAAGCAAAACGCGGCGAATCCGACACGCAGTTGATAGGCTTTCTTTTGTGTGTAGCTTGTTTGCTCAGTTGATAGAGTGTTCGCCTCGCATGAAAGAGGCTCGGGTTACAAATCCTGAGTACTAATATGTCTAACTGATGAGCCCAAATGAGGGCGAAACCCGAGTCTTGAACTTCCGATTTGTTTGCTGCCATGGCTCTTGTTAGGAGTCTTTATAGATGATATATCGGATAAATTTTCTGCTCGCATGCACGATAAGAGATAACTGGTGAATTTTCTTCACTTTGAGTGGGATGAGAAGCAACTTCAGATGTGTGCCCCAGAATTACCCCCCCTCAGTTACAGCAGAAATAACTATGATGCCCAAGATTCATGCGACCTGTAAATGCACTTACCCATTCCATCCGAGCATTTGCAGATACAGGAGCCCACACTTGTTCGGTCGGACACAGGATTCAAAGACTCCTCGGGTACCTGGATGAGTATATGATACCAACCACCCACAGAATAAGAGGCAGAACCAATAACCGGCTATAGATCAAGAGAGTCCCGTGTTTGTGCATAAGGTTGGTGTTGAAAGAAACACAAGCAGTATATGTATCGGACATCGGGTTTCTACTTGTCACAATCGGTGTTAAAGGTTCGTTTGTCTTTCGTTTTCCCAACATCGTTGTCACTAGCAGTTCTGCGAGAACAAAGGAAACAGTTCCTTGCGGATGCTTGCTCAGAGCACTGGTTCCGAAGAAACCAGAGACAATCCAATTCAAGCCAAGAGAAATCAAACAGACAGGAATTGAAACCATGGCTAAAGGAACATTTTACTTTAAGCGCGTTCAATGCATGTCCACATCAACCACAACAGACAATGGAGGTAAAACCCTTAGAAATAAAATTACTCCCAAATGTAACACTAACAGCAATTTACACTTCGATACCGGTTACCAATCACTGGAAAAAAAGTGAAGAAAGACATAGCATTGAGGATAATATAGCCAGTACCAGCAGGCACACCGACTATTTGGTGTTCAAGAATAGTGGTCACACCAAAAATGGATGGGTCCCCAAGTCGGACGATGGATCTACAAAAGTTGATTGATGCCACCATGAGAGAAATGCATCACACTTCATCCCCATCCAATCAGGTCTCTGTGATACCAGCACACGTCATAAAACCGGTACTAGATGGGTGGAATGGATACATCGGTCTACTGCTACCTCTAGTCGCACGGGACACTACTACATTCTTTACCGAGTGGGGTTGATATAGTTACTGCCAAGCCCCTCAGTGATCCCATAGATCAGATGGTAACATTCGTCGGTTTGATTATCTTACCGTGGACATGGTTCGTAAAACCCGATGTATAGATCTATGAGACGACTCAATAGAATCTTCGTTCTGGAACACGATTGACGATATAAATCACTTGCGCCAACAAAGGGATTGTGTTTAATCCAAATAAGTTTCACTCTTCGGAAATAGAGGAAGAATTCGCAGGCTTTCTATTTACTGCGAACGGGGTTAAACCCACAAAAAGAACGACAGAAACCATCCTTAAATTCCCTACCTCGACAAATATTACTTGGGTTAACTCCTCGTTTGGACTCGTAAACCAGGTTTCGTATGTCTTCTCGTAAGCAGAAGTTATGGCTCCCTTCCGAGAATTATTAAAGACAAAGAACAGAAAGGGACGAAACACTAGGGCACATACGGAACATACGGAATCGAAGTGATAGTGAAAAAGACCGAGAAAGGTATCCAAACGTTTAAAATGAACAGGGTAACAGGATTTGCAACTGACTATCGTAAAACAAGAATATCGTATTTGCTTTTTCAGAAACACTGCCAATGTGAGAGTGAATTGAACATAAGTTGTGGAGATGGTCACTAAACGCTCGTTTTGGTTGGACCCTGTCTTACAAATGTCACGGAATCAGGGTTGCACAAGTGGAAGGATAAGCTTTAGCTCTGGTCATTGGGCTAGAATTGTTCCGGATGTCCATACTCGGATGACCAGACTTGCAGATAACAGTGGATCACTTACCGCTAATAAAGATATTTTCAAACAAAGTCTTAGAGAATATTAAAAAAACGCTTTTTTAAATTTCAAGGAAAAAACACTGATGTACAAATTCCAGATAAAACATCGCACTGAAAAATTCAATTTAGCCTCTAATTGTGCATCTCAATACTCAGCAGGTACCCGACCAAAAGACCAAGACCAAACGATTGACACTGCAGGTAAATCCACTTTCACATCGATGTACTAGAATGACCCTAAATTTCAACCTATCACATAGGAAAGGATTATGGCTGTGACAGCCACAGCCGAAGAATGCAGGACCTTAGCGATCTAATTTAAAATGGCTTCACTCAGTCACGCAACGATCTCTCACCCATGACTCGAGTTTTCTAGCCTATGCGTGTAGAGTTATACTGCCTGAATACCTCGACAACTACGTGTAGAGCTATGAAAATCCTTCACTCCGCACATCAAGGTGTAAATAGCATACCAGCGAATGCAAGACAACGTTTGTTCTGGCCAGGTTTAGATGCTAACATCAGGCAAACCAGATCCCACTGTCACTTGCAACACAATCGCATCATCTCAGCCTAGGAAACCGTTAACGCCCCAGCAAGCCCGGAATTTCCCTTCCAACAAGTGGTGGTCGACTTTGTCGATATACAGGGTAAAAACTTCATGGTGTACGCGGATCGATATACTGGATGGGTTGAAGTGGTCTTAATTGGTTCTGTACTTACAGTGCACCTGAAAATTTTTTTCGGGTGGTTGACCTTTAATTTGGGTCCCAGGAGTACATACCACGTCATCCTATCATGCTTAAAGCAACGGCCGCGCAGAGTTGAATGTTAAAACCGCAAAACATATACTAGCCGACAACACGGACAGGGTAAAGGGTAAATAAGTGCTAGACAGACTGTGAGACACCACCGTGATGATAAGTAATGGTTTAAGTATATAAGAGGACGACTCAATAAAAATTTATCGTATTTTTTTCGACCTCCCTCAGCGTAGTATAAACACCCACAATCATCCCATGCTAAGAACAGCTTTCGGAATAAAAAAAAACAACCTCCCCAACGGCTTTCGAGGTTGGGGGTATTTATTTTCAAAGTTGTTGTTACCATGGGGAGTTTAGGGAATTTATAATACGCTGGGGCACGTCGTAAAAATTTACAACATTTATTTATATTAGACTTGAAAACGACCATGTTATTATCTATTGAGCAGTAGGCCAACGGAATTGTGTTTTACAGACGAACAGTTCTCGAATAGAAACCCGCTTATGAATTTTTTTTTAGTTTTATTGACGGAATTTGTTGACAGTTGTTGTAGTCAGACGAGTATTTGTTGCGATAGTTTTACAAGGAGCATAGATTGAAGTTTAGTCGAGCACCTATAATAAGAGTAACGATAGCGCAGAGATAGACTAGCAACGTTTGTTTTGTGAAAAATAAGAAGTAGAGAGGCGAAAAATGTCCTCACTTACTAGATTTCGAAGACGGATTTGTACCCTGTGCAAGCAGGAAAGGGTACTCTTAGCTGCTTCTCTACAGATATGGAAACAGTACTCCATCTTAGAACGTATTTAGTTTTTGTACAGGTAGAGGATTGTGTCGGGATTGAGATACTTTCTGGAATGGTAGAATGATCTAACCATCTTTCCAGTGGTTTTAGCAACGGATTGTATGCAATTCTTCCATTTAAGATTAGGGGCAAAAGTCACTTGCAGAACTTTCTCAAAGCAAAATACACCCTCAAGACGAGAGCCGTTCATTTCAAATATGGCCAAGTGCGGATTTGAGCGTTAATTGTAATAAGATAGAAGTTTGGTATTTGGTGCATAAAAAGTAATCAATCATGTTTTACCTTAACGCGGTCAACGTAGGAGGAGAGAAAATTAAAAAAAAATCTTGGTTATTACCCGTTTTAAAAGTGTTGATATTGTACTATATAATAAGTTCCGAGACGGAGGAATATTCAGAATTAACTTTTTTTGGATGCCATAATTTGGTGTTTGCATCGCAACATTCAATGCCGCAGGAAAGAAATCTTAGCTATGAATTGAGGAAATTTAAACCGAGGCAGATGCGTCGCCAATTGTGGAAAAAAAATGTCATCTTGGGTGGACATTCAATTGCAGGTTTTCGGGTGTTGGGGTTGGGGTTGGGTCATACTACAAAATGTCGGATTATTTTGAAATCTGTTTCTAATAAATGAGGTAAGAAAAGGGTTTAATGTAAAAATGGAGAAGGAGATTAGAGTTGGAAAAAAGAAGACAAGAAAGACAAGAAAGATGATGGACAGAAAAGGAAATGACGAAGAACGAAAGGGGGTGGAAGGAGGGTAATAAGAGGATTAAAGTAGGATAGGAGAAAAAAATAAAAAGTTGAAAAATACAAATTTATTGCGAAGAAAAGAGGAAATAAAGATGAAAAAGAGGACGAAGAAAAATATATGCATAAACCAAGAAATTGCATCTATAACTATCGTTTTAAAGAAATGATTAAATAAACTGAACCGAGAGAGAGAGAGAGAGAGAGAGGGAGAGAGAGGGAGAGAGAGGGAGAGAGAGAATGATAGAGAAATAAGTAGGGAAGAGTGATGGACAGATGAGTAAAAGCACAAGAGTAAAAATCCTCCTCTCTCATATATACATCAGCTGCAGCCAGTTGCATTATTTGATAATGCAAATATGGGCCAATATGATGGGATAGCTCTAATATAGGTTTCTAATAAGATCAAGTCAAAAAAAACTTTAAGAAAATTATGCACATGGAAATGAAAAATTCAGACCTAAAAATCAACGTAATGACTATCACCAAAAATAACTCATTTTAGATGTCACCCTAAATTTAAACGAAAACAATTTCGAGTCATCTTAAAACATAACGCCAATTTAATATACGTAAAGCAAAGTCTAATCATCCCTCGCCAATCATAAAACAAATTGTCTAATTCTATCGAACGAAGGCTTAACAATAAATATATTAAAGAAGTCAAGCAGCATTTAAAAAATTGCTCTAAATCTAGTGAGCATCATAATGTCGATATGAAATATTAGTAGTAGAGACAAAGAAGTTTAAAAATGAGAGAAAGAGAAATATAATCTGGTATACACCACCCGATAATCAGATGCCACAACTAAACTTAGTAGGAAATTTCAAAATTTAATTGAAAAACATTTTCCAGTAACCAATTTTTTTCACAACATTGTCAATAAAAACAATCTAAAGTTGTCTAACCCTTGTTGCAAAAAGTTTTAAATTTAAACTTAAAGCATATAATAATAAAATACTAAATGAGAGCAGTGGAGAAAATAATAACAGTGATAAATATAGCAACAATAAAATACTAATAACCAAAAACTAATAGCAATTAACCTAATAAAACTTTGAAAGTTACTAATGAAGAGAAGAGTGGCAATGGTAGAACTCGTGCACTCTGCCCACTACAAAATAAATACTCAACCAAAAACATTGTTTACAAAACCACAGAATTTACAAATAGAAAATCCAAAAAACAAGAGATAATTCGGGGATTAATGATCTCCAGATTAAAAAAACAAACAAACAGATATTACGACCATAAAACATAAACGGTAATAGTACGACAGCACATGTAGAAATTAAGACGACCGGTTGAAATTATGTCTTAATGAGAAAGTTTTAATTTTAAACATTAAAGACCTCCAAAGCCTATTCAACTGTAGAAGTGAATTAACAAACAATTATATACACAGAATAAACTATACTTCATGGTAACAACAACAATAATAAGAATTATTATAATTATTATTATTATTATTATTATTCTTCTTCTTATTATTATTATTATTATATTAATCCTATATAAGAATAACAATAATATTAATATTAACATTAATGATTATTATCATTATCATCATACTATATAATAATAACATTATTATTATTATTATTATTATTATTATTATTATTATTATTATTATTAACCTAAACTAATCAAACACTTTAAATAAGAAGCACCAACACATTAAAACAAAGTACATTCAGTCAGCTGAATGGCTAACGGAAACGTTAACACATAAATAGATATAACAATGAATAAGTGATTAGTTAAACTTACCCACGTGTATAAAAAAATATCTGGTGACAGGAATTCCATGCATTTTAGCTTGAAAAGTTCTTACGGGAATGAAACACCGAAAATTCTGTCTAGCTTTATTGCCATATATTCTTATAGCTTACTATATGTACGTATGTGTGTACGTATGTAAAAAAAAAAGAGTACTGGTTTAGTAGGCAAATTGGACATTACGACGAAGTTAGTTTGAATTTGACTTGAAAAAAGTTGGCCAATTGTTTTTCTTTTCATTGTTTTCAAATGAAATCGTGTCTGGGGTGAGGGATATTTTAGAGGTGGGTGTGGTTATGGGTAAGATTTTCACTTCTTTCCTTAACATCTGCGTACCTCTGACACCTGTAAGTGGAGACGCGTTCACCATTGGCTGACATATTCTAATATCTTTGTAATGGCCGAGGGTAAAACAAATAAATGAATACCGTAAGTTCATTTTTTTTCTTTTTTTTTCACTTTCTATATTGTTTTTCAGGGAAATAAGGTTTGAATTGCTGGGCGAAAGTGCCGGAAACACTGGCGACAAATTACATCACGTGATTATGTCATATACAGTTGGACCGGATTAATATATTAATGACGAGGCGTTATCGACAGATGGTTCGGGTGGATTACCCTTCATCTCTTCAAGATACTATACATTTGAAACAGATGTCACACGCTTTTCAAATCACACTGTATCGAATTTTCAAATTTTTAATTGGCTTCGTATTGGAGAATAAATAACATGATAATTTTTCTTTTGAAATATAATACATTTATTCTTGAATTGCGCAAATATTTGATTTTGAAGTATATTAACATTTGGGAATTTTACTTTATTTAATTGTAGGACAAGCTTAATTGAATAAGTCACTGCACTTGTCCCCTTCGACGTATATATATATATATATATATATATATATATATATATATATATATATATATATATATATATATATATATATATGTATGCATATATACGCCCGACTAACCTGACACCAGCAAAACTCCACTCCTTCATTGTTGAGGTGCCTGGTGTCTAGATACCGGAAAGTCTTCTACTCTAATCAATAGTTAAATTTCGATATGTCTTTATTATGCCAGTTTATTCCCTAGATTTTGGAATTCCCTCCCTGTTCCCTGCTTCACTATTCTGCTGAAGTTTAAAAGTTATGTAAATAAACACTTCCCTACTTAACTCTCCACAGGCTCCTCCCCGTTAGACACGACCCCAAATAGGAGTTCCTTGCCATCTAAATGGCAATACGACTTGTTTGTAGTGAAAAAGACCACAGAAAGTTTATGGAATAAACACACAGGACCTCTCCTGTTTATAATCGTTGTTTCAATCCGGAGAACATAATCTTTTCTTTTTGTAGTTTTAATTTTATATTTTGGAATTTTTGTGATAAGGATTGATAATTTTGGATTACTATTCCCATTTTTAAAGCTATTCTTAAAACGTTACCGGCAATGTAACCTCCGACCTTCTGCAGGTGAATCTTGTTGAGCTCAAGAATATCGACGAAATTTTGAACAGAACATTTTTATTGAAATTACGAGATTAACTTGCTCTCGTTCCGAAAGTGAGTCTGAAGTAATTCGTAATTGTATTCTTAGTATCGCCAATACTTATGATTGAACCTAAAACATCCTGAAGACAGAATTGATTTTAACTTAGCACTTTTATCTTCTGTGCTATGAGTGGTTGTGTACAGATTCCAGTGTTCGATTAAATACTTCCGGGCTCGACACATGCACCGTAATAGAATCGGACGTTACATCGGCCGAAAGGTTATGAGAATATTAAGTTAACGTAAACTGATGATCCACTAAAAGAAAATTTAATACGATTATTATTATTATTATTATTATTATTATTATTATTATTATTATTACAAGATTCATGAATAAAAGAATTACTTTCTTACACAAGTTAAATTATCAAAACGAGTAGGAGAATAACTTATACATGGGCTACACACCGTTTTTTCTGTTTTTCAAGAACATTTTTTAAACCATGACGCTAACATCTTATTAGGAAGATTAAAATAAACATATGATGCTAATAAACCGTATGTCTATAATCATTATTTAAATCATAATTACCATCTATTATATTATGTGGATTCAAGAAAAGAATTAAGCGTAAAGCATTTACGGCTCTTGAGAAGAAATTAGAATTTAATGGCTTAATTGCTATCTAATGTCTATGGATCTAAATAAATTATACATGAAAATAAAGTAAGCAATATGTGGCCCACATTACTAACTAACCCTCACTTCTAGCAGTTGTATTTTCAAAATTCATAATGATCGTTTAATTTATATATATATATGATTATTAAAACGGATAAAATCCGACGATATGAAATTTAAAATGGAGGCGTAGATTAACCATCCCTCTTGAGAAAGCCCGCATAAGACTGGCAAAACGTTGAGCCTCTAGGTCTCTCCGTTTCCATTTTAATATATATATATATATATATATATATATATATATATATATATATATATATATATATATATATAGTAATTTGTAATTTATAAAATATATATGGCGATTAAGCTACACTGAATATTCGGCGTTTGATCCACTCTATGATTCGTCAGGCTTATGCGCGAATTCTGTGGTTGTTTATCGTTTTTATATGGTTCTCTTATGTTGAGGATTTTAGTTAGCCAATCAGCTTTCTAGTATCCACCGCCATATATATTTTATAAATTACTAACTAGCTCTACCTACGTATTGAGCACTTTTGAAGTAAATACTTAAAGTTTACGCATAAATCTATACTTTCGTATATCAATTTTATGCGAGTAAATGAAGTAGTTATATATATATATAATATTTATAATATATAATATTTATCATATATAATATATATAATGAGTATAATATATATATATATATATAGAGAGAGAGAGAGTAAGAGAGAGAGAGAGATGGAGAAAAAGAGAGGGCTTACGTGAAAGGGATAAATAGCTCTGCCCTTCTTGACCTGGAGAGTTTTTTAAAGGTCTTAGTGAAGTGTGTATAATTTCTATTAAAACTAATTTCAGTTGAATCCTCGGGAGACTTGATATCATTTCACGAGTGTCTCGCTTCCAGTCGATTCCACCTTCTCAAATGTAAATCCGCAAACTGAGTCATTGCACAAGGCTAAACTCATACGCACCTACACACTGCGTCATCTGTCAAATTATTCCAAGAATGGCGTACCCAAGAGGCTTGGACTCTGAAAGTCAAGTCGACGTGGGTGTCTGCTATTCTCTTGAGGTTTTAAAGACAACATCATTAGAATAGGTGAAGGGGTAAGATGGACTAGTCGAAAACACGGGTAAGAATAAATAAAACAGAAAAAATCGAAAACAAAGATTGTTAAACAACGCCAAAACACCGTCCAGATCTAAAATAAAACCATCTGTGCAGTTATGTTGAAAAAGGAGTAAGGTTTAAACGTTTCTAATACAGATTAAGCATGGAGTTTATGAAAATATCAGACTTCTTGTAGGTTTAAGCGGAAGGATTGTCGCATACCAAAAAGATGTCCATGACAGACAGGATGCAGTTTCATGTGACGTCATTTATTAATTTATGGGATGTGGACTTCCATCGTTATGCAGGCCGCCATTTTGCTCTTTTCGGGATTCATGAAAATTAGCATATTTGAACCCAGACTCAAATTCGTTCTCTTATATGTGTTACTTTTACACAATAAATACATGGGATCATCTAATAGGGCCACTTGCATTCTTGACGTAATAAATATACATGAATCTAGGTTCTCTTTGTCAAGAATCTGATTGGCTGTTAAACTATAAACACCGATCGATACAGCCGTCATAGAGACGTCGAAAGATACGCCGAAAGCCTCACGCTAAAGATATGCCAGCTTCGACCAGGGCCACTCGTTCAATAAGGCGACTTACTAGATTGTTACTCGAATATTAGTCGAGACCACTCAGCTATTTCAAACGAATATATCCATTTCGCGGGAAATACTACTGATGTAGGTGGACAAAAGATAAGACAACATCAGATTGTACTTTAAAACAGGAAATGAATATACAAGTCACAGAGTACACGAGTGTATAAAATTAAACGAATAAAATTAATTCGAAAGCTAAACACCTGTAAATCAATGAAAAGAAAAAATCATGATTGAAAATTCCATTTAATCCACGAGATCGATGTTTGACATATTTAGATTAATTTTAATTTGTAAAATACAATGTTTGTAGCTCACTTCCAGACAACAGTGATAACCGCTTTCTCGGATAAATCATTTATTTTAGATGTGATTATTTAATGTGCATTCATTCTTGTAATAGAAGAATATAATTACCACAAAACAAAAATGCCAGAAACAAACTTTTTTCTGGTGAAGAATTAACCGAAGCATGATCAACAGAGCGTAGCTGTCTTCATGTACCAAAAACAGAAAGTTATCGCAGAAAAGTCAAAGAGATTCAATATCTTTTATAAATCCATTTTTACATCTGATTGGTTCATGTTTATCATCTCTATTATAAATATCATCGCCCAAATCTTTATGATCATACCATCCTATGGTGCAAAAATTACTACAACACTTGTTATATTAGGATTTGATATTAATTAAATTGTTTCAAAAGATTAATCTATATGGGACGTTCGTGCAACACCGCAAAAAAAAAAACATATTTTGAATGACACATGTGTGTTGTCGCAGTCGCTGTTGCTTTTGCGACGTTACTGTAACATTGCAAATCGACTGATTTTCCTGCGTTCAGTTGACTCCTAAAAATGTTATTATTGGACATTTTTATACTTGGAAAGTGGTGCATAGTAATCGTCCGTCTGCTTACATATCTACCAGTCAATGGTCCATCCTCGATACAGGCTGAAAAATATTATCCACTTTTTAGTAGGCAATGACCTTGTATCTGCCGAGCTTAGTTATGGTTCTGGATAGTCTTAAGTAGTCCACCCTCCTAGATTGTTGTCGTCCGCCTTGCGGACGGAGTAAGTTTATTGCATACTATCTGAGGCGCCTCTACTGGGGAATTCCATCGGGGATAGCCCGACAATTTTTAAAAGGAAAGAGTGGTCATTCTTTAGGGGAACTGGCTTGACTTTTCCTGCTATCTGACCTTGTTCTACATCTTCCTGCGGTGGAAGGAAGTAAATCCCTAGTATTGACCTTTTTTGCTGAACATATAGGAATTTATCGTGCGTTTATCTTTAACAAATTATGAATTCAATTTTATATTCAAGACGTACCACTAAAATGCTGAAATTTAGATTCAGGATAATATTACGTGCACGGGTTGTACTATGTAAACCATGTAAATGATTTGATTGGATAGATGGAGGAAAAGCTTATATATCCTTGGAAAATGGTGCCTGACTCAGATCAAATACGTCTGATATAATTGAACCTGTGGTGGCGATGTTTACACTTCGGCGTCCAAAATGAAAATGCTCAAACTCTTTTCTGTGCAGGTATTTCTACGCATGCACTCACCTGAATAAATAAAAAAAATAAAAAAGAACATTCTAAACCAATCAGATGTCTTTCTCACAATTTATAAAAATTGCCATTTTTAAATCACATTGAATGCTATGAACTTATAAAAATATTCGTAGCCTTTCTAATTTATTACATAACATTTCGTTCTCATTTATTACATAACATTTCTTCCTCGTTTATTACATAACATTTCTTTCTCATTTATTACATAACATTTTCTTTCTCGTTTATTACATAACATTTCTTGCTCATTTATTACATAACATTTCTTCCTCATTTATTACATAACATTTCTTTCTCATTTATAACATAACATTTCTTCCTCATGTATTACATAACATTTCTTTCTCATTTATTACATAACATTTCTTCCTCGTTTATTACATAACATTTCTTTCCCATTTATTACATAACATTTCTTTCTCGATTATTACATAACATTTCTTTCTCAATTATTACATAACATTTCTTCCGCATTTATTACATAACATTTCTTCCTCATCTATTACATAACATTTCTTCCGCATTTATTACAAAACATTTCTTCCTCATTTATTACATAACATTTCTGTCTTGTTTATTACATACCATTTCTGCCTCATTTATTACATAACATTTCTTTCTCATTTATTACATAACATTTCTTCCTCATTTATTACATGACATTTCTTCCTCGTTTATTACATAATATTTCTTCCTCATTTATTACATAACATTTCTTTCTCATTTATTACATAACATTTCTTCCTCATTTAGTACATGACATTTCTTTCTCATTTATTACATAACATTTTCTTTCTCGTTTATTACATAGCATTTCTATCTCATTTATTACATAACATTTCTTTCTCATTTATTACATAACATTTTCTTTCTCATTTATTATATAACATTTCTTCCTCATTTATTATATAACATTTCTTTCTCATTTATTACATAACATTTCTTTCTCATTTATTATATAACATTTCTTTCTCATTTATTACATAACATTTCTTTCTCATTTATTACATACCATTTCTTTCTCATTTATTACCTAACATTTCTTCCTCATTTATTACATAGCATTTCTATCTCATTTATTACATAACATTTCTTTCTCATTTATTACATAACATTTTCTTTCTCATTTATTATATAACATTTCTTCCTCATTTATTATATAACATTTCTTTCTCATTTATTACATAGCATTTCTATCTCATTTATTACATAACATTGCTTTCTCATTTATTGCATAACATTTCTTTCTCATTTATTACATAACATTCCTTTCTCATTTATCACGTTATATTTCTTTCTCGTTTATTACATAACATTACTTTCTCATTTATTACATAAAATTTCTTTCTCATCTACTTCATAGCATTTCTTTCTCGTTTATTACATAACATTTCTTTCTCATTTATTACATAACATTTCTTTCTCATTTATTACATAACATTTCTTTCTCATTTATTACATAACATTTCTTTCTCATTTATTACATAGCACTTCTTTCTCATTTGTTATGTAGCATTTCTTTCTCATTTATTACATTTTCACTAAAAACGATTCCTAAAATCGGCTCGTCCTAAAATAACTCACACAAATTTCTAAATAGGGCTCACCAAAAACCAGGACTGGCCCATCAGAAAGTCCAATTTCAACATTGGAAGTTTACTGTTGCATCAGTTTTAATTACAGGCAAACACATAATAGACATAGAATCCGTAGTTCTTGTGCAGCTTACATGCTGTGCTATTTTTTAGACAGGATTTTCAAGTTGAATTTGATTTTTTACTTATATTTTTTTTTATTTATTGTTAAAATACCTCATCTTCAAATTAAGAATGGCTTTCTAGATATTAACCTTATCATTTAAACACGTTCTGTAAACTGCATATATTTAGCGATTCCTGTAAAATAGAAAATAATACTCCCTTCGCAAAAAGCGTTTGAAAAATAGCTAGACCTATAGCATTTCAATGAATGATGAAACGTTCACCTGACGTTAATCAACGTCATGATGCTGAAAAAGGTCCAAGATGGCACTGGGGCCTTATATAACAATGCAGTCTCGCAGAATTTCGGGTGCTCTCACGCACGTATGCAAATTTTGAGGACTCTGTCTTTTATAAAAAGAGGCAGAGAGGTGAAAACGAGTGTACAGAAAGTACTGGCGGATGACGCTGCTGTAGTGAGTGGAGGTTTTGTGTACTCTTTTCTTTGCAACAACAAGCTATCTCAGCGTACATTTTTGCCATGAACAGATTCGACCTGCAGCTGATGAGTTGGACGGGTCCCCGGTTGGTCCTTTGGTGGTTGAATGGCTGGAGAAGGCCGATCTCGTTTGTCGGTTGTAGAAAATTAAGAATTCAGCTACGGTCATCCCATTGAGGCTCACTAAGGGGGCGTATGCTGTGTACCATCAGCTCGGGGATGAGGCGACAATGGAGCAGATAAAACAAGCGTTGTATGGAGCATTCGGTGCGGACCCTTTTGTTGCCTGGAGGCAATTCTCTGAATATGGGCTTGAGTCAGGGGATACTGTGGGTGTCTACCTGGCCGACCTGAAGAAGCTTGCTGCCCTCTTCGGCGGTGCAAGCGACCAAATATTAGCATGCACATTTTTGTCTGGGCTCCCGGATGACGCCAGTCGACTGTTACGGGCGTCATCGAAGCTAAATGAGCTTGGGTTGGAGGAGTTGTTGGCTAGAGCCCGAAACATCCTAAAGGACGTCGTGGAGCAGGTCTCAGCAGCGGTTGAAGTACTGGAATCTCCTACAGAGAGCCCACGGTGCTACAAATCCAACCAATTCGCCAGAGACTGCAGACGGACTATGGAGCACAGAAACGAGGACGCTGTTAACGATGTGACAAGCCAGTCCACGTAGCACGGAATTGTTAGGGAAACGGGCAAGGGGAGGAAGCCGCGGCACCAACAGCCTCCCCAAAGCAACACTGAACAAGGCGCTTCCTGTAGTGACAGTGCGAGTTGATGGGTGTAGACGCTCAGCGCTTGTTGATTCCGGATGCACCCAAACCCTCATACACAAGAAATGTTGCACCGTATGGACGAAACAGAAGGTCCCAGTATTAACCGTTGGCGGAGGCTCGCTGGTGTGTTGTGGGGTGAGCGTTGTCCATATAAGCGTTGGCGATGTCCCCCCCCCGGTGGCTGTGAAGGCGTTGGTGGTCGACAGGAAGCTTCTTGGATACGAACTTCTCCTTCGAATGGACACAGTGGGGTGGAATCACCGTGGACAACGCCGGTGATGTGAGGTTTTCCCATCCCGAGGAACAGGTCTGCGCGACAATCAGTCTTGATGAACCCGACTTCCACGCGGAATAGGACAAGGGCACAAACGCGTGGACCGCGTCCAGTATCCCTCTCACGCGTGGCCCAGGGAGCAGTAGGAGGCAGAACTCTTGGTTTGGATGGATAATGATTGGCTGGCTGGCTGGTTCCGTACCCAGAGGATGAGCTCGGACCACCAAGGGGCTGATCCCCCTGATGGCCGTCAGGTAAGAGAGTAAACAGAAGGTCCGACCCGTCATGGATTACTGGGAACTCAATGAACACGTCGATCCACACACGGCGGGGGCTGACGTCTGCGCACATAAACTGAGGGAGTGACTGCAGCAGGGGGCGTACACGGCAATACTGGACCTGCGAAGAGCCTACCTGCAGATACGCGTCAAGCAATCGCTGTTGCCGTTCCAGATGGTCGAGATCAAAGGGACTCGCTATTGTTTGACCAGGCTGGGGTTCGGCCCGAACGTTGCCCTGAATATTATGACAGCGATTATGCAGGCGATCCGGCGTCAGAATGAAGCCGTGCAACAGGCGACGTCGTCGTATATTGATATTTTCCTTATATTTTGTTTGGTTTTAGCACAAGTGAAAATATAGATGAAAATCTCACACGTTTATAAAAACTTTGGAGAGCAAACAATGAGAAGTTTGTTAACTTAAAAAAACTTTCATTTACATTTAAAATACCCAAAACATATGAAATTCTCCTTTTTTAGGCGATTATGTGTGAGCACACTGAAACGTTATTTTAGAATTTAAAATGGGGGTTCAGTTGTGCATATAAATATAATGTAAACTGATCCCATTTCAGTACATTATAACTCTTTAAGCAGTTAAGTAATTTTTACCACTAGTTCTAAGGCCAATCAGCAAAATCGTAAAATCACATGTAATTGCTATATTTTTCGTATTGCCACCCGTACTTAGGGTTGAGCGTGGTTTTTATGACTTTTAACAATACTATATATTAATACGATAGCGTGTGTGTTATTTATTTTGTGTTTATTTTGTTTAATTATGGATTCCCATTTCTTATAATAAATAATTTTATCAAGAATTCTTCATAAGTTTTGGTTTCGATTTCGATTATAGCTGAAGGAACTTAAGCTGATGCACCAAAATCATATTGATATATTTTTTTTTAATTTTTGAAATTGCAACTTTATAATATATATATATATATATATATATATATATATATATATATATATATATATATGTTCGATAGAACATTAACTCTATAATAATATATACGAAATCTGCAAGAATTAAAATATCATATTTAAGCGTACGTAATGACTTGGCTACGCCGAGCGTCCTTGCTAGCTTAGATGAATATTTTTGCAGTTTTAACAAGAGTTAATAATATCAGAGCATCTCTATTTAAGCCATGAATACCAACATCAATATATTACATATGAGTGAATCCCCTCTGGAATTTCCACAGGTCCTGCTAGTTATTATTTGCATCTCGTTTTTTTTTTTTGTTTTGCTTTTTACAGCAAAGCAAATCAATTTAATAACCCACCAAATTTATATAATTAGAATAAAATTTAAACCTTCATAGAAGGAAGGCACATAATAGTTAACAAAGCCCAACGCCCTCTCTTGTTGAAATGGTTTTCTAAATAGTAACATAATTATTTAGAAATTCGGTTGTAACAATGGGAGGGGGCGTTGTTAATATTTTGTTCTTACATCGTTTTCTTATTTTACCAACCAATCGTCAACTATTATGAAATGTTTATGAAAACTTTCAAGTAGCATGTTGTAAACTAACGACGAACTGATAAAATTTGGCTTTGTTTAAAATCAAAATAAACCTGCTGCATTACAAGGAAAACATTTGAGAAAAGATTTACCCGGAAATTACCCGGGAATTTATGTAATAATTTGAAAATTTAGGGGGAAAAAACAAAAAAAAACAAACAAATATCTAATTAAATATTTATAAATATTAAAAGAATCGGAATCGGGAATCGAATCGGAATAAAAAATTAGAACGGAATCGGTAATTGGATCGGAATTGAGCCAAAATTTTGGAATCGTCTCACCATTAATACACACATACACACGCACACAAACACACACACATACACACACATACATATATATATATATATATATATATATATATATATATATATATAAAGTAAAAAATGGTCACACACTTTTTGAAGACACTTATTTTTAAATTAAAATTTAAATTGAAATTTGAAAACTTTGAAATGTCGAATATAATGATAAAATCATTTTTATTTACTGATATTTTTTTTTTTTTGTAAGTCTGATATTTTGCTAATACATAGCCTCATCAGGGTCAAAAGTCCGGTTCGTGAATTTCTTTTCCTTTTTTCTTCATTTTGGTGTTATGGCGAAGAGAGGAGAATTTACGTGCCGTTCCGGTGGTTTCAAGTGTAAAATACTGCGCTCGAAACTGGAGCATTATTGCTCAAGTTTCGAGCGCAGTATTTTACACTTAACATCCATGAAAAGAAAATACAACCTTCTACTTTTTATTAAAAAGCCATGAAATGAAAAATAAGAAATATTTCTGTTGTTGTCGTTGTTGTAACCCAATCAGCAACGGTTACCAAAAGGAACACCACCAACTATGTTTAGAACGGCTTTTGGAATAAACACCCCATTTTGTGAGTAGGGTAGTGGTTAGTCATTTTATATATTTTGACAGAATTATATTTCACAGCAAATTAATTTGGTTTGTAACGTATTTGCGTTTAAACATAATTACAAGTATCTAAATCACGCTCAGGTATCTTTCTTATTTATATGAACGCAAACTACTATTATATTTTGGTTTCTGACTTACGTGGGTTTATAAATTGAAGTAAAACATTTAATATTAGTCATTAGCTTTCCGAGCCAGCAGCTGCAAAAAAAGTTAAAAAATTAAGCAACACCCTATGGAAAAGTAAAAATATCTAATACCGTGTCGATCAAACAAAAAAAAAACAAAGTTATCGGTAGTGCCAAGGCTCGAACGCGGAAAAGTGTGGAAAAGGAGGCAAAGTAAAAAACAGTAAACACTTTTATCGAATTGTCCACGGTAAAGGTAACAGTTTACTGGGCTTCAAATTAACCCTCATAACGCATGAATGAATACGTGTCTCAAATAAAAGTCTAACGCGGCAGATCTCTCTCTCTCCCACTCTCTGTATCTCTCTACCTCTCTATCTATCCCTCCCCCATTCTCTGTCTGTCTGTCTGTCTCTCTTTTTATGTCCCTTCCTCCCATTCTGTCTCCCCTTCTCTTCCCTCTCTCTCTCTCTCTCTCTCTCTCTCTCTCTCTCTCTCTCTCTATATATATATATATATATATATATATATATATATATATATATATATATATATATAACTACTTCATTTACTCACATAAATTAATATACGAAAGTATAAATTTATGTGTAAACTTTAAGTATTTACTTCAACAGTGCTCAATACGTAGGTAGTGCTAGCTAGTAATTTATAAAATATATATGGTGATTAAGTTACACAGAATATTCCGCGTTTCATCCACTCTGGGATTCTTTAGGCTTATATATACACACACACATATATATATATATATATATATATATATATATATATATATATATATATATATGTGTGTATTTATAGCGAGAGACATATATATATATATCCGCGCATATTTGGTTCCTTGGTAATTTGCTTGCTGGTCGGTGAAGCCTGCAAGTTCGTGTTAACATGATTTGTCGTTTATTCCAGAATGAAAGTGGTCTATAAGACAATGTAGTAAACGAAATATTATAATTAAGAAATAAAGGGAAAGGAAAGAAACAATTGTTGTGTTTTATTTCTAACTAAATAAATAAACACATAAATAGAATAAAATTAATAGAAATATGTAGAAATAACGGAGACGAGAGTGAGTATAAGAAGAAGCAGTTCTCGTATCTGTGTATTGTCTCGCGTGTACGTGGATGAATAAATATAATGCCATTATAAACGATTTGATATCGGAAAAATCTAGAAATGCAAAGTTAATGTAGCGAATTTAAAAAATAAATATAAAGCAAAAGGTTTGTTAAGAAACAAATGGATATGTAAAATGGCGGTGAGTTTATAAGTGTCGAACCGTTCGTTTAATGGTGGAAGATGGTACCAGAATATGAAAATGTCTACTGAGCAGCAATCATCTGTGCCGAATTTCGGTAAGGGAGAAATCAATATCTATAAATAGGAATATGTAAACTTTATGGTATGTGCATGTGTCTAATAATCAGTTAAAAGCGGTTATAACCCAGCAGAGTAGGAATATGTAGAAATGGTGCCGGCGTCTAGTGGAAACGGTGGAAGCACAAAATAGATAGAGAGAAAATTAAAACCTACTTCTTCTAAAGATGGTGAGATTGTGATCGTTTAGCTCCTCGGAAATAACCTAAGATTTTATTATAACGCCTGAATGTGTATATAATGTCGTTCGAAAGTTACATAAAGTAGTGGCTAATAGTGTAGACATAATAAATTTATATGTGGAATCTGTTGTAAATCTACGTTGTTTTGGTCTAGAGGGAGAAAACTGCGATGTTTTTATTATATATAGGGATTAATTGGAATGTTTATTGAGATTAGCATTATTTATTCATTTATTTATTGCGGACTATTATCTCAATCTTTTAGTTTTTGTTCTACGACGTTTCAGCCAGAAGACCAGAGGAATAGTTGGCCGAAACCTCGTGAAACAACAACTAAAAGATGAGGATAACAGGCCGCAATAAAACGAATCGAAGTATTGAAGTAATAAAACGCAGCATGTGATTTAAGGTTTTAAACTCAATGAAATTTCGTTCAATGTATATTTCTTTACTTACATAATCCTGCAAATCCTTAAAATTTCATATTAAATATGTAGATATAAAATTTGAGACTCAAAACGTAAAATAGTGCTATGAGTTGGATGCAAAAGAAGATAGGATGTTTTAATTATTCCTGGGTAACGCCGAGTCATCATGCTAATTCTTAATAAATTAAAAGTAATGAAAGAAATTAAATTTTAACACAAGAAATAAAATATTGCGTATAGTTTGTTTTGTTTTTTTTGAATTTTAACTTTAACAAACTATTTTTCATATACTAGGTAATCAAAAAAAAATGTTCTGTCCGTTTTTATTAACCATTTAATGAAACTGAAATATATATGAAATGCGTGAAGCAATTTTTTTCAAAATAGAGTAAGAACATCAGACGTTATAAAAAAAAAACATGTGCACCGTGCCATAAGTAACCGGAAAGCTGTAAAAATGACGGAAGTGTTTAGAGATCTGGTTCGAGGCTGTTTGCTTTCTCGCCACCGTACAGCATCCATACTCAATCGAATGCATACCAATGATGCAACGTGAATTCTTTACGAAACTCAGAAACGTTCCAGACATTAGTTTTATCCCCAGCATACCGTCCCTCACACTGCAAGATCACCCATGGTTCATTACGAACAGGTACCAATGGGCCAAACGATCATTGGAGACCTATACTCGCAACATTTGAAATGTATGCATCAGATATTGTGCCAGGAGGAGTCAGCACTGGTGAATCGTTACGTTATGAGGAGTGCTTTTCTTCCATGACAACACCAGGGAGCGTGTCGCACGAGGTGTCAGGGATAACTTACAATAACTTGAGTAGGAGAGTTTATGACACCCCACTTATTCACTTGAGCTTGCGCCATCTGATTATCACCGCTTCCACCTTTTCGTGGAATATCCTTCACTAATGAAGCAGACTTGAGCCAGCCCCCACGGGTTTCTTCGCCCCTCCCCCCGGACTTCTACTGCAAAGTGATTGAAAACGTATTATCCGAAGGTGCTGGGTGTCGATGTCGATTACTTTAAAGATTAAATATAAAGTCGCACATACTGTAAATATTTTTTTTTACCTTTAAAAATGGATAGAACCTTATTATTATTATTATTATTATTATTATTATTATTATTATTATTATTAGCTCACAAGGAGCTTTCACACTTCAGAGATCTTTCCCTGAAAACAGCCTGTGGTGTTGCCTGAAACCTGAGTGACAACGTTTTTCAGTACTCTCCACCTCTTTCGATAACATTTGCAAATAATTTTGCGTTATCGCAACAGCTGATTGCCATTGATTTCTCCTTAGCAGCCGCTATTGGTCTTTGCTGGAATTTGAGTGGCAATAAGCCTCCACCAAGGTCGCATTTTTTTCGCACTTATTCGGCTGAGGTCTGGTCAGTTCATCGGTCTTTCATTATTATTATTATTATTATTATTATTATTATTATTATTATTATTATTATTATAAAATGATTAACACTTGTGTGTTTTTAATACTTTTGCTATTTTTTTATTTGTCGAATCTATTCATTTGCTGTTTCAGTAATTCTTATGTGAAATGACAGCAAAAACGCAGCAAAAGTTGCTGAAAAAATAAAAAACTGATATTTTCTGCTTTTCGAAGTTATTTTGCTTTCGAATTAAAAACAACGTTGCTAATAGAAAGAAAAAAGATGAAAGCGAAAAAAAAAAAACGATTCAGTTCGGAACACAGAGAGTGAGAAAGATAAGAGAAGGAGATAACATAATATACATGTGATTTAATAAGCAAATACTGACTATACAATAAACATGTGCGTTTACACAAAAGGCACAGATAGAAGGGGGAGATAGTCACATCTTTATGCACACACACGTACACACACGCACAGACGTGTACACACGTGCAAATGTCCACGTTCAAAGACAAACGCACACATATTCACATACACACACAAAATGTACACACTTAGAGAAAACGTTCAATTCTCACGCACACATGGGCACAAAAACTATGTAAAATACGAAGTAATAAAAACACACGAACAGGAAGAGGGCACGTACACACGCACACATGCGCATATGCAGAGAGAGATAAGCGTACGCAGTAAGACATACAGAACCACTCACACATTCAAAATATGTACACGTTCAGACAGAAATATGCGCAAACTCATCAAAACATACATGCATACACGCCTACACAAATAACATGCATTCAAACATATAACAGATACATACGCGCATAGCACATACGTAATACACACATACACGCATAATACACACAATACACACATAACACACGCGCATTAGACAGATACCAATACATAACATACACACAATATATACATACACATATAACACACACACGCAATACATACAGACACACATAACACACACAATACACACAAACACACATAAAACACGCGCAACACACACATAACACATCCATAACACACACGCAATACACACATAATGCACACGCAATGCACACATACCACACACATAACACACACGCAATACACACATAATACACACATAATAAACACGCAATACACACATACCACACATATAACACACACGCAATACACACATAACACACGCGCAATACACACATAGCACACACGCAATAAACACATAACACAGATATCAATACATAACATACACACAATACATACATACACATATAACGCACACGCAATTCACATATAGCACACATAACACACACAGTGCACACAAACACACATAACACACGCAATACATACATACCACACACACAACACACACGGAATACACACATACGCACATAGCCAGAATCAAGTAAAGTTTTAAATTTCCGCTAATATGTAAAATTTTATATACATGCGTGTACACTTTTTATATAGTGTAAGACGAGATTGCTTTAAATGCATCAGAAACGTTTATGAGTAGCTTACTTGCCATAAGTATTATACTACTAGCCTCTTCTTATGTACTGATTATCGTTCATACTGAAGCTAAACATACACATAACTGCATAAGTATAAGCAACAATAGCATTTTTTAAAAATATTTTTTTAATTTCTTATACGGTAAGTTTTTTGTGCCCATTTAAATGTTTTCAAATATATATAATTAACTCACGTTACTCCCCTTGTTGCTTAGACTACATATTTCATAATTCATAATACTTTATATAGTTTGAATTTTATTAAACAAATATATTGACGACCATACGCGCGGTTATGCACTTAAGAGAACAACGAGGATGCTAAAAAGAGCTCTCGGTTGGTTTCAATAAAAAGCAGGGCAATGTTGGCAGCTGATTTGGCTGCCCCGTACCCAGCGTTACAATCTTCAAAGGAAGAAAAAAAATATAACTCAAAGTTTGATGCAGATGCATTCTTTTCACTATTGAACTAGTTGAATGTAATTTATTTTAAAATTTTGAATAGAGGTCGGTATTTCGGTCGATGCATCCCAACACTAAATAGTAAAGTTTAATGATAATAATATTTTTTGAAAATATACATTTAATAATTAATAAGAATTTGTTCGTAAAATGAATATAACTTTATGTACATGTGCCCCTCTAAAATGTTAATATTTACTACAATAATAATAGATATAATAATAACGACAAAAATAATAACAATAATAACAATTATTATGACAAAAATAACAATAACAATAATAGCAACAATTATAACAAAATAAGAATAATTATAATAAAATAATAATAATAGCAATAATAATAAATATAATAATAATTATAATGATAACAATAAATAATATTAATGAACATACTAACAATAAAAATGTTAAAATATATATAATAGTAATAATTATAAGTAATAATAATAAATGATGATAAATAATAATTATAAATAATAATATATAATATATACAATAATAAAATAAGAAATAATCACTTATAATAATAATAAATATTAAAAATAAATAATAATAATAATAATAATAATAATAATAATAATAAATCATAAAAAATATTCCATTTTACTAAACCTATTTCTTAGAATACATATTCCCAAATTCATAATGACCAATTCATTAATTTAAAACATTAAAGTTTTTTTTCGCGTGGGTCTGGTTTGTTCTGTGCGCACTCCTTAAATGGTAAAGTTTACAAAATAAATGAATGAATGAATGAATGAATGAATGAATAACAATATAATACATTAGAACTAATTCACACTGAAATTTTCAAGTAAAAAATACCTTAGCACATATAATAGAAATTTAGTAAAAGAATAAAACCAAAATGTTTTACATTAATCCCAGTAATTATATATATATATATATATATATATATATATATATATATATATATATATATATATATATATATATATATATATATATAAAATAAAATAAAAATTATGTAATTATCTTATTATGTCTCGGCAATCGTGTGAAAAGCATATCTTATTTTTCTTTTATTAATATTATTGGAATTTTCACATTTTCTTTTCTTTGTAAATATTTGTGAATTATTCCATGGATTTTGGCCTTTTGGATTATTTTGGACCATCTTCCAATTACGTGATTTCCTTGGATATTACTTGTGCAAATTGACCTTGTGATTACTGACCTTTCACCAGACTATCCATTCACGTGTAATCACCTTTTTCTTCGCCATATTCTCTCTACTTCACTTTTTGTTTTCAAGTAAGATCTTTGACTTACTTGTAGTTTCATCAAATACTTTTGTATGCAAAATCCGATCCCGCATTTTGCTAATTCCTACCCTCTGATGAGAAGGAAAGTATTTCTTCGAAACTCTGCGCATTAAGGACTATCCACTTATCAAGTGTTTCCTTTTCAGATTAAATACGTTTTTAACTCTTTTTCAAAGTGTTTTTTAACATGTTTTATCTTTTATATATATATATATATATATATATATATATAAATATATATATATATATATATACTTAGCTAAGGTATATATATATTGTGATTTTGCTCAAGTATATACATATATATCTATAATATAAAGCTGAATGTGTGCGTGTGTGTGTGTGTGTGTGTGTGTGTGTGTGTGTGTGTGTGTGTGTGTGTGTGTGTGTGTGTGTGGTCACGAATAGGCTCCTATATAGTTGACTATTTTAAAAAACTGATTACATATAACGATAGAAGATGTATCGAGACACAGGAATGATTATGTTTGATCTGGCAGAACGGTGGTTCATTAAAATTGTGGGGTCTGCGTTCGCGCCTGGTCTACAAAGTATGGAAATAGGCACAAACTTTAATAAAGACTTTTCATATCTATCTGCGTAAGTATGCCATGATAATTATGTTTCAGTTTGAAGAAATATGGTATAATAAAATTATGGGGTGTTCGTTCGCATCTGACTTCCATAAAATGGAAATATGTCACAAAGTTTAATAAGGTTTTTTAATATAGATCCACAGAATAGTGTAATAAGTGTTTCAGTGTGAACAGGTATGGTATAATAAACTATGGGGTTTATCTATTTTATTTTTACTTTCATCATATTTTGCTTTGGTTTTGATACCCCCAAATTCAATCCAAATTTACAACCCTTCCTTTTCATAACCTATCATACTTTCATAAATCAGTGTCCATTTTCTTTAGGCTGTTTTTGAACCCAGTCAACGACAGGCACTTTTGCTAGTATATATATATATATATATATATATATATATATATATATATATATATATACACACACATATATACATATATATGTATACATATACATATATACATATATAATTTAGTATAAAATATTATTTAATATAACTTTATATATATATATATATATATATATATATATATATATATAAAACTATATACAGGGTGACCCCTCAAAAAAACAAACGCTACATGGAGGCCATCTAGAACATATGCTGTAGAACGGAGAAAAAAAGGCAAAAACTCTCGTGTTTTGATGTGATGTTTTGAATATAATAAACTAGTTATGACCAAAGTTTCATTTCATTCGGACAAAACACTAAGAAACGGGGCCTAATTAGAGTTCGGGCCCGTTTTTTTTGGTCACCCTGTATATATATATATACATATGTATATACATATATATAAATATATATAAACACATATGGAGACATATATATACATACATATAAATGCATATATATACATATATATATATACACACACACGTGTGTGTGTGTGTATGTGTGTGTGTGTGTGTGTATGTGTCTATCTATCTTCGGAACAGTGGTTATCTTCGATGTTTTTTTCCTCTTTGAAGTTTTAGTAATACAGAAAGATGCCATAAAAGCACCACCTTTAGTATTTGTTAGGGCATTTTAAACTAATCGAAAAAAGCGTCTATTAAATCATTAATGAAAAATAAAATATGCTTGAATATTTGTAATTATCGGTTCATAAATAAATATGAATTTTTTAAATCGTATATATGCGTTCACATTAAATAGCAAATGTATATTTTAAAAAATAATGTTACTTATTGTAGGTAGGGGGCACACATACAGAATATGTTATTATCACTAAAAATCAACAAGACTGCCTGTGTGAGACAGAATTCGTTCCCTATTTACTCGGAAACGGTTGTTCTGATATTTTGAAATTTCGCACGAACGTACCTAATGTGTCTGGGAGTATTCTTACGTAGGTGTTGTATCTGAATGCGTCTAATAAGTATCGAAAATCGATAATCGAAAAAGTCCGATTAGAAGTGGAAGTCCGATTTTGACAAAAGTTGGCACATTTATACAAGCTGATATCAAAGTGTATTGGAAAAGTTTTATCACCGCACAAGCAGAAAGACCCAACCTATAAAATCAACTGTAGATTCTTTTATAAGACAGGCGTCCGTTCTAAATGAATGTTTCTTTATAGCAAAATTGAATTATGATGGTTGACTTTTGTACATTCGACTTTAAATCAAGTGATTATGTTAACATAATTTCATAAAATCAACAGTTGGTTCTTTGACAAGACAGAGGCGCGTTCGAAATGATTTTTTTTGTTCGAGGCACAGCTGAACCATAAGCCATGACTTCTGAATTTTGAACGTTAAGTGAAACCATTATTTATAGATAATTTTATAAAATCAACAGCGGATTCTCTACAGTGCAAAGTAGGCTACAATCTATTTTGAACCAAGTCACTCATCGTACACTGCGGAGAGGAGTCTCTAACAATCAATTTATTTGATTAAAATAATGTGCGATTTCACAGATTTCGTGGACAATAAATACTTGGAAGGGAGAAAACGTTGTTGATTCTCATTCAATCCTGAGCAATGTCAGGACTTCATGCCAGTACACATACTTACATATAAACACATCCACACACATACACATGCACACACACGCACGCGCGCTCGAGCGCGCATATATGTGTCGTTGATAGTGCGGTCTTGAACCCTTTTACGTTTTAAATATTCTGCCTGATGAGATCAAAAATGATGGAAACGGTCTGCACATTGTAGCAAGATATAATTGTATTTCTATAAAGAAAAAGAAAAACTATACATACATGCATATATATATATATATATATATATATATATATATAGTTTTGCACCACTTTTATGTCCCTTTTCAATATAATCCTTAATTAAATTTTGATGAAAATCTTGTACATTATTTGGACTTTAGTAAATGCGACACATTTAAATTTCAAGTTTGAAGACTTTTTTCTTAGAAAAATTGATTAGTTGACGTTTAATAATGACGATGGATCAAAAGCAATGCATCTGAACTATTTGACTTCGTAAATGCTAACTTTTGTCCATATCATGCTTTCTAACCCCCCCCCCCAAAACAAAACTGAAATTTAGAATATTTATTTATTGATGTCTAATATGTTATTAAGATTTCCACCCAAATCTGAGATTTTTTTTAATTTTCACAAAAGTTTGCACCAAAGATAAGTTGGAATCTGTCTTGGTATCATAACCGATTTGTTGTCCAATAATCTACTTACAAGTAAAAGGGATGGGGAGAAGAGGAGTTCATGCCTCATCTTATTTATCCTTTCTAAATAAGTCTAAATTAATCTAAATATAACCTAACGTACCATTCGTTACGTTTACTGTTTTTCAAAATTTATAATGATCGGGTAATTATTATATGAACGAATCCTCTATACACCAATATTTAATCATATACACATGCCTTACTTTATATATAATTTTTTTTATGCAAATAATTTTTATACCATGCTTATCCTTACACGTGCAAAACGGATACCTATGCATTCATATATTGTGGAGTTCTACAACGAGCAAGAGATAGGTTTCATTATTACAGATGGTTAAATAAACTGGCGTGACTGTATTATCAACCATTCTATCATCTACTGTTTTTCTTTTATGTACACTTTTCCCCTTTCTACTTTTCTTCTCATCTTTGCAAATGATGAGACGAGACGCCCCTCCCCCTCCGCTGTTCCCTTTTCCTCTCATCGCTGTGACGTATAAGCAAATGATTGGACAACAAATCGGTAATGATAACAAGATAAGTTCGCAACTTATCTTCGGTGCAAACTGTCGACCGGCTTTGGTCAGTACACCGCGCACTATGCTTTATTTTATAAAGTGAGATTTTAAACCCTTGTCATTGCGACACCACGCCACAAACACTTATGAAAATCAGTAACAAAAAGTCATAATCGATATATAAATAAAATTGTTGGATAAATTTTTATCTGTTTGTGCATTTTTCGTATCAACGTGAGATTTTTTTTAGAGATTTGAAATAAATAATACGATAACGTAGAATTACATGGCTGTTCGATCAAAAAAGACGTTATATACTTTAGTGCAATCGTGACATACCAAACAGTAATAATATCGATAGTTATTTTTAATTGAATAAAACTATAACGTACTTTACAATAAAACAATAAATAAGTCACTTTAAAATGAAATAAAAAACGATAATAATTAAATTACTTTCAATGAAACCAAGCTAAAATAATAGAATCAATGAAATGTAAAAGAATAATTTCAGTACAAAAATAATTTAAAAACAATAAAATTTAAAAATTCTGTTGCATGATTTAGTAGAATACTAGAACGTTCCTTGTACTGCTTATGCTCTTTCGGAATAATTTTATCATTTTAATTATTTTTTTCTTGGTAATATTGCGTAAATTATCACTTTTCCTAATAACTGTAATTTTTTTTCTCATTAACATTATAATTCTAATTATTTTTTTTAGTAATATTATAATTTTAATTATCTCTTTTCTTATTATTATCTTAGTTATATTATAATATTTATTTTTAATGATGTATATTAACGCCATCAACTATTTCCAATTTAAGAACACTGAAGTGGGGCCTAAATAATTCAAATTGATGTCTGGAAGGTCGGTTAAATATGGTCAAGAAGAAAGATTGGTGTTGAACAAAGAATCAGAAACATTATCATCGTATACGATAGACAATTATCATTATTATTATTATTATTATTATTATTATTAGTAGTAGTAGTAGTAGTAGTAGTAGTAGTAGTAGTAGTAGTAGTAGTAGTCCAGTAGTAATAGTAAATTGATCTTGATTGAATGTTTGAAATGATATCAATGTTTTAAGTTTATTAAAATATTAAATAGCAAATCAGTACATATTTTATAAATAATTATCCTGAAAACAAGTTAATGTGGGGTTAAAATGTAGGTTCATATTTTTTCCAACAGCAAAGTTGAACTCTGCATAACTAATGTCGTAGAAGAAGAAGAAATGAAGAATAATTAATTGTACTTATTGGCTTTCTTCAAATGGTTTCTTGGCGAGAAAATGACCCCAGATGTTAAGTACTGACCACGAAATTAAACATGGCGAATTCTTTATGCGTGACCCCCAGGCAATTGGAGGTCAAGATATTCACGTGACCGTGTTAGTTTTAAGTTATGGCACTCCACACAACAAATAAGGTACTTCAATTTACTTACTTATACACGCACATACACTTATATATATATATATATATATACACACACACAATAAAGATGATAATAATAATTATAGTTACAATTGTATATATATATATTTGTATATATACGTATATATACATATATTTGCATACATATATATGTATATATGTACATATACGCAACTATTCGTGTGCATGTGAGAATGACTGAGGTCAATTTGATATAAATATAATTCAGATGGACATTGGTCAGCACAGCTGGCCAACATATTATCAGCTTGTAATCATCCGAATTGCCAACAACATGGCAACCAAATAAATTAACTACTTTTGCGCGTTTTTCAATTGTATTTAAATTGGTAATTTCAATACCAGAAATGTTATACAATAAATTGTTTATACCGTACACACATATTAACATTTTAAATATCTTTCGAATATGACGCCATTTTTTCATTGGGTTTTTCTTTTGTAAACATAACTGTTTTTTTTTTCTGGTCTGTTAACCAACCTATTGAAACATAAAACCGATTTGAAACCCTTTAAGGGTAATTTATAAACTTTATATAGATGATAATGTTTTTGTGTCGTTGCTTGGGATGATTTGAAGGGAGATAATCCAATTAAGTTGTTTGCAACGACACAAAAACATTTTCAAATAGAATAACTATGAATTTTCAGACGGTAAATAGATTAGAACACTTCACCATATGTCCTACAAGGCTTATATATATTTAATACACCCATTTTACTTTATTCTTTTTCAATCAAATTCTAAACCTGAAATGGTCTTATATCCTTGTACCAATAAAACGATAATCTATAAATATTACTTGCCACTAATACGAAACTAAAACTAACCGTAATATCCTTATAAGGTTGTTACGAGCATAATATAAATATAGATACAAAATTTTTTAAAAATCTTTTTACAAAAAATCAATCATCGGGAAATAAAGGAATTTAGGAACCCAATAAATAGGATATATTTTTTTTAAAAATTTTCTTTTTTAAATGGCTTAGGGCTCCCCGTAGAAACTTCACATAACTCTGTTCTTAAATAAGGATACGAAAATTAGGCGATACATTAACATTTAAATGGGCTTTTCCGTAACCACAACCAAGGTAAATATTTCTCGAATGTTTTTCCCGTTAGGCCCCCCCCCTCTGTTTTCTTTCTATTCAAAAAACGCTACATTGCCAAAAGTGTGTTTATTCATAAAGTCTGAAGAAATGCTGGTTTTTGAAAATTTTCAAACGATATAATGCTTGAAACTGTCGAACTGGACATTGAAACAATTGTAACATAAAATGAAATACACTTTTCGTTACCATCAACACCTTGTCTTGAAGTCTTGATTTTGCACACACAGTATATTAATGCTCAATTATAAAATGTGATAATTTTGTAGCTTAATCCTTAAGTCAACCTTTTTTGGCTTAAAACCTATTGGTATATGAAAATTTACTGAATTACACGAACTCAATATATTACATATAAGTCTATATATATAAGATTTTCACCCTGTAAAAGTATATTTAATAAATTTTTAATGTCTTTCCTTGGAAAATTATTTGGTTAGTAAGTCAATAAGACTCTTGTAATAACTGTATTAGTTTGTTTCAATAAAATTCGCACTAGACTAAGTAATATTTATAGGAGTTATCAGTTGTTTACAATGTAACACTGTTCGGAGGATTTAAAACAAAACCGTATATAAAATCATGACTCAAACACGCATATATATATATATATATATATATATATATATATATATATATATATATATATATATATATATATATATATATACTAGCTGTACCCTGCCACGCGTTGCTGTGGCTTAATTTCGTGTAATGGAAAATTCTAATAAAAAGAGAAAATGCATGTTTCTTATATTCTTAGTACAGCAATCCACTCCAAAAAGTTTAAAAAGAAAAGGCGAAAATGAAAAAAAATATGGTACTCTTGCAGAATTGGATCCGGATCCTCGGGAGTTACCATCAATCATGGCTTGGGCTCGACCAACATTCACTGGATTAAGCCGAAAGTTGCTAAGCCATTGAAACGCTAAATAGTTTTCTTTTTTATTGTATTCAAAAATGTGAGCAAAGATAAGGTAAATTACGTTTCTATCTAACTGGATAATTTTTTAGTGTTTTTATTTAATGTAAAATGTTTAATCGGATCAAAAACGCAATGTTTATCTATTTATTTGAAAAAGACGAATGGTCGCGGACTCTGTTGAATACGGTAAGTTTGGGAAAATCAGTTAAAAACTATACAAAACAATGTCAGACACCTACTGATTATATGTTATTGTGACATAAGCTGACATATTCGGTGGGTTTCTGATAGTATTTTGTATAGTTTTTAGTTTTAAATCATTTTCTCAAACTTAACATCATCAACAGTGTCCATCACCGTTTGTATTTTTCAAATACACTGATAAACACTGTTCTTCGAGCCGACTAAACGTTATAGTAAATAAAACGGCTTTGTATTACTAAACACAGAAACGAAAAAGTTGTTGAAAAATAAATATAACAAATAAATGTTATCAAAGGCAAGATAAGTTACTTTTCTACCTAACTGGATAAGATTTTAGTGTTTTTATTTAGTGTAAAATGTTTAATCGGTTTGAAAAAATGTAGTGTTTATCTGTATATTTGAAAAATACAAATGGCGGCAAACTGTTGAACACATTAACTTTGGGAAAATGAGTTAAAACTAAAAAACTATACAAAATACTGTCAGGAACTCACTCAATATATGTTACTGTGACATAGGCAGACATGTATTCAGTGGTTTTTAACAGTATTTTGTATAGTTTGTTTTAGTTTTAACTCATTTTCCCAAACCTAATGTGTTAACACAGTCTGCCGCCATTTGTAATTTTCAAATATAACAGTAAACGCTGTGTTTTTTGAGCCGAATAAAAATTTTGCATTAAAACAACAAAAAAAATTATCCATTTCGGTAATAAAGTAACATATCTTGCCTTTGATAATATTTGTTATACATTTATTTTTTGACAACTTTTTCGAATCTATATGTACAGTAATACAAACCCAATAAAAACACTAAAAATTATCCAATTAGGTAGAAAAGGAACTTATCTTGCCTTTGAAAATATTTACTTGTTATATATTTGTTTTTGTTGACAACTTTTCCAAGTCTTTGTGCAAGTACAAACCCAAAGGTGTATTTTTCTGTCTAATTTTATTTTTGTTACCGCGCTTAAATTTAAATTTCACGATATCTTTTTTGGGGGGAGGGTATTTTTTTTACATTAGGTCCACCTCCACAATTTTCGACTATGCTGAATAAGAAAATCTCATTTAAAATTTGCAGAGGCCATTAGTTTTCGAGATATAAAGACCTGTACTATGCACTATAATTCACTGACGGCCATGAATAAACACTCCCAACCTCCCCATATTAAGAACGGCTTTCGGAATAAACAACACCCATGCCTAACCACATGTTTTAACCTTTTACCTGTCTTTCGTCTTTTAAAAACGGCTTTTGGAATAAATACCACCATTCTCACCATGTTAAGAACGGCTTTCAGAATAAACACCCCCAACCTACCCATGTTAAAAATTGTGGAGGTGGACCTAATATGAAAATTTACTTTTTGTTTTTTTTAATAAATTATTAGTTGAAAGCACAGAATAGTGACAAAACATCATCCCCTCCCCTTGGTAAGGATAGCAAAAAAAAAAAAATATAATGGTTTTCTTGGTAGAAACTTTTCTGTATTTCACCTAACAATTTCTGGTGCTAATGAACTTACTAATCTGCGCTATTTTTTAAATCGTATTTCCACGTTTAATTAAAGTTTTATTATATGTTTTTTTTATTCAATTGTAAGGTTAAAGTACAGAATAGATACAAAACACCCTCCCCATGTTAAGAATGACTTTTAAAATAATAACGTTATTATTTCAGCACGGATCACTCTCTACATGAGTACTTACTATTTTTTCAGCCATTCTTACCATAGAGAGGGGATGGTGTTTTGTAACTATTCTATGCTTTTTTAACTAACAATTTATTATTAAAAAAAAGATATTGTGTAATTATAAAAAAAAATAAAAAGATATTGTGAATGTTGAATTTAACTTGAAAAAACCCCCAAAAAAACAATGTGAACGGCGCGTTCAACATTTTAGCCGGACCTTATTTGGCAATAAGGTCACGTGAGTCGATTAATGGGTGCTAATGCACTTACTGATCCGTGCTATTTTTTAAATCGCATTTCCAAGCTTAATTAAAGTTTTATATTTTTTTGGTATTTTTTTTTAGATTAGGTCCACCTCCACAATTTTCTTTTAAATGACGACTTTTAAAGGTTTCCGACTATGCTGAATACAGAAATTGCATTGAAATTTTGCAGAAATAAGTAGTTATCGAGATATAGATAGTTGTTTAATGCATTGTATTCTTTGGCGGCCATCTTTATTACGCGCGTAGATTTGTTTATGACGCGCGCAAGCGTGTAAAAAAGACGGCTACCAGAGATTACAATGCATTATACAAATTTTTAATATCTCGATAACTACTTATTTCTGCAAAATTGCGATGCGATTTCCGTATTCAGCATAGTCGAAAACCTATAAAAGTCGTCATTTAAACGAAAATTGTGGAGGTGGACCTAATCTAAAAATTTACCGTTTTTTTCATTCAATTGTAAGGTTAAAGTACAGAATAGGTACAAAACACCCTCTTCTCCCAATGTTAAGAATGGCTTTTTAAATAATAACGTTATTATTTCAGCACGGATCAATAAGTGCACGAGTACCCCATTTCTTTAAAAGCATTCATATTTTCTTATATAAAAACAACTTCTGTAAAAAGAAAAGAAAAAAAACGTGCACTTTTAATCTTTGTTAAAAAGGTTTTCTTGAAAAAAACAAACAAAAAAAGGTAAAAAAAGCAAAAAGCAAAACGTTAATCGGTATTCATGCAGAGAGTGATCCGTGCTGAAATAATAACGTTATTATTTAAAAAGCCATTCTTAACATCGGGAGGGGAGGGAGTTTGTACCTAATCTGTACAATTGAATAAAAAACATATCATAAAACTTTAATTAAACGTGGAAATACGATTTAAAAAATAGCACGGATCACTCTCTGCATTAGCACCGAAAGTACAGATTAGTTAGAAAACATCCTCCCTCCCCATGTTAAGAATGGCTTTCTAAATAATGTTAATGCTTCAGTACTGTTCCTTGTCTGCTTAAGTTTAATTTTTGTTTATTAAATTGTTAGGTGAAAGTCCAGAATAGTTACAAAACACCTTCTTCTCCCCATGTTAAGAATGGCTTTTTAAATAATAACGTTATTATTTCAGCACGGATCAAAAAGTGCACGAGTTCCCAATTTCTTTAATAAAGAAAAAGCATTCATATTTTCTTACGTAAAAACAACTTCTGTAAAAAAAAAGGAAAAAACGTGTACTTTCAAATTTTTTTCAAAAAAATACGGTAAAAAAAGCAAAGAACAAAACGTTAATCGGTATTCATGCAGAGAAAAAGCCATTCTTAACATGGGGAAGGGGTTTTGTACCTATTATGTACTTTAACCTTACAATTGAATAAAAAACATATAAAACTTTAATTAAACGTGGAAATGTGACTTAAAAAATAGCGCAGAGCACTCTCTGCATTAGCACCGAAAGTACAGAGTAATTAGAAAAAACCCTCCCTCCCCATGTTAAGAATGGCTTTCTAAATAATGTTAATGATTCAGTACTGTTCCTTGTCTGCTTAAGTTTAACTTTTGTTTATTAAATTGTTAGGTGAAAGTCCAGAATAGTAACAAAACACCCCTATCCCCATGTTAAGAATAACTTTCTAAATAATAACGTCATTATTTCAGCGGGGTAGCTTCTCTGCATAAGTACCATGTTTTGTTTTTAAATTGTTAGGTGAAAGGACAGAATTGTTACAAAATACCATCCCCATGTTAAGAATGTCTTTCTAAATAACATTATTTCAGCACGGTATTTTCTATGCATACGTACTATCTATTTTTATTTATTAAATTGTTAGGTGAAAGTATAGAATATATGCAAAACTCCCTCCCTATGTTAAGAATGCCTTTCTAAATAACGGTATAATTTCAGCACGGTACCTTCTCTGCATAAGTATTATCTTTTGTTTATTAAATTGTTAGGTGAAAATATAAAATAGTTACAGAACACTCTCCCTTTCCCATGTTAAGAATGGCTTTCTTAATGGTGTTATTTCAGCACGGTACCTTCTCTGCATAAGTACCATCTTTTGTTTATTAAATTGTTAGGTGAAAGTATAGAATAGTAACAAAACGTCCTCCCCTATGTTAAGAATGGCTTTCTAAATAACGTTATTATTCTATTATTATATTATTATAGTACTTTCTCTGCATAAGTACACTGTTTTGTTTATTAAATTGTTAGGTGAAAGTACAGTACTCATGCAGAGAGTGATCCGTGTTGAAATAATAACGTTATTATTTAAAAAGCCATTCTTAACATGGGGACGGGAGGGTTTTTTGTACCTAATCTGTATTTTAACCTTACAATTGAATAAAAAAAACATATAATAAAACTTTAATTAAACCTGGAAATACGATTTAAAAAATAGCGCGGACCACTCTTTGCATTAGCACCAAATATTATTTAAGCAAGTTACCAATCCGTAAAAAACAACTGTACTTTTACCAACCAATCTTATATCGAAAAAAAAAAAAAAAAAAACTCAAAAAGCAAGCGACAAACTTTTTTTTTTGCCTTATATAATAAAGAAAAAATGTTTAAATTAAAAAATTTGGAAGATAAACAAATGAATTATGTTTTTTTTTTTTTTTTTTTTTTACTTATCGAGTAAACAGAAAATGAAATCTACTTAGTTTGGTCAATTCGTGGCTGTGAAATGAATCGAACTGGAAGTTCAGTTTTATCAACAGAACAGGTTCGCACTAACGGTTACGAAAATATATTTATTTTATTTAATATTTTAATAACATAAAAACATCCCTCGACTCTAAAGATGGGTTGTCTGAAAATTTCAAATAAATTGGTAACGTAGAAATATGATTTTATTCGCTTATAACGAACCAAGAATTACATTTATATATATATGCATATATATATATATATATATATATATATATATATATATATATATATATATATATGCGTGTGTGTGTGTATAAATTCGTATTCCTGTCTGTTTGTTTGTGTATTTGTTTGTTCATAATTTGATCAATATATAAAACAGGTCCACTACTTTAATTTTTCATTTATTTCTATATATAATATGATTTTTTCAGAATATACGATTTTGAGGTCACCTCATTTGCATATTATATTAAGGAAAATCAATTGTACTAAATAGCTGTATGTTAGTTTCTATCGAGAAAGTTGTTGTAAGTGTTCTATTTAAGATTGTTATTTCATCAACTTTAAATAACAATTATATTGGCAATATATTTAGTTTAATCTTTTTGGAATTATTATTTCTGACATCGATTTATCTTAGAAATGGGTAGAGTTATTTACCTAATGAAACGACTATAGAGAATCTTGAGCTTCCGAGAATCAACCCCCCACCGCCCCCAAAAAGAAACAAGTCCAAATTTTCCTTTATTTACAAAAAAAAAAGTCCATGATAAAAATGCTTTTACTAAAAAGAAAAAAAAAACAAAATAAAACAAGCCAATTAAAAGAATTCCATTTTGTTCTTAAACTTTTTAAACGCGTTAATGTTTATATTGTTTATAATGTTTGTACGGTTTATATTGTTTATAATGTTTATATTGTTTATAATGTTTGTTTCTACGGTGGGTAAAGTCGTAATTAGTTTTTCCCTTTATTCGCGTTTCAGGTTGGAGTCTTCCGACAGGGCTATCTTTTTATTATTTTTTTTCCGATCGCTTCGGAAATCGCTGCTGTTTTTATTGAAGCAAAAATTGTTTTGATTCATTTATTTTTCATTTTATTTTTTTTTTTTTGGGGGGGGGGGTAGTCCAGCGCACGAGCAACAAAAATATGTTCTATATCTGGAGAATAGCTTCTTCTCTTTGCATCCCTTCTGCAGAAATATCTGGTAGAGAGGGCGATTATATTTATATGTTTTTATCCGTACTTTATTTTTGAAATTGTTGTGAGGGTATCGACCTTGCCAACGATGAAAATGATTAATATTCTTAGTATAGCAGGTGTGTTCCAAATGGAACTTTATGTCGACCTGAACAACGCCAGGAACTCATGCTAGTATATATATATATATATATATATATTTATATATATATATATATATATATATATATATATATATATATATATATATATATATATAGCAAAAGTACCCGTCGTTGACTGGGTTAAAAAACAACCTACAGAAAATGGACTCTGATTTATGAAAGTATGATAGGTTATGAAAAGGAAGAGTTGTAAAGAGATAGCGACGAATTTGGGGGTATCAAAACCAAAGCAAAATATGATGAAAGTAAAAATAAAATAGATAACCCCCATAATTTATTATACCATACCTGTTCACACTGAAACACTTATCACAATAAACTGTGGATCTATATTAAAAAACATTGTTAAACTTTGTGACATATTTCCATTCTATGGAGGTCAGACGCGAACGAACACCCCATAATTTTATTATACTATATTTCTTCAAACTGAAACATAATTATCAAGGTATACTTACGCAAATAGATATGAAAAGTTTTTATTAAAGTTTGTGCCTATTTCCATTCTATGGAGGCCAAGCGCGAACGCAGACCCCCCAATTTTATGATACCATCCCTATTTAAGTTGAAACATACTTATCAAAGTATTCTTTATGTACATCTATATCAAAAACACTTGTAAACTGTTTTTAAATTTTTTAATTTTTTATTTCCATACTTTGTGGACCAGGCGCGAACGCAGACCACTCAATTTTAATGAACCGCCGTTCTGCCAGATCAAACATACCCATTCCTGTGTCTCGATACATCTTCTATCATTATATGTAATCAGTTTTTTTGACTAGTCAACCATATAGGAGCCTATTCGTAACCACACACACACACACACACACACACACACACACACACACACACACACACACACACACATTCAGCTTTATTTTATAGACATATAAGATATATATATATAAATAGTATATATATAGTATATATATATAAATAGTATATATATATATATAAATAGTATATATATATATATAAATAGTATATATATATATATATAGTATATATATATATAAATTGTATATATATATATATAGTATATATATATATATAAATTGTATATATATATAAATAGAATATATATATATATAAATAGTATATATATATAGTATATATATATAAATAGTATATATATATATATATATATATATATAAATAGTATATATATATATATATATATATATATATATATATATATATATATATATATATATATATATAGTAGATGATAAAAATATGAGACAATTAAGCTAGAGGGAATCTTATGCGTTTCATCCCACGGAATAAATGTAGTTTCTTAAATTTCGTTTTCTATTTATGTTAACTTCTTCGTTCTGCGTCTTTTCCATACCTTATTTTTCTATCGAAAAATCACTTCCTCCTATTTCCCATCGCCATCTCTACTCAATCGAGAGCGCTGCGCTGTATGTAAAAATCGTGCGCCTGCGTCAATCAAAGCAGGTGTCACAGGTTGCGGGAATGGAGTAAAGTGTGTTAATTGTGTTTACTGTGCATGTCCCATACAACAGACTTGCCCAGTAGATTTCATCACTAGCAACAGACACACAAGGACGGGCAGAACATGAAACGGCACAGCTGTTGACGATGGCGACTATACATATAATATATATACATGTGTGTGTATATATATGCATATATATGTATATATATATATATATGTATATATATACATATATATATGTATATACACATATATATGCAAATATATATGTATATATATGTATACATATACACATTATATACATTATACACGTATATATATATGCATGTATATGCGAACACACATATATACATATATACATACAAATACACATACATATATATATATATGTATATTTTTATGCTCATGTGCATGTGTGTCGGAGATGTATATATTTATGCATATCATTCTCACATATCCTTGAAGTAACATAGAAATTGGTTAAAAATCTTTGTGCACTCATACACTGAAAAAGAATGTATGTATAAAAAATGTATGTATAAAAAATGTATGTATAAAAATGTATGTATAATAAATGTATGTATAAAAAGTGTACGTATGTATAAAAATAGTATCTTTTTATTTTCAGTTTCACAAAATTGTGCCCTTATCTTTAATGTTATCTTTAATGATATTCAGGCCACACTTTTAAAATTTAAAGTTAACCTTATGCTTTAAAACATAAACTATATAGAAGTACTTTATTATTTTCCTGCAATAACATGATACAATAACATGATACAATAACATGATACAATAGCATAATGCAATAACATAATACAATAACATGATACAATAACATGATACAATAACATGATACAATAACATGATACAATAGCATAATGCAATAACATAATGCAATAACATGATACAATAACATAATGCAATAACATGATACAATAACATGATACAATAACATGATACAATAACATGATACAATAACATGATACAATAGCATAATGCAATAACATGATACAATAACATGATGCAATAACATGATACAATAACATGATACAATAACATGATACAATAACATGATACAATAACATGATACAATAACATGATACAATAGCATAATGCAATAACATAATGCAATAACATGATACAATAACATAATGCAATAACATGATACAATAACATGATACAATAACATGATACAATAACATGATAAAATAACATGATACAATAACATGACACAATAACATGATACAATAACATGATACAATAGCATAATGCAATAACATAATGCAATAACATGATACAATAACATGATACAATAACATGATACAATAACATGATACAATAACATGATACAATAACATGATACAATAGCATAATGCAATAACATAATGCAATAACATGATACAATAACATAATGCAATAACATGATACAATAACATGATACAATAACATGATACAATAACATGATACAATAACATGATACAATAGCATAATGCAATAACATAATGCAATAACATGATACAATAACATAATGCAATAACATGATACAATAACATAATGCAATAACATGATACAATAACATGATACAATAACATGATACAATAACATGATACAATAACATGATACAATAGCATAATGCAATAACATGATACAATAACATGATGCAATAACATGATACAATAACATGCTACAATAACATGATACAATAACATGATACAATAACATGATACAATAACATGATACAATAACATGATACAATAGCATAATGCAATAACATAATGCAATAACATGATACAATAACATAATACAATAACATGACACAATAGCATAATGCAATAACATAATGCAATAACATGATACAATAACATAATGCAATAACATGATACAATAACATGATACAATAACATGATACAATAACATGATACAATAGCATAATGCAATAGCATAATGCAATAACATGATACAATAACATGATACAATAACATAATGCAATAACATGATACAATAACATAATGCAATAACATGATACAATAACATGATACAATAACATGATACAATAACATGATACAATAACATGATACAATAACATGAAACAATAACATGATACAATAGCATAATGCAATAACATAATGCAATAACATGATACAATAACATAATGCAATAACATGATACAATAACATGATACAATAACATGATACAATAACATGATACAATAACATGATACAATAACATGATACAATAACATGATACAATAGCATGATACAATAACATGATGCAATAACATGATACAATAACATGATACAATAACATGATACAATAACATGATACAATAACATGATACAATAACATGATACAATAGCATAATGCAATAACATAATGCAATAACATGATACAATAACATAATACAATAACATGATACAATAGCATAATGCAATAACATAATGCAATAACATGATACAATAACATAATGCAATAACATGATACAATAACATGATACAATAACATGATACAATAACATGATACAATAACATGATACAATAACATGATACAATAGCATAATGCAATAACATAATGCAATAACATGATACAATAACATAATGCAATAACATGATACAATAACATAATGCAATAACATGATACAATAACATGATACAATAACATGATACAATAACATGATACAATAACATGATACAATAACATGATACAATAGCATAATGCAATAACATAATGCAATAACATGATACAATAACATAATGCAATAACATGATACAATAACATGATACAATAACATGATACAATAACATGATACAATAACATGATACAATAGCATAATGCAATAACATAATGCAATAACATGATACAATAACATAATACAATAACATGATACAATAGCATAATGCAATAACATGATACAATAACATGATACAATAACATAATGCAATAACATGATACAATAACATAATGCAATAACATGATACAATAACATGATACAATAACATGATACAATAACATGATACAATAGCATAATTCAATAACATGATACAATAACATGATACAATAACATGATACAATAACATGATACAATAACATGATACAATAACATAATTCAATAACATGATACAATAACATGATACAATAACATGATACAATAACATGATACAATAACATGATACAATAACATAATGCAATAACATGATACAATAACATAATGCAATAACATGATACAATAACATGATACAATAACATGATACAATAACATGATACAATAACATGATACAATAGCATAATGCAATAACATAATACAATAACATGATACAATAACATGATACAATAACATGATACAATAACATGATACAATAGCATAATGCAATAACATGATACAATAACATGATACAATAACTATAAATAAAAAAATTGACTTGTCAGAATCCAAGTTTGATATGCAAGCTTAAATGATATTTAGGTCGGACTTTTAGCATTTCACAAGTTAACTTTTAATCGACTTGATCGACAAATTAACTGAAATAAACAGATGTCGCTAAAGTGAAGACATAATAAACTATTATAATTATTTTAAAATGAATTGTTCTAAAATCAAATGCTATCGCTCGTCTACGTAAGCAATCTTAAATTTCTAATCATTACATTCGCTTTATTTAAGAAAATGATTAATATTATTTATTTCAAAATATTTAGCTGACAATTATTTTTCAATAAGAAGAAAGATATATGTAAGCATCCTCGCGTCAACTCGAAATCTTTCGCTTTATAGCAGAATGCCCTAATTGCTAAGCCCTCATTATGAACTTTATATATATTCCATTGAAAAATATATTTGGAGTCAGCATTTTTTTACTGTTGTGTTATAAGTAGCAATAGTTGCAGGCCGACTATTTCTCTCTCTTCATTCCCCCCCTCTCTCTCTCTCTCTCTCTCTCTGCGCTTGTGAATTTAAAGTACTTGTAATCACTACGTATTAGTGAGCGTAAAAGATGGTGTTTATTGTTAAAATAAAAATGCTGAATAATTAAATGCTTTGTAGAAAGAAA
>NC_136515.1:36675273-36760273 GCF_053919585.1 Euprymna scolopes
CTTAACGACTGCAGAATCTGATGAGGGAAGGTCACATAAAAACGTCTTTCTAAACGATTTCAATATCTGCGCATTCGTGAACCGCTTTTCCTCTCGTATTTTTAAGTACATAAATTTGTAATATCATGCTTTGATTGTCGCCGTGGGCAAATGGGTTAGGGGTTGTCTCGGAACTTTTAGATTTTGCGTTCGCACTCTCGCCCACCTTACGACGGACGTTTCGTATTTATAGTTAACATATTTTGGAAAATATTTATTTTGGTATGTTTTTTCGTTTAAACAAGATTAATTTTTTATTTTTAATATTTCTTGTTTCGTACTTTGTATTATTTACTTGGCTCAAGACAAACAATTCTAGGGAATTTGTGTCGGTGGTTGATCTAGCTGAGCGTTAATTTAAATACCAGATTACTGTAAACTTTTTAATCTCCCCTCCATCAAGGCCAGAGTTTTTTTTTTTTTGTGTGTGTGTGTGTGTGTGTGTGTGTGTGTGTGTGTGTGTGTGTACGTATAAATTTGATTATGTAATCGCACGTATTTCATGAATCAAATACAATGGGCGAAATTCAATGAGTTTTAAATTGGTAGTACAGTTAGATCACCGTACATACGCGTAAAAAAACACATTACAATCAAGGTGGCTTCATTCCATAAAAAAAACTATCTCACAATGAGAATACCACCAAAACATACGGATAAAAATACTAGTTACAGAAAGAGACTTAGACACTGTGAGAATTAAAGAATCACTTCTTAATAAAATATCTTCCTAAAATAAACAATAGCTCTCAACTCAATTGACGCTTCTTGATATAACTATTCGAACACTAAAAACACTATTAGCAGACACATACTAGTTAGAAATAGCAAATACATTTCTCATACATGACTAATATTTGGTGAGCACGCGTGATAAAGTATCAGCAAACATACTTGCATTCTGGTAAAACGCTAACACGCAGTAGCAAGACTATTCAATATATGATACATACAAATCGCCTTAAATAAGTTTTCAATTTTTTTTTTGCGCAGGCATTTAAAATTGTCGTAGACTCTTGAAAATTCAGTATAATATTTCTTTTTTATTATTTCAGATTCAAATTAACAGCTACAGCGGATATTAAAATACACTGTACTAAAGCCTGATTGTCACAGCTGTCACAAACTAGGCGTTAGGACACCTTAAAAGAACGCTATGCAATAAAACTTTGCTTTACACTTAGTAAAAATAACACAGGAACTTATGGTATTGGTTAGACTGCTTTTGGACAATCTTTCATGAATCGAGCATCAGTTTTTGAGTAACATAAGAGATTCAAGAAAGGCAAGGAGTCTGTGAGAGATTATGAGTCTGGGAGGAGTAAGGAAGTCAGAACAGTAGAGTTGATTGGCCAAATAAAGAATTTCATGGATAAGCATCGTTGTGTGTCTATAGAGACAATAAGTGCGCATTTTGATTTCAGTGTGGGAACTGTACGCACAATTATTTGCGAGGAACTGAAGATGCGGAAGATTTGCGCGAAGTTTGTTCTAAGAGTGCTCGCAGAAGATCAGAAGTTATGACAGCAGGAAGATGGTCAAGCTGATCTCCATCTTTGTCACGGACTATTTAACCAAGGTGACCATCACGACAGTTTTTCGCCCTTCCTGTGACTTTTGATTATTCCCTAAACTCAAAGAAAACCCCAGACCCTGTCGTCATGAGATAATTGAGGTGATTAAAGACGCTGTGACAAGGGTAATTGTTTTGATATGCTGACAAAAGAGGTCTTCAATGGGATCTTGCAAAAGTTGTTGGGACAGCACAAAATTGTATTGCAGCCGGAGGAGATTACTTTGAAAGGGACTAATGTTTCATGTGCATATTATCAATAAAAGTGGCCTTACGAAAAAACCTGGAAACTTATTGAAGACACCTTGTAATATGTAATAATAAATATATAATAAATAAACACATAAACCTGATATGATTGACTACTTTTATGTCTTTGACAAACAATTTAATAAATAGTAATGCTATTATAATTTAATATAAATGAAACACGTGATGATCAAGTAATAATAATAATAGAATTATTAATGACAAATGGTGTAAAATTCATTGACAATAACTAACACTAATGCCCACTCATATTGCAGAAATAATGTGAACTCGTCTGACTTGATAACTCCATTACAGCTTCCGACTTCCGACTTCCGGCATAAACATGAACGCCTACACCGAGTAGTTGCACATATATATTTTTCTTCTCATAAAAATGGTATATACCCCGAAAATTAGGATACTTTACAGCACATTATCACTTTATGCGATATATTATTAAATATTTTACAATGAAAATTATTGAAATCCGGAATCAACAGTACATTCGGCAAAAAGCACCCATTTTAAATCAACGGGTTAAAACTATTGCTCGTTAAAAACGAATAAAAATCTAGTATATTTGATTCTTTGAGATTGATATATTTGTCTGAGAGATATCTATAACTGATATATATATATATATATATATATATATATATATATATATATATATATATATATATATATATATATATATATATATATATCATTATTCATTCAAAGTGAAGGAAGGGGGAAGCTTTCCATAATGTGAAAAAGAACAAAGTCTCATATCAGATGAAATAAAAACAAGGGGAAAAGAAAATGAACCCTATCTGTAAAAGATACTATGGCAGCATATGTGTTTACCTACCCGGGGTGGTTAATAAAAAGTCTACCCAATTTTACCAGTGTTAAGTGAACGCCATGACCCAGTCGAGGAATGCCGTCATTAAGCAAGAAGCGCCGATAGATTAAAATCGTGACACGACCGCACAATCCACGTATTAAGCCAGGATGGACTTTAGGTTTAACAGGGCTTAGCTGCAGGGACAGGCACTATTATCTGTACACTGCGCGCCCTCGCCTTCGTCTCCCACTCAACTATTTGCCCTCATTCGTAGGTGTCGTACCACAGGGTGCAGGACAGCTACGCAGAAATACACCTAGTAAGATACGTAAATCAAATAAACAATAAACAAACAATGGGTTGCATCTCTTTCTCAACTAATTTTACTCGTTTAAGTCAATATATTTTCTTTTTAAATAACCTTTCTCCGTTTGTTTGTTTTTTTTCGTTCACGCTCATCCCAATTTATTTCGAGGTCATGTGTGTAATAGACCTGATAGATAGCATCGCAGACTATATAATCGAAACCTGATCAAATTTACTGCCACACACACACACACACACACACACACACACACACACACACACACACACATATATATATATATATATAATTTTGAAAATAACAAGCTCTTTCTTTATTGGGTGGGGGGCAAAGACAAATAAAACATGAATATGTTAGCGAAATAAAATCTGAGGAGAAAATAAATCTAGTATCCGAAACATTTTAGCTCTTTTTGCTTTGTTTTTAAAGATGTTTTTAACACTGCTGGGGAGTCATTATTTTATGGACTGTTTTGTCTTAAATACCTGAAATACTGTTACATAGTAAATAGTAATACTGTTACATAGTAAATAGTAATACTGTTACATAGTAAATAATACTGTTACATAGTAAATGATAATACTGTTACATAGTAAATAATACTGTTACATAGTAAATAATAATACTGTTACATAGTAAATAATAATACTGTTACATAGTAATAATAATACTGTTACATAGTAAATAATACTGTTACATAGTAAATAGAAATAATGTTACATAGTAAATAATCATATTGTTACATAGTAAATAATAACACTGTTACATAGTAAATAGTAATACTGTTACATAGTAAATAATAATACTGTTACATAGTAAATAGTAATACTGTTACATAGTAAATAGTAATACTGTTACATAGTAAATAATAATACTGTTACATAGTAAATAATACTGTTACATAGTAAATAGAAATAATGTTACATAGTAAATAATCATATTGTTACATAGTAAATAATAACACTGTTACATAGTAAATAGTAATACTGTTACATAGTAAATAGTAATACTGTTACATAGTAAATAGTAATACTGTTACATAGTAAATAATGATACTGTTACATAGTAAATAGTAATACTGTTACATAGTAAATAATAATACTGTTACATAGTAAATGATAATACTGTTACATAGTAAATAATAATACTGTTACATAGTAAATAATACTGTTTCATAGTAAATAGAAATATTGTTACATAGTAAATAATAACACTGTTACATAGTAAATAGTAATACTGTTACATAGTAAATAATAATACTGTTACATAGTAAATAGTAATACTGTTACATAGTAAATAATAATACTGTTACATAGTAAATAGTAATACTGTTACATAGTAAATAGTAATACTGTTACATAGTAAATAATGATACTGTTACATAGTAAATAGTAATACTGTTACATAGTAAATAATAATACTGTTACATAGTAAATAATAATACTGTTACATAGTAAATAGTAATACTGTTACATAGTAAATAATAATACTGTTACATAGTAAATAGTAATACTGTTACATAGTAAATAATAATACTGTTACATAGTAAATAGTAATACTGTTACATAGTAAATAATGATACTGTTACATAGTAAATAGTAATACTGTTACAAAGTAAATAGAAATACTGTTACATAGTAAATAATAATACTGTTACATAGTAAATGATAATACTGTTACATAGTAAATAATAATACTGTTACATAGTAAATAATACTGTTACATAGTAAATAGAAATAATGTTACATAGTAAATAATCATATTGTTACATAGTAAATAATAACACTGTTACATAGTAAATAGTAATACTGTTACATAGTAAATAATAATACTGTTACATAGTAAATAATAATACTGTTACATAGTAAATAATAATACTGTTACATAGTAAATAATACTGTTTCATAGTAAATAGAAATAATGTTACATAGTAAATAATCATATTGTTACATAGTAAATAATAACACTGTTACATAGTAAATAGTAATACTGTTACAAAGTAAATAGAAATACTGTTACATAGTAAATAATAATACTGTTACATAGTAAATGATAATACTGTTACATAGTAAATAATAATACTGTTACATAGTAAATAATACTGTTACATAGTAAATAGAAATAATGTTACATAGTAAATAATCATATTGTTACATAGTAAATAATAACACTGTTACATAGTAAATAGTAATACTGTTACATAGTAAATAATAATACTGTTACATAGTAAATAATAATACTGTTACATAGTAAATAATAATACTGTTACATAGTAAATAATACTGTTTCATAGTAAATAGAAATAATGTTACATAGTAAATAATCATATTGTTACATAGTAAATAATAACACTGTTACATAGTAAATAGTAATACTGTTACATAGTAAATAATAATACTGTTACATAGTAAATAGTAATACTGTTACATAGTAAATAATAATACTGTTACATAGTAAATAGTAATACTGTTACATAGTAAATAGTAATACTGTTACATAGTAAATAATGATACTGTTACATAGTAAATAGTAATACTGTTACATAGTAAATAATAATACTGTTACATAGTAAATAATAATACTGTTACATAGTAAATAGTAATACTGTTACATAGTAAATAATAATACTGTTACATAGTAAATAGTAATACTGTTACATAGTAAATAATAATACTGTTACATAGTAAATAGTAATACTGTTACATAGTAAATAATGATACTGTTACATAGTAAATAGTAATACTGTTACAAAGTAAATAGAAATACTGTTACATAGTAAATAATAATACTGTTACATAGTAAATGATAATACTGTTACATAGTAAATAATAATACTGTTACATAGTAAATAATACTGTTACATAGTAAATAGAAATAATGTTACATAGTAAATAATCATATTGTTACATAGTAAATAATAACACTGTTACATAGTAAATAGTAATACTGTTACATAGTAAATAATAATACTGTTACATAGTAAATAGTAATACTGTTATATAGTAAATAGTAATACTGTTACATAGTAAATAATGATACTGTTACATAGTAAATAGTAATACTGTTACATAGTAAATAATAATACTGTTACAAAGTAAATAGAAATACTGTTACATAGTAAATAATACTGTTACATAGTAAATAATAATACTGTTACATAGTAAATAGTAATACTGTTACATAGTAAATAATAATACTGTTACATAGTAAATAGTAATACTGTTACATAGTAAATAATAATACTGTTACATAGTAAATAGTAATACTGTTACATAGTAAATAATGATACTGTTACATAGTAAATAGTAATACTGTTACAAAGTAAATAGAAATACTGTTACATAGTAAATAATAATACTGTTACATAGTAAATAATAATACTGTTACATAGTAAATAGTAATACTGTTACATAGTAAATAATAATACTGTTACATAGTAAATAATAATACTGTTACATAGTAAATAGTAATACTGTTACATAGTAAATAATAATACTGTTACATAGTAAATAATAATACTGTTACATAGTAAATAATAATACTGTTACATAGTAAATAGTAATACTGTTACATAGTAAATAATAGTACTGTTACATAGTAAATAATAATACTGTTACATAGTAAATAATAATACTGTTACATAGTAAATAATAATACTGTTACATAATAAATAGTAATACTGTTACATAGTAAATAATAATACTGTTACATAGTAAATAATTATACTGTTACATAGTAAATAATAATACTGTTACATAGTAAATAGTAATATTGTTACATAGTAAATAATAATACTGTTACATAGTAAATAGAAATACTGTTACATAGTAAATAATAATACTGTTACATAGTAAATAATAATTCTGTTACATAGTAAATAATAATACTGTTACATAGTAAATAATAATACTGTTACATAGTAAATAATTATACTGTTACATAGTAAATAATAATACTGTTACATAGTAAATAATTATACTGTTACATAGTAAATAATAATACTGTTACAAAGTAAATAGAAATACTGTTACATAGTAAATAATAATACTGTTACATAGTAAATAGTAATACTATTACATAGTAAATAATAATACTTGATCTCTTGCGAATTTTAAGTAAACTAATTACAATGATTGTAAGAGGTGGCTGGTTACTTTTAATGCATCTAAAACCAAGCTTCTATCTTTACGCCATCAACGCTCTGATCCCCTATCTGGCATCAATTGAAATGAATAGCTCTCGTCTTGTAGAGGCTCCATGTTTTGACAAGCTTCTGGGCTTTACCTTTACTCCTGATCTGAAATGGAACACGTACATCAAATCTGTTGCCAGTGGAAAAATGGTAGGATCCTTCTGTCGCTCCAGTAGTTATCTCACTTCTGGTGCAATTCTTTATCTATATAAAAGCCAAGTACGTCCAAGGATGGAGTACTGTTGCCACATCTGGACAGGAGTTGCTAGAAGCAGCTTATCCCGTCTTGTAAGAGTTCAAAATAGACTTCGTAGCTTAGTGGGGGATGCCCTTTTCTTCTCTCTGTCACCCTTTTCACGCAGAAGAGATGTTGCGAACCTGTTTCTGCGTTATCGTTATTTCCATAGTAAGTGCTTGTCTGAGCTCCAATCTATGCCCCCTCGCCAAACTTTCACGAAAAACACTCATCTATCTGAAACCACTATCAATAATTTCCTCCACTCTTTATCTGTGTCTAAACCAAAACGTAGATCCCATGATCAAAGCTTCTTTCTTAGAAATGCACGCCTGTGGAACTCTCTTCCGTTTGCTTGCCTGTTTCCATCTGACTACAGTTTCGTTGTCTTCAAGTCCAACGTAAACAAATTCTTGATGAACCGTCCTCTTAAGTAATCCAATTTACCAAATACCCACTACTAACGATTACTTCTATATTATCCCATTGACTAATGCACACTCAATAACCCTTATCCTCGAGTGGTGACTCATATATATATATATATATATATATATATATATATATATATATATATATATATATATATATATATATATAACTACTTAATTTACTCACATAAAATTAATATAGAAAGTATAGATTTATGCGTAAACTTTAAGTATTTACTTCAAAAGTGCTCAATACGTAGGTAGAGCTAGTTAGTAAGTTATAAAACGTATATGGCGAGTAAGCTACAGTGAATATTCCGCGTTTCATCCACTCTAGGATTATTCAGGCTTATGCGCGACTTCTGTGGTTGTTTGTCGTTTTTATATGCGCATCTTCTATTGAGATTTTAGTTAGCCAATTATCTTTCTAGTATCCACAGCGCTCTTCCTATCAGCCAATGAGCATGCATTTATCGGACAAAGGCCTATTTGACCTCTGGCTGACCTGTTCCTTTGTGTGTGCTCTATTTAGCCTGGATATTTAGTTTCTTGATCTGTTTTAAATCTAGGTTAGTGTTTTTTTTAGTTTATATATAAATATATATATATATATATGTACACACATATATGCACATATATATGCATATATATATATATATATATATATATATATATATATATATATATATATATACATATATGCTAGAATACAACTGTGAAAATATATATTAGAAATAACAACTGTGAAAAGCTGAAATTTTAATAACTGGTAGTCGTTATCATCCATAATAACATACTAAAATTTGAATCATTTGCAAAGGATAGAAAAACAATTATAACAATTATTTATTCATGCCAGTAAACAAGTCCTAAGGACAATCCTTTGTAGTGGGTCTCAACTTAGCTTCGCCTTGCTTCAGTCATGGGCAGTTTTATGTAGGATGTTCACGGGTAAGCTTCGTCTATATATATTAGCATTATTAGGTATAACATCATATATTGTGTATCGAATAGCTTTTTTATAGCACAGTCAATATATAATATATACCAATAGTAAAGTCAATGCTCTATTCCATGTACACGAACTTATGTCACTACATATTCAGATACACTTAACATCCACATTTACAGAATAAAAAAACTAATACAGTTTACAAAAACTAATACAGAATACAAATTCTACTACTAATAATAATATCAAAATATGAATAGATCTATAATTATCTAAACTATTCGTTATTGATAATGGTAAGGCAGTTTAACATTTGAAACAAATTCTATTTTGGTGATCTAAACTTTTAATTATATACATATTACATTTTTCTTTGCTTACAAAAATCAAAACTTATCATATTTTCATTTATTTAACGTGTTTCAGTACAAGATTTCCATCAATTACGAAAGTTATAAACTCTTAATAAATACCTAAGAAACCATTCATTGCGTTTCGCTTTCAATTACTTTTTACATAACATTTGTGTTAAAAATTCCTCTGTTAAATTTTTCTGGTGCATTTTTCCACAGTCTAATTCACGTGATTCACACATGAAAGTGGTTGACGGGCAGAAATCATATTTTAATTCACTCATTTTGAAACAGATTGTTACGTTGCTCACACTACCACTATCATGCCTCCTTAGTATGCATCATGTAGATTCCAATGCAATTTTTCAACATCTCTAAAAACAAAGAAAACTCTCCCTACTCCGATGTAAGACAAAAATAATTCATGACGGAAACAATAAAATATAATCAAACAGAAGTTCTCTGATATTTTTAATAACGTTTGTTTAGATAAATAACTGCTCTCCAAATACACACACACAATACATATGTATATATATATACATACATACATATACATATATATTATCATATATAGTATTAAACTATTAATCCCTTAATCTGTGTTGAACAGATACAATAATACTTAGTTCGCTGCACCCTCGCTGTAAAAAGGCCCCTACAAAATGTCAGCCAGATCGGCTCAGTAGTTTCTGATAAAAAATGAGCAGGCAGAGAGGCATATATATAAAATTTAAATATTTTAAGATAAATATTAATAATTATTTTTAAACCTACGGACACATGTGTTTAGAACTTACGTTCTCTTTAGTGTAAGGGCTTCGAACCCAGTCACAGTCACCCCTGGTATTGGTCCCGATTATACGAAAGTCTGCCGAATTCTTCAAAATGTTACGCGTGGCATTGCTTTTTATAATGATGTGTCACAGAACCAATACTGAGTACACCACGTTACATAGATATTGATTAGTCACTACACATTAAGGTCAAAAGCCATTCGAGAACAATGGTTACTTAACTGAGAAATTTTGTTAGTTGAAAACGTAACTATCTGACCAGAAAACTGAAAATAATGAATGGAATAGATCATGTTCGTTTGAGGAAACAATCCATACTACGAATCGTTTGATTCATATAAAAGCATGTTGTAATATGCAAGGAAGCAGTCACGTGGTGATGTGTTCCACAGGCGGTAATACAATATAAAGAAGCTCTGTTTTTTTTTTTAATTCCGCCTGATGTTAGACATACGAAGGAAGAAAAGGATTCTATTTATCTTAAGCAGAAAATGATCCATTGCTTTGAACGGAGGAAACAGTAATTGGAGCTCAGTCGAGTACTTTCCGTGGAAATCACGATGGAGTAGCGTGAAACTAGCAATGTGTCTTTTGTGATAAAATGTTCTGTGAAGAAGAGAAAGGATAATGTTTCTGACATTTTTTAGATGGGGATTGATGATTCGTATTCTTTGGATTATTTGGACTACTGTTCTCGCTTTGATTATTTACACAACATTTCGGACAAGAAATATCAGCAAGGAACTGCGGCGTACTGGATAAAGTATTCGGTATTATTCAGTTGTAAATTATTAATTTCTTGGAGTTGAAGGCACGGCCGACGGAATAAGAGCACGCTTACCGTTGTGGATTAAATAAAGGGATCGTTTAAAACTCCGTACAGATTCTGGAGTCCGACAGAAAGATTTCCGCCTTAAGAAGGTTGGAAGTTACATCGCCTTAAAAAACACTCAAGATGAGAAAAATAATCCGACTAATCCAATAGATAATCCCCGACTATATGTTGTAGTCGATTTTCAACTCAGCCTTAATTACGAAGAGCGGTATATCCCCAGACTCCATGTTAAGATATGTTATTTGTTTTTATTTGATCAATGAATTATCACAGTAATTCACGCAGAAAAAATAATCACAAAAAAATATTTAACATATTTCGAAATTACCTTGCTCCTACAGTCACTTTTATGGGCCATACCTACCAAATTATATAAAGGGAACGAGCGCCAAGTAGCTTCTCAACTTGAAGACAATCTTTACTCACATGTTTTCCGATGCTAGTGTGTATTTGATTATTGTTAGGCACGGCCAAAACGGAAGGAGGGAGTAAATATTCTTTGACGGAGTCTCTCTTTAAAAATCTACCAAAAATCAAGTAATTATCCAATCAATTCGAAATTTTTACCGATTATTAAGTGAAGAATAAACTTTATAATAGTTCATCTTTTTTTCATAATGGATATTTATACATATATTTTTGCCTAATTCTTATTTGTTTGCCTTTCTTATTTGTGGGTGCAGATATGCTCATAATAATTAGCTGAAACTGAGCAAAATATTGCATTGTGGGAAGAGTGGAGATTGTAGATAAAATAAACAAACAAAAAAAACAACCGCGCACGTATCAGATTTTAAGGTTGAAAATCTGAATTTTGAAGCTGTTTTATTTTTCATCTTTTGTGTTTTGAAGTGTGAAATCCATATAATTATTATCTTTCAGATTAGGAAATATATATATATATATGTATATATATATATATATATATATATATATATATATATATATATATATATATATATTCATTATTTTTACAAAAACACTAATTTTAAATCTTTGAAAAATAAATTAATAATTATTTTACTAAGCTCAATATTGTTAATATACCATTAAATAGGAAATGCTTTGAAGAATCGAAACCAAAAAATAAAAATTCGATAAGTAATTGCGCATTTTCCTAAAAATACGATAATTTCTTTCGGTAATTTCTTGTTTATTCACATATGATGACTCAACGGTGATACTAGATGCAGGAGCTGTTTTCAACTCATAGGGCGCCTAGCATTCCCAAAATGATCACCCATTTGGTACTGGCCAGTTTCATTGTTGCTTAACTTCGGGGTTATGTACGCAACTATATATATATATATATATATATATATATATATATATATATGCATACATATATATATATATATATATATATATATATATATATACATATCGCTTATGAAAAAAGAATTAAATCCTTCACGTAATCGTCAATTAAAATGTTAAAAATACATGGCTAAATATAGTTTATTTACTCCCCTCCAATCCTCCATACTTAATTTTAAACTATGATTAAATTTTGTTGCTTATTAGCCGTGTCTGTTTCGTAGACGTCCGTTGAGATACTTATCTGAAAACCTTTGTTGTCTTTCGCTCACAAACGTTATGTCATTCGTCTTTGTGGGGTATATGGTTAGAAAAAAATGTACCGGGCGTATCTGTATCGCAAAGAATAAAGTCAGACCGGTACTGTATTTCAGAGAATTAAACATATACGTAGCCTGCCACACTGGAAAGGGAATTGACGTATGCGAAGAGGCTATGAGGAAATGGAGGAGGATGGAGCAGGCCACTAAGATTGTCGACCTGAAGTCGGCTTATCTCAGATCCATGTAGATGAAAAACTCTGGAAACATCAATTGGTCCGGTACAAGGGGAAGATGTATTACTTGACGAGGTTAGGCTTTGGGCTGAGCTCAGCCCCAAAAATTATGACTGCCGTGCTGAAGACGGTGCTGAGTAAAGACTGTACAGTGGACAAGGCCACTAGTTCGTACATTGACGACATTCTCGTGGACGAAGCAGAGGTGACAGTGGAGAAAGTGAGAGGCCATGTCGGGAGGCATGGGTTGACTGCAAAACCGGCGGCGTCCCTGGATGGAGGAGCAGCGTTGGGGTTGAAACTATGCCGAGATGGCAAATGAAGCCTTGTCTTTAGACGAGGGAATGTAATACCCGAAATCGGAACCGACCTGACAAAACGAGAACTCTTCTCGATCTGCGGGAGACTGGTGGGATATCCGGCTGGCTCAGGATACTGGGAGGGCCGTGTGACGAAGGAGGTCACGAACATGCTACAAGAAATCATCACGAGAGTGACGAAAGAAGACCCAGTAAAGGGGGAATGGTACGTCAGCGGCGGAGACGCGGGGATAATTTGGTGCGATGTTAGCAGCCTGGCATTGGGCGTCGTATTAGAGATGGGAGGTGTAAATGTGGAAGATGCAGCGTGGCTAAGAAAGAAAAACGACTATTCCCATATCAACGTAACCGAACTGGAGGCCGCTATGAAAGGAATAAATCTGGCCCTGAAGTGGGGATTGAAAACAATTGAAATCAAATCTGATTCGGCAACGGTAGTTTCATGGATCAGGTCGGCAGTGACTGGCAATAAGAAAGTTAGGACCAGAGGTGCTGCAGAAATGATGATCAAACGAAGGCTCGGAGCACTCGTAGATTTAATACCAGAATTCCAGTTGAGGGTATCTGTAGTGCTGGTTCCATCAAAAAAGAACAAGGCGGATTCGATGACACGGGTAAAGAAGGCCTGGCTGTAAAAGGGAAAGGAGGTTTCCTCGGTATGCTGTGCAGGGGGAGGAAGTTAAAAAGTTACATGAATTGCACCACTTTGGTCGAGAACAGACGTTATTCCTAGCAAGAGAGGTTTATCCGGAAACCACCGAGAAGGAGGCCAGGGAGATAGTGGAGCACTGTCAGTAGTGCCAATCGATAGACCGGGGACCGTCCAGACGCGAAGCAGGAGAGTTACACATTGCAGAGGACTGGAAGCGATTGGCCATTGATGTGACCCATTATCACCATAAGCTGTATTTGTCGATGATCGACTGTGGACCGGGAAAGTTTGCCATATGGAGAAAGATCAGGGCAGAAGCTGCATGGGCGATCGGAGGGGTCATCGAAGAAGTTTTTTTTGTGAAAGAGGACCGGTTGAGGAACCGTTAATAGACAATGGCCACGCTTTCCGACCAGAAGCCTTTAAAGAGGTGTGTGATAAGTGGGTAGTAAGGCAATTTTTAGGGCAGCGTATCGGCCGAGTGGCAATGGGATAGTGGAGAGAAATCATCGCACCATCAAGGCTGCTGCGGAAAAAAGCAACATTTCGCCCACGTAGGCGGTGTTTTGGTAAAACATCTGACCGAAAACCAGACAAGATTAGACAACTGTGCCTCATAGAGCCATCTTCGCATATAAGTGGCGGCATCCGTGCAACAAAACGGTAGGAATTGAGGGCGAAGAAGCTACAATTAAAGTGGGTGAGGAGGTGTGTGTGAAGCCCCCCAATGCAAAATGTACCACTCGCTGGGGGACGTGGTCGTAACGGGAACGCAGTCGAAGAACAACGTGATGGTGAATGGCGTTCCCGGTATATCCTAGACCTGCGTCGTGTAACCCTGCCTATGCGCAGTGATGGCAGTGAAGGGGAGAAAGGTGAGATCCACCAAGAAGCTAACGATGCACCCCAATTCGACTTAGCCCCACATTGTGGTTCTTTATAACTGGACGAGAATGACTATAGTGAACCTGAAAACGTCAACCCCCAAGAATTGTCCTCTAGAGGCCTCAACGTGAGAGGAGGAGGTCTGCTTGGGTGAAGGATTATGAAGTGTCTTATTGATCTTGATGATCAGGGGGGCGTTTGGGGTTAGAAAAAAAAACGTACCGGGCGTACCAGCATCGCTCTTTGGGAAAGAAGAAGGAAAGAAGGGCATCTTGGGAAGGCAGGGCATGATGGGAGAAGCTATTTTTCCTGTCTCTTCCTTTTTTTTCTAGATAGGAGGATATAAAAGCTGGGAAAAATTACCTGGAGGTTGCAAAAAGAGTCGTGAACGTTTTCTCTTGAAAAGTATTTCGTTTTGCTGACGTTCAGATTGTGCGGTGTGACACTGGTGGCGAGAGGCCAGGTGTGGTCGATTGGAAAAGAAGAGGGCAGAAACGTACTGTTGTCGAGCGAGTGACTCACTCCTTCCCGAATCCTGATTGTAACCCTAGAGTCTTGTTCGACTCCTGTTTTGTATATAGCGTTTAACCTCTGCCCGCCTAGGCTCTCTCAAATTAAAGTGACTCGTCTCTCGGGACGACTAACGTATGTCTAAAATGTTTATTCTAATTTTAATCAAAATCCACTGCATGATATTGACTCTAGAAAATACCGAACTTAAGCCAAAGAGGTCTTAAGAAAAAAACTGAAATTTCAAGAATTATGTGGACTTGGTGGCTAATTTTTATGGATCAGATCTTATGCGATAAGAACTTATCTTGCCATCGAACTGGAAAGACATTTTCTTTTTTCTTCGCCATCAGGTGGAGTTTTCATGGACAAAGCTTTATTGCTAGGGCTTCTCGTACGCGCAACACATTACCTCAGAACTGCTTCTCTGTTAATTATAACTTGATGCTTTTCAAATCCAATGTCAGTAACTTTTTGTCATAAATCGTCACATAACTAATCACACGCAGTTCATACAACTGATCAAAGAGAACTCTCACAATGCTCTTCATCTTTTGGTTAACAATCATTTCAATCTCTCATTAACCCTCTTGTCGAGTGGCCTTTACCTTCGATATGTGGTGGCATAATATTTAAAAAATAATAAATGATTTTTCCCATACCGAAACAATGTTTTCATTATGCTTTTGTTTTTTGCATTTTCTGATAATTTATTTGTTTTTGTTCCTCTCAATTGGCAGGTCGATACTTTTTTCAACCTCACATTGGCAAAACATGTTTGCACAAAAAGAAACGGGTTCCATCAAAGCTGACAAGAAATCGCAAATTGATAGAGGAATCGATTTTCGATTTTATTGATCTCAAATTACTTTTAATATTTTTTAATTGTAAAAAATCGATTGTTGTTTTCTGTATGTTTTTTGATGGTATTAACCTTCTTCCCCCACTGCAGGAAGATACGGCGCAAAACTGGAAGATGGAGATAGAACTGCCAGCGCATCACAGAGAAGGGCACTCTACCCTCAATGCTTGAGCAGTACTTTCGGTATTGTCAGGCGATTAGAGATAAACCAATCACTTTTCAAGAAGAGAAGGTAAAGCCTAGGAATGCGGTAAACCAAGAACCAATCGGAACAGTACGTAAGTCCGACAAAGCAGGACCAGCTTATGCATCCCATTCTCTCGGACTGAGTGGTAATGACGTATCTTCGATTCGTTGTCTCCATTTGTCGATGTGAAGGAAATGAATTCGCGAGTGAAAACAATTTAAAAAGTCGTGTCCTAATCTTTATCGAAATGTCAGAATACGATGCTGTTTGGTTTTAGTTGATCACACTCCACGAGGGCTGGGTGTAACAGAAGGTTTTAATGCGAGTTGTGCCTATTACAGATTGATAAATAATTAGCTACATTTGTCTCAATCTAGGAGTTCTAGTACTCTCAATGAAGATTTGTTTCCTCGCTTCTCCCAAAGCAAGTTAAAACACAAGGTCAACTCCCCGAAAATTTGCATTCTCGTCGGTTGTAAGGCCAATCTATAGTCTTGTCGACATTTCTTCATAAAAAAGAGGCACCGCAAACGATAGGCAAAAGACTCTGAAAAAATAAGGCGAAATTAAATTGCTTACTTCGGGAGAGGATTAGGTTGAACGGATGCTACACATTAATCGGATACAAATTATGTTGTTTGTGGAATGTGGAACAGTCGAAATGCGATAGGCTACAAAAGACGATTCTGTTTTGATAGTTTTGCGCCATACCATAACCATCATAGAATGTTATTTCTGCTCGGTAACATAAAAAAAAAACGCGTATCACTTTTCCTTGTGGGGAAGTAAATCAAAGTCATGATTAATTTATAATTTTGTTAAGCACAAGTTTAGACTCACAACTTTTTTAACACTTTCTTAAATGTTATTCCTTATCACGGAAATCGTATGAATCTATATTGGAAGACATATACCAACCTTGACCGACATTTTCCAAACTACACAACTCTGAGAATGTTGTGGACCCTAAAAATCCCAGCATTCGCACGTAAAATGTTGAAAGAATGTGGCTAGATATCAAACAGTGGGTTAAGCGGCCTGGTATTCGAGGTGAATTTATGCAGCAATATTAGCCATAATACTTAGCAATAATACTTAGCCATAATACTTAACCATAATACTTAGCCATAATACTTAGCCATAATACTTAACCATAATACTTAGCCATAATACTTAACCATAATACTTAGCCATAATACTTAGCCATAATACTTAACCATAATACTTAGCCATAATATTTAGCAATAATACTTAGCAATAATACTTAGCAATGATACTTAACAATAATACTTAGCCTTAATACTTAGCCATAATACTTAGCATTGGGTTAAGCGGCCTGGTATTCGAGGTGAATTTATGCAGCAATATTAGCCATAATAATTAGCAATAATACTTAGCAATAATACTTAGCCATAATACTTAGCCATAATACTTAGCCATAATACTTAGCCATAATACTTAGCCATAATACTTAGCAATAATACTTAGCCATAATACTTAGCCATAATACTTAGCCATAATACTTAGCAATAATACTTAGCCATAATACTTAGCCATAATACTTAGCAATAATACTTAGCCATAATACTTAGCCATAATACTTAGCCAGATATTTGTTTATAAAGAGCGAGACGGACAAAATCAAACTTTTGCATAAGTTTTTTTGCCTAGGCTGATTTACTGTACAGATACAAGACGGAACTGGGAGGGGGGAGAGTTTCCTATTTGAAAAATAAAAACAAAAAATACCTTAACCCTTTGCCTTGTTGTAACAAAAAAAAAACACAAAAAAGCAAAATAAAAACAACAAAAAACAAAAACAATCCTTTTCTTTGTTGTAAAAAAAATACAAAACAAGTAATAAAAAAAATAACTATTAACCATTTTCCTTCCTTGTTACACAAAAAATATTATTAAAACCGTAAGCCTTTCTTCTTTAAAAGAAATTACACAAATTTAAACAACAAAAAAACTTAACTACGAACCATTTTCTTTCCTTGTTTACAAAAAAAGAAAAAAATGTTCGCTTCTTTTTTTTAGGGGACGCTCATACGCAATGTCTTTCCTGCTGTCTTGCACGGCAAGAAACGTGGTCGCCATTGTAAAAAAGCTATTACTGAAAGCATTGGCTTTTTACCGAGTTAATATTGTACATTGGTTTTTACTGTGTTAATATTGTACATTAGTTTTTACTGTGTTAATATTGTACATTGGTTTTTACTGTGTTAATATTGTACATTAGTTTTTACTGTGTTAATATTGTACATTGGTTTTTACTGTGTTAATATTGTACATTGTTTTTTCTGTGTTAATATTGTACATTAGTTTTTACTGTGTTAATATTATACATTAGTTTTACTGTGTTAATATTGTACATTAGTTTTTACTGTGTTAATATTGTACATTGGTTTTTACTGTGTTAATATTGTACATTAGTTTTTACTGTGTTAATATTGTACATTGGTTTTTACTGTGTTAATATTGTACATTAGTTTTTACAGTGTTAATATTGTACATTGGTTTTTACTGTGTTAATATTGTACATTGGTTTTTACTTTGTTAATATTGTACATTAGTTTTTACTGTGTTAATATTGTACATTAGTTTTTACTGTGTTAATATTGTACATTAGTTTTTACTGTGTTAATATTGTACATTAGTTTTTACTGTGTTAATATTGTACATTGGTTTTTACTGTGTTAATATTGTACATTAGTTTTTACTGTGTTAATATTGTACATTAGTTTTTACTGTGTTAATATTGTACATTAGTTTTTACTGTGTTAATATTGTACATTGGTTTTTACTGTGTTAATATTGTACATTGGTTTTTACTGTGTTAATATTGTACATTAGTTTTTACTGTGTTAATATTGTACATTGGTTTTTACTGTGTTAATATTGTACATTAGTTTTTACTGTGTTAATATTGTACATTAGTTTTTACTGTGTTAATATTGTACATTAGTTTTTACTGTGTTAATATTGTACATTAGTTTTTACTGTGTTAATATTGTACATTAGTTTTTACTGTGTTAATATTGTACATAGTTTTTACTGTGTTAATATTGTACATTAGTTTTTACTGTGTTAATATTGTACATTGGTTTTTACTGTGTTAATATTGTACATTAGTTTTTACTGTGTAAATATTGTACATTAGTTTTTACTGTGTTAATATTGTACATTAGTTTTTACTGTGTTAATATTGTACATTAGTTTTTACTGTGTTAATATTGTACATTGGTTTTTACTGTGTTAATATTGTACATTGTTTTTACTGTGTTAATATTGTACATTAGTTTTTACTGTGTTAATATTGTACATTAGTTTTTACTGTGTTAATATTGTACATTGGTTTTTACTGTGTTAATATTGTACATTAGTTTTTACTGTGTTAATATTGTACATTAGTTTTTACTGTGTTAATATTGTACATTGGTTTTTACTGTGTTAATATTGTACATTAGTTTTTACTGTGTTAATATTGTACATTAGTTTTTACTGTGTTAATATTGTACATTAGTTTTTACTGTGTTAATATTGTACATTAGTTTTTACTGTGTTAATATTGTACATTAGTTTTTACTGTGTTAATATTGTTCATTGGTTTTTACTGTGTTAATATTGTACATTAGTTTTTACTGTGTTAATATTGTACATTAGTTTTTACTGTGTTAATATTGTACATTAGTTTTTACTGTGTTAATATTGTACATTAGTTTTTGCTGTGTTACTATTGTACATTAGTTTTTACTGTGTTAATATTGTACATTGGTTTTTACTGTGTTAATATTGTACATTGGTTTTTACTGTGTTAATATTGTACATTGGTTTTTACTGTGTTAATATTGTACATTGGTTTTTACTGTGTTAATATTGTACATTAGTTTTACTGTGTTAATATTGTACATTAGTTTTTACTGTGTTAATATTGTACATTAGGTTTTACTGTGTTAATATTGTACATTAGTTTTTACTGTGTTAATATTGTACATTAGGTTTTACTGTGTTAATATTGTACATTAGGTTTTACTGTGTTAATATTGTACATTAGTTTTTACTGTGTTAATATTGTACATTGGTTTTTACTGTGTTAATATTGTACATTAGTTTTTACTGTGTTAATATTGTACATTAGGTTTTACTGTGTTAATATTGTACATTGGTTTTTACTGTGTTAATATTGTACATTGGTTTTTACTGTGTTAATATTGTACATTGGTTTTTACTGTGTTAATATTGTACATTAGTTTTTACTGTGTAAATATTGTACATTAGTTTTTACAGTGTTAATATTGTACATTGGTTTTTACTGTGTTAATATTGTACATTGGTTTTTACTGTGTTAATATTGTACATTAGTTTTTACTGTGTTAATATTGTACATTAGATTTTACTGTGTTAATATTGTACATTGGTTTTTACTGTGTTAATATTGTACATTAGTTTTTACTGTGTTAATATTGTACATTAGTTTTTATTGTGTTAATATTGTACATTAGTTTTTACTGTGTTAATATTGTACATTAGATTTTACTGTGTTAATATTGTACATTGGTTTTTACTGTGTTAATATTGTACATTAGTTTTTACTGTGTTAATATTGTACATTTGTTTTTACTGTGTTAATATTGTACATTAGTTTTTACTGTGTTAATATTGTACATTAGTTTTTACTGTGTTAATATTGTACATTAGTTTTTACTGTGTTAATATGGTACATTAGTTTTTACTGTGTTAATATTGTACATTGGTTTTTACTGTGTTAATATTGTACGTTGGTTTTTACTGTGTTAATATTGTACATTGGGTTTTACTGTGTTAATATTGTACATTAGTTTTTACTGTGTTAATATTGTACATTAGTTTTTACTGTGTTAATATTGTACATTAGTTTTTACTGTGTTAATATTGTACATTAGTTTTTACTGTGTTAATATTGTACATTAGTTTTTACTGTGTTAATATTGTACATTGTATTTTACTGTGTTAATATTGTACATTAGGTTTTACTGTGTTAATATTGTACATTAGTTTTTACTGTGTTAATATTGTACATTTGTTTTTACTGTGTTAATATTGTACATTAGTTTTTACTGTGTTAATATTGTACATTAGTTTTTACTGTGTTAATATTGTACATTGTTTTTACTGTGTTAATATTGTACATTAGTTTTTACTGTGTTTATATTGTACATTAGTTTTTACTGTGTTAATATTGTACATTGGTTTTTACTGTGTTAATATTGTACATTAGTTTTTACTGTGTTAATATTGTACATTAGTTTTTACTGTGTTAATATTGTACATTGGTTTTTACTGTGTTAATATTGTACATTAGTTTTTACTGTGTTAATATTGTACATTAGTTTTTACTGTGTTAATATTGTACATTAGTTTTTACTGTGTTAATATTGTACATTAGTTTTTACTGTGTTAATATTGTACATTAGTTTTTACTGTGTTAATATTGTACATTGGTTTTTAATGTGTTAATATTGTACATTAGTTTTTAATGTGTTAATATTGTACATTAGTTTTTACTGTGTTAATATTGTACATTAGTTTTTACTGTGTTAATATTGTACATTAGTTTTTACTGTGTTAATATTGTACATTAGTTTTTGCTGTGTTACTATTGTACATTAGTTTTTACTGTGTTAATATTGTACATTGGTTTTTACTGTGTTAATATTGTACATTGGTTTTTACTGTGTTAATATTGTACATTGGTTTTTACTGTGTTAATATTGTACATTGGTTTTTACTGTGTTAATATTGTACATTAGTTTTTACTGTGTTAATATTGTACATTAGTTTTTACTGTGTTAATATTGTACATTAGGTTTTACTGTGTTAATATTGTACATTAGTTTTTACTGTGTTAATATTGTACATTAGGTTTTACTGTGTTAATATTGTACATTAGGTTTTACTGTGTTAATATTGTACATTAGTTTTTACTGTGTTAATATTGTACATTGGTTTTTACTGTGTTAATATTGTACATTAGTTTTTACTGTGTTAATATTGTACATTAGGTTTTACTGTGTTAATATTGTACATTGGTTTTTACTGTGTTAATATTGTACATTGGTTTTTACTGTGTTAATATTGTACATTGGTTTTTACTGTGTTAATATTGTACATTAGTTTTTACTGTGTAAATATTGTACATTAGTTTTTACAGTGTTAATATTGTACATTGGTTTTTACTGTGTTAATATTGTACATTGGTTTTTACTGTGTTAATATTGTACATTAGTTTTTACTGTGTTAATATTGTACATTAGATTTTACTGTGTTAATATTGTACATTGGTTTTTACTGTGTTAATATTGTACATTAGTTTTTACTGTGTTAATATTGTACATTAGTTTTTATTGTGTTAATATTGTACATTAGTTTTTACTGTGTTAATATTGTACATTAGATTTTACTGTGTTAATATTGTACATTGGTTTTTACTGTGTTAATATTGTACATTAGTTTTTACTGTGTTAATATTGTACATTTGTTTTTACTGTGTTAATATTGTACATTAGTTTTTACTGTGTTAATATTGTACATTAGTTTTTACTGTGTTAATATTGTACATTAGTTTTTACTGTGTTAATATGGTACATTAGTTTTTACTGTGTTAATATTGTACATTGGTTTTTACTGTGTTAATATTGTACGTTGGTTTTTACTGTGTTAATATTGTACATTGGGTTTTACTGTGTTAATATTGTACATTAGTTTTTACTGTGTTAATATTGTACATTAGTTTTTACTGTGTTAATATTGTACATTAGTTTTTACTGTGTTAATATTGTACATTAGTTTTTACTGTGTTAATATTGTACATTAGTTTTTACTGTGTTAATATTGTACATTGGTTTTTACTGTGTTAATATTGTACATTAGTTTTTACTGTGTTAATATTGTACATTGGTTTTTACTGTGTTAATATTGTACATTAGGTTTTACTGTGTTAATATTGTACATTAGTTTTTACTGTGTTAATATTGTACATTGGTTTTTACTGTGTTAATATTGTACATTAGTTTTTACTGTGTTAATATTGTACATTAGTTTTTACTGTGTTAATATTGTACATTAGTTTTTACTGTGTTAATATTGTACATTGGTTTTTACTGTGTTAATATTGTACATTAGTTTTTACTGTGTTAATATTGTACATTAGTTTTTACTGTGTTAATATTGTACATTGGTTTTTACTGTGTTAATATTGTACATTAGTTTTTACTGTGTTAATATTGTACATTGGTTTTTACTGTGTTAATATTGTACATTGGTTTTTACTGTGTTAATATTGTACATTGGTTTTTACTGTGTTAATATTGTATATTGGTTTTTACTGTGTTAATATTGTACATTAGTTTTTACTGTGTTAATATTGTACATTAGTTTTTACTGTGTTAATATTGTACATTAGTTTTTAGTGTGTTAATATTGTACATTGGTTTTTACTGTGTTAATATTGTACATTGGTTTTTACTGTGTTAATATTGTACATTAGTTTTTACTGTGTTAATATTGTACATTAGTTTTTACTGTGTTAATATTGAACATTGGTTTTTACTGTGTTAATATTGTACATTAGTTTTTACTGTGTTAATATTGTACATTGGTTTTTACTGTGTTAATATTGTACATTGGTTTTTACTGTGTTAATATTGTACATTGGTTTTTACTGTGTTAATATTGTACATTAGTTTTTACTGTGTTAATATTGTACATTTGTTTTTACTGTGTTAATATTGTACATTAGTTTTTACTGTGTTAATATTGTACATTGGTTTTTACTGTGTAAATATTGTACATTGGTTTTTACTGTGTTAATATTGTACATTAGTTTTTACTATGTTAATATTGTACATTGGTTTTTACTGTGTTAATATTGTACATTAGTTTTTACTATGTTAATATTGTACATTGGTTTTTACTGTGTTAATATTGTACATTAGTTTTTACTGTGTTAATATTGTACATTAGTTTTTACTGTGTTAATATTGTACATTGGTTTTTACGGTGTTAATATTGTACATTAGTTTTTACTGTGTTAATATTGTACATTGGTGTTTACTGTGTTAATATTGTACATTAGTTTTTACTGTGTTAATATTGTACATTGGTTTTTACTGTGTTAATATTGTACATTTGTTTTTACTGTGTTAATATTGTACATTAGTTTTTACTGTGTTAATATTGTACATTAGTTTTTACTGTGTTAATATTGTACATTAGTTTTTACTATGTTAATATTGTACATTAGTTTTTACTGTGTTAATATTGTACATTAGTTTTTACTGTGTTAATATTGTACATTAGTTTTTACTGTGTTAATATTGTACATTGGTTTTTACTGTGTTAATATTGTACATTGTTTTTTACTGTGTTAATATTGTACATTAGTTTTTACTGTGTTAATATTGTACATTAGTTTTTACTGCGTTAATATTGTACATTAGTTTTTACTGTGTTAATATTGTACATTAGTTTTTATGTGTTAATATTGTACATTAGTTTTTACTGTGTTAATATTGTACATTAGTTTTTACAGTGTTAATATTGTACATTGGTTTTTACTGTGGTTATATTGTACATTAGTTTTTACTGTGTTAATATTGTACATTAGTTTTTACTGTGTTAATATTGTACATTAGTTTTTACTGTGTTAATATTGTACATTAGTTTTTACTGTGTTAATATTGTACATTGGTTTTTACTGTGTTAATATTGTACATTGGTTTTTACTGTGTTAATATTGTACATTAGTTTTTACTGTGTTAATATTGTGCATTATTTTTACTGTGTTAATATTGTACATTGGTTTTTATTGTGTTAATATTGTACATTAGTTTTTACTGTGTTAATATTGTACATTAGTTTTTACTGTGTTAATATTGTACATTGGTTTTTACTGTGTTAATATTGTACATTGGTTTTTACTGTGTTAATATTGTACATTAGGTTTTACTGTGTTAATATTGTACATTGGTTTTTACTGTGTTAATATTGTACATTAGTTTTTACTGTGTTAATATTGTACATTAGTTTTTACTGTGTTAATATTGTACATTAGTTTTTACTGTGTTAATATTGAACATTGGTTTTTACTGTGTTAATATTGTACATTAGTTTTTACTGTGTTAATATTGTACATTGGTTTTTACTGTGTTAATATTGTACATTAGTTTTTACTGTGTTAATATTGTACATTGGGTTTTACTGTGTTAATATTGTACATTAGTTTTTACTGTGTTAATATTGTACATTAGTTTTTACTGTGTTAATATTGTACATAAGTTTTTACTGTGTTAATATTGTACATTGGTTTTTACTGTGTTAATATTGTACATTGGTTTTTACTGTGTTAATATTGTACATTAGTTTTTACTATGTTAATATTGTACATTGGTTTTTACTGTGTTAATATTGTACATTAGTTTTTACTATGTTAATATTGTACATTGGTTTTTACTGTTTTAATATTGTACATTAGTTTTTACTGTGTTAATATTGTACATTAGTTTTTACTGTGTTAATATTGTACATTGGTTTTTACTGTGTTAATATTGTACATTAGTTTTTACTGTGTTAATATTGTACATTGGTGTTTACTGTGTTAATATTGTACATTGGTGTTTACTGTGTTTATATTGTACATTAGTTTTTACTGTGTTAATATTGTACATTGTTTTTTACTGTGTTAATATTGTACATTGGTTTTTACTGTGTTAATATTGTACATTAGTTTTTACTGTGTTAATATTGTACATTAGTTTTTACTGTGTTAATATTGTACATTAGTTTTTACTATGTTAATATTGTACATTAGTTTTTACTGTGTTAATATTGTACATTAGTTTTTACTGTGTTAATATTGTACATTAGTTTTTACTGTGTTAATATTGTACATTGGTTTTTACTGTGTTAATATTGTACATTGTTTTTTACTGTGTTAATATTGTACATTAGTTTTTACTGTGTTAATATTGTACATTAGTTTTTACTGTGTTAATATTGTACATTAGTTTTTACTGTGTTAATATCGTACATTAGTTTTTATGTGTTAATATTGTACATTAGTTTTTACTGTGTTAATATTGTACATTACATTTTACAGTGTTAATATTGTACATTGGTTTTTACTGTGTTAATATTGTACATTAGTTTTTACTGTGTTAATATTGTACATTAGTTTTTACTGTGTTAATATTGTACATTAGTTTTTACTGTGTTAATATTGTACATTAGTTTTTACTGTGTTAATATTGTACATTGGTTTTTACTGTGTTAATATTGTACATTGGTTTTTACTGTGTTAATATTGTACATTAGTTTTTACTGTGTTAATATTGTACATTAGTTTTTACTGTGTTAATATTGTACATTGGTTTTTACTGTGTTAATATTGTACATTGGTTTTTACTGTGTTAATATTGTACATTAGTTTTTACTGTGTTAATATTGTACATTAGTTTTTACTGTGTTAATATTGTACATTGGTTTTTACTGTGTTAATATTGTACATTAGTTTTTACTGTGTTAATATTGTACATTGGTTTTTACTGTGTTAATATTGTACATTAGTTTTTACTGTGTTAATATTGTACATTAGTTTTTACTGTGTTAATATTGTAAATTAGTTTTTACTGTGTTAATATTGTACATTAGTTTTTACTGTGTTAATATTGTACATTAGTTTTTACTGTGTTAATATTGTACATTAGTTTTTACTGTGTTAATATTGTACATTAGTTTTTACTGTGTTAATATTGTACATTGGTTTTTACTGTGTTAATATTGTACATTGGTTTTTACTGTGTTAATATTGTACATTAGTTTTTACTGTGTTAATATTGTACATTGGCTTTTACTGTGTTAATATTGTACATTAGTTTTTACTGTGTTAATATTGTACATTGGTTTTACTGTGTTAATATTGTACATTGGTTTTTACTGTGTTAATATTGTACATTGGTTTTTACTGTGTTAATAATTTACATTAGTTTTTACTGTGTTAATATTGTACATTGGTTTTTACTGTGTTAATATTGTACATTGGTTTTTACTGTGTTAATATTGTACATTGGTTTTTACTGTGTTAATATTGTACATTAGTTTTTACTGTGTTAATATTGTACATTGGTTTTTACTGTGTTAATATTGTACATTAGTTTTTACAGTGTTAATATTGTACATTAGTTTTTACTGTGCTAATATTGTACATTAGTTTTTACTGTGCTAATATTGTACATTAGTTTTTACTTTGTTAATATTGTACATTAGTTTTACTGTGTTAATATTGTACATTAGTTTTTACTGTGTTAATATTGTACATTGGTATTTACTGTGTTAATATTGTACATTAGTTTTTACTGTGTTAATATTGTACATTAGTTTTTACTGTGTTAATATTGTACATTAGTTTTTACTGTGTTAATATTGTACATTAGTTTTTACTGTGTTTATATTGTACATTGGTTTTTACTGTGTTAATATTGTACATTAGTTTTTACTTTGTTAATATTCTACATTGGTTTTTACTGTGTTAATATTGTACATTGGTTTTTACTGTGTTAATATTGTACATTAGTTTTTACTGTGTTAATATTGTACATTAGTTTTTACTGTGTTTATATTGTACATTGGTTTTTACTGTGTTAATATTGTACATTAGTTTTTACTGTGTTAATATTGTACACTATTCTCGTCCTATTATATGTTATTTTTTTACGAAGCAGAATCGACTACAGCCGTAAACTGTTTATTATTAAAAAAAACGACTTCTTAAAGGTAAGTATTCGGGAGGTCTCTCAGTGCACTCTCGCCGTTTTTAACATCTCTTGCATCTTCTCTAGTTATGTCATTTCACTTTCTGTAGGTCATCATTAAGGGTTGCTTCTTCATCTGTCGCACCATCTATTTTTGGTTGGGTTTCCAGCAGTTCGAATTCTGATAACCAATATCTTGAAGATCTGTTTGACTTGGTCTATCAATCTCTGTTCAAGTGCCGGGTAATCAATAGTAATGTTCTACAGATATTTTATTTGTTTATTGATGTCACGTCTTTTTCTTATTTTGCTGCTGTAGTAGCATTCCATGTCTGTTCTGTTTTCTTTTGTAGTCCACTTTTCAGTTTGTAGTTCTGTTCGTTACTGCTTTTTTGTGTTTCGTCTTCATTGATGTTGCGTCTGTAATAGGAGAGATTAATGATATGTTTTCATTTGATTTTCTTCTGTGAACTTGTTGCTGAAATTAGTAGAAGAGTCAGCATCCACATCATGCCCATCATTCACATCATGCCCATCATTCACATCATTTACATCATGCCCATCATTCAAATCATCCACATCATTCACATCATTAACATCATCCACATCATTCCCATCATTCACATCATGCCCATCATTCAAATCATTCCCATCATTCAAATCATTCCCATCTTTCACATCATTCACATCATTTACAACATGCCGATCATTCACATCACGCCCATCATTCACATCATTCACAACATTCACAGCATTCCCATCATTCACATCATTCACATCATTCACAACATTCACATCATTCACATCATTCCCATCATTCCCATCATTCACATCATTCACATCATTCACATCATTCACATTATTCCCATCATTCACATCATTCCCATCATTCACATCATTCACATCATTCCCATCATTCACATCATTCCCATCATTCCCATCATTCACATCATTCACATCATTCACATCATTAACATCATTCACATCATTCACATCATGCCCATCATTCACATAATTCCCATCATTCACATCATGCACATCATTCCCATCATTCACATCATTCACATCATTCACAACATTCACATCATTCACATCATTCACAACATTCACATCATTCACATCATTCACATCATTCACAACATTCACATCATTCACATCATTCACATCATTCACATCATTCACAACATTCATCATTCACATCATTCACATCATTCACAACTTTCACAACATTCACATCATTCACAACATTCACATCATTCACAACATTCACATCATTCACATCATTCACAACATTCACATCATTCACAACATTCACATCATTCACATCATTCACAACATTGACATCATTCACATCATTCACAACATTCACATCATTCCCATCATTCACATCATTCACAACATTCACATCATTCACATAATTCACAACATTCACATCATTCCCATCATTCACATCATTCACATCATTCACAACATTCACATCATTTACAACAGTCACATAATTCATATCATTCACATCATTCACATCATTCCCATCATTTACATCATTCCCATCATTCCCATCATTCACAACATTCACATCATTCACAACATTCACATCATTCACATAATTTACAACATTCACAACATTTACAACATTCACATCATTCACATCATTCACATCATTCCCATCATTCACATCATTCCGATCATTCACATCATTCCCATCATTCACAACATTCACATCATTCACATCATTCCCATCATTCACATCATTCACATCATTCCCATCATTCACAACATTCACATCATTCCCATCATTCACATCATTCACAACATTCACATCATTCACATCATTCACAACATTCACATCATTCACATCATTCACAACATTCACAACATTCATCATTCACATCCCTCACATCATTCACAACTTTCACAACATTCACATGATTCAAAACATTCACATCATTCACATCATTCACAACATTCACAGCATTCCCATCATTCACATCATTCACAACATTCACATCATCCCCATCATTCACATCATTCACATCATTCACAACATTCACATCATTCACATCATTCCCATCATTCACATCATTCACATCATTCACATCATCCACATCATTCACATTATTCCCATCATTCACATCATTCCCATCATTCACATCATTCACATCATTCCCATCATTCACATCATTCCCATCATTCCCATCATTCACATCATTCACATCATTAACATCATTCACATCATGCCCATCATTCACATAATTCCCATCATTCACATCATGCACATCATTCCCATCATTCACATCATTCACATCATTCACAACATTCACATCATTCACATCATTCACAACATTCACATCATTCACATCATTCACATCATTCACAACATTCACATCATTCACATCATTCACAACATTCACATCATTCACATCATTCACAACATTCACAACATTCATCATTCACATCATTCACATCATTCACAACTTTCACAACATTCACATCATTCACAACATTCACAACATTCACATCATTCACATCATTCACAACATTCACATCATTCACAACATTCACATCATTCACATCATTCACATCATTCACAACATTCACATCATTCACAACATTCACATCATTCACATCATTCACAACATTCCCATCATTCACATCATTCACAACATTCACATCATTCACATCATTCACATCATTCACAACATTCACATTATTCCCATCATTCACATCATTCCAATCATTCACATCATTCACAACATTCACAACATTCACATTATTCCCATCATTCACATCATTCCCATCATTCACATCATGCACAACATTCACATCATTCACATCATTCACAACATTCACATCATTCACATCATTCACAACATTCACATCATTCACATCATTCCCATAATTCACATCATTCACATCATTCCCATCATTCACAACATTCACATCATTCACAACATTCACATCATTCACATCATTCACATCATTCCCATCATTCACATCATTCACATCATTCACAACATTCACATCATTTACAACAGTCACATAATTCATATCATTCACATCATTCACATCATTCCCATCATTTACATCATTCCCATCATTCCCATCATTCACAACATTCACATCATTCACAACATTCACATCATTCACATCATTTACAACATTCACAACATTTACAACATTCACATCATTCACATCATTCACATCATTCACATCATTCCCATCATTCACATCATTCCGATCATTCACATCATTCCCATCATTCACAACATTCACATCATTCACATCATTCCCATCATTCACATCATTCACATCATTCCCATCATTCACAACATTCACATCATTCACATCATTCACACCATTCACAACATTCACATCATTCACAACATTCACATCATTCACATCATTCCCATCATTCCCATCATTCACAACATTCACATCATTTACAACATTCACATCATTCACATCATTCACATCATTCCTATCATTCACATCATTCCCATCATTCCCATCATTCACAACATTCACATCATTCACAACATTCACATCATTCCCATCATTCACATCATTCACAACATTCAAATCATTTACAACATTCACATCATTCACATCATTCACATCATTCCCATCATACACATCATTTACAACATTCACATCATTCACATCATTCACAACATTCACATCATTCACATCATTCACATCATTCCCATCATTCACATCATTCACATCATGCAGATCATTCACATCATTAACATCATTCACATCATTCACATCATTCACAACATTCACATCATTCACATCATTCACATCATTCCCATGATTCACATCATTCCCATCATTCACATTATTCACAACATTCACATTATTCACATCATTCACATCATTCCCATCATTCACATCATTCACAACATTCACATCATTCACATCATTCACATCATTAACATCATTCACATCATTCACATCATTCACAACATTCACATCATTCACAACATCCACATCATTCCCATTATTTACAACATTCACATCATTCACAACATTCACATTATTCACATCATTCACAACATTCACATCATTCACATCATTCACAACATTCACATCTTTCACATCATTCACATCATTCACAACATTCACATTATTCCCATCATTCACATCATGCCAATCATTCACATCATTCACATCATTCACATCATTCCCATCATTCACATCATTCCCATCATTCACATCATTCACAACTTTCACATCATTCACATCATTCACATCATTCCCATCATTCCCATCATTCACATCATTCACATCATTCCCATCATTCACAACATTCACATCATTCACATCATTCACATCATTCACAACATTCACATCATTCACATCATTCCCATCATTTACATCATTCACATCATTCCCATCATTCACATCATTCACATCATTCACAACATTCACATCATTCGCAACATTCACATCATTCACATCATTCCCATCATTCCCATCATTCACATCATTCCCATCATTCACAACATTCACATCATTCACATCATTCCCATCATTCACACCATTCACATCATTCCCATCATTCACATCATTCACATCATTCACAACATTCACATCATTTACATCATTCACATCATTCCCATAATTCACATCATTCCCATCATTCACATCATTCACATCATTCACAACATTCACATCATTCCCATCATTCACATCATTCACAACATTCACATCATTCACATCATTCACATCATTCCCATCATTCCCATCATTCACAACATTCACATCATTCACATCATTCACAACATTCACATCATTCACAACATTCACATCATTCACATCATTCACATCATGTGTGCATAGAAGCGTATGTAAATTAAATATAGAACTTCAACCAATCAGAAAGAATCGCCCTGAAAGTCAAGTATCTTCTTACATCGACCACGTAAGCGAAAATACTTGCACAGTTGCCGCACGGTTAGTCACAACACCATGTTATCAACTGCTCGCGAACAAAAACTTTCCAGGGCAATTCAGCTGCAGGTATCTCACTAGATAACCAAAGACATAGTCATGGACTACTAAATATAACTATAATTTATACACACAATGTCACGAATTCGCTGACACCCAAGTGAGCACACGTGCTAACAAAACAGCACTTAATTTGTCTAGACTTTTTGTAACATTAAAACAAATGTTACGTTTGGTTGCTGTATCAAGTCATAAATGTTTATGTATGGGCATATCGAGTCATGTACGAACGTCTTCATTCACAAGCAAATTTTAATATTCATAATAAATTAATTATTATAATAATGAATGCATTGTAACTAAAATGCTAGACATTTCGAAAGCAGATAATACAATGGTATCAGTGATTCATGTAGCCTATTAAAGATGGCGGCTACCAGAAGCAAATTGAAACATTAGCGTATGCAGCAATGCCAAGGAATGCATGAAACTATGGCATTCGTTTGTCACTGTCAATCGATTTTTAACGACTAGTTTTTCTTTGACGCCAATTAACGCAGTTTCAGTTAATTTTCATCACTTTATGGTCGTTTTTTGATTGGGAAAGTGTAGTGTTCTGTTAATGAAGTGAAAAGTTATGTTGAGAAATTCAGACTAAGAGATGAAGGGGGGGGTGAAGAGAAATGGGCATGAATGGAAATAGATTTAAAAAAAGACGCTTATAAATTTCTCAAACGTTATTTCATTAAATATTTTGATACTAGATTCTTTTTATTTAAAGAAAGTCACATATAAACCGGCAGAAATAATTAGCCTACGACTGATAATTGCGTAAGCATGAAATAATAGTGTGTGAAAGTATTAAAGAATAATTATTTAATAACAATTATGAAGACCTTTAAGAATACTTAAGGATTGAACACTGTCTGGTAAATAGAAACTAAGTGTCAGTCAACTAGCCAAGTGTTTATGCAACATTTACGACTTCCGTCGTTTTAATACTATCCGCCCGAACTGAGCGTTTATTAATTTTTAATTCCTTTCATTCTCGTGGAAATTGTTTGGTGGTCCGGAGCTTTCGTAACTGGTTTCGAATCTTCTGACCGACAAGAATTGTAATCATACACTGATGATTGTGCAAGCATGACACACTAGTGTACTGCGTCCCAAATTATTAAATTATTATTTTTTTACCAGTTTCAGAAACTTTCCGGTAGTTTCGTATCAAAAGCTTCGGAAACGTTGGCCATACTGAGCTTCGCGTACTATGAAATTTTCGTACTGTTCCGCGCAATGTAAACAACTTTCCATCGTAATTGCTGAACCCACGGTATTTGAGGTGTATCAAATTATTAACAAGGCAGTTTGTTTCGTCAATAAAATGGGTCGTAAAGGTGGCTTGAGTAGTTCTGAAAAGAGTAATATTACAGAACAGCTAGCAAAATGTAAAACTACCCTCGAAATATTGAAAATGATAGGACCATACTAATCTACGTACGAGAGCTGATAAAGGAAAATCTAGAGTTGTTTGACGTCGTTCTCTACTCCAAATTAAACGTGAAGTTGTTAAGAACCCTTGGCAGACAAAGCCGGATTGAAGAATGTCTCAAAAAGTACTCAATGTCGCCTTCTGAAAGAAGTGGCAAAGTCTGATAAGTCTGTGACAGAGCCTCCATTAAAGCAACATCACACAAAACCGATTGAAATGCGCAGAGGACAACATGAAAACGGATTTTTCCAAAGTTTTTCTCATGGATGAAGTGCGTATCACTCTTGATAGCCCAGATGGTTGGAGCAAGGGATCGGTCCTAGATGTACGACATCGTCATCAGCGTTTATGGCACCAACAAGGTGGTGGTAGAATAATGATTTGGGCTGGGATTATCAGAGGTTCTTTAATTGGCCCATAAAGAGCCTCAAAAGGCATAAAAATGACGTCAACTGCTTACATAGATTTTCTGAAGGAGCACTTTGAACCATGGCTGAGAAAGCAAAAGTTTGACGTCCAGAAGAATTATTATTTTTATGCGGGATAATGCATCTTTCGCAGGCAGCAAAGAAAAGCAAAGAGTATTTGCAACAACTGGGGTTCTCTGTCCTACGAAAGATGGAGTGGTCTGCGAATTAACCAAATTTTAACCCAATTGAGAACCTTTAGAGTATCATGAAGCGACGCCTCTATGTAAGAAGACGACAATTTAAGAGCAAAGATGAGTTGTGGAATGCTCTCCAAGAGGTATCGCGAGGAATGACTGTTAACGAAATTACAAATTTGACTAATTCTGTAGACCAATGTCTTTTACAAATAATTCATAAAAAAAAATCGCATATCCCTACTTATTATGCCAACGTAGAAATTGCTATGTAGTTATTGTGTTCTAAGGATTTTTCCTAGTTCATGTAATGTTTGAAAATTATTTCAATAAACACGTTATGCGTATACACTAAAATCAACAGATATTCCTATCTTTTGCCATAGTTTCGCTAATGCTGCTTAAAATACTTTTATTTTCTGATTGGATTAGATGAATAGTATTCCAATCACTTCTTAATGTTTCATGGATTTGTATTCACTTGTTCCTTAAATATTTAAGTTAATAATTTGATACGAAGTATATATATATATATATATATATATATATATGTATATATGTGTGTGTATATAAAGCTGAACGTGTGTGTGTGTGTGTGCGTGTGTGTGTGTCTGGTCAGGAATAGGCTCTTATATGGTTGACTATTAAAAAAAAAGATTACATATAATGATAGAAGATGTATCGAGACAGAGAAATGGGTATGTTTGATCTGGCAGAACGGTGGTTCATAAAAATTATGGGGCCTGCGTTCGCGCCTGGCCCCCAAAGTATGGAAATAAAAACGGATATAAAAAACGTGTACAAGAGTTTTTGATATAGATGTACATAAGAATACTTTCATACGTATGTTTCAACTTAAATAGGGATGGTATAATAAAATTGTGGGGTCTGCGTTCGTGTCTGTAGTCCATGGAAATATGGCATAAACTTTAACAAAGACTTTTCATATCTATCTGCGTAAGTATACTTTGATAATTATGTTTCAGTTTGAAGAATTATGGTCTAATAAAATATTTGGGTGTTCGTTCGCGCCTGACCTCTTTAGAATGTAAATATGTCACAAAGTTTAACAAGGTTTTTTAAAAGGGGGGAGGGTCCACAATAACACCTTAACTTTAATCTTAATTCCCGTTAGCTTTTTTTTTTAGTTGAATCATATTGTGTCGAATAAATTCACCTCATAAATTCACGTTCTCATTAAAGTGAAAGCCAAAAAACAACTTTGGACAATTCTCGACACAAATTTTACATAAATGTTTTTTCCCTTCTCCACTTGCACGTGGCACTCTTTCAAAAATAGATAAATAGATAAATAATAAGAAATAAGTACGTTGTCAAAAGAAGGAAAAAATCCTGCTAACGTGATTACGTGTCTTTTTAAAAACATTTACATAACCTTTTTATCTTTATTTATATATCTGTTTAAACTTTTTTGTCAGTGTACTAGAAGGAATTCAGTTGATTACAAACTTTTCGGCGTTTTCTTTAGATTACAATAGTACAACCCTGAATCCGACGGCGCAATAGTACACCGTTCAATACTGTCAAACTAAAACGAAGCTGTTCTGCTTGAAAAGGGTGCCATTTTTTTCTATTCATATTTATATCGATTCTTTGCTTTAAAAAAACTAAAGTAATTACGTGTTTACTTTTTTAATATCCCAATTTGCTGTTTCGGATTATTTTACTAAAGTAAGTAAAGCGTCATTATTTTTCAAAACTGTTTTTGTTTCTTTTTTTCGATATTTCGTCGATATTATTTACTAAGAGTGCTTAGCAGAAAAGCCAACAAATAACTACCCGAAAAAATAAATATACAAGAAATAAATGTTACCATAGTCAATAAAATTTCAGTTCATGTTTTTTGGGGTTTTAAAATAGTTTTTAATGCTCTTTACTTGAAATAATTTCAGCGAAGCGAAATTAAAACGAAATTTGAGACGATAACTACTTAAATGAATTTTTATATAAACCACACATGCCATAATCGAATATTCCTCAAGCACAAAATAACAGAAAACATTAAAATATGTTTATAAATATTCCTTACGTTGACGGAACTCTCTTAAATTGCTAACACAGAATACTTAGGTGCCTCTCCTTCAAATTAAAAGCGGGACTCTCCATTTCAAAGTCGCTGCCATTTTGATTTTTTTAAAACCCGTTCGTGAATTAAAAAAAAAAGAATTTCACAAACTACTTAAATATACAAACCAATGAACTTTTCTATCATAGAAGTAACTTTCATTGCCTATGGTAACATTTATTTTTTGTATATTTATATTATTATATATATAACAGTTTCTCTTTATAAGGAAACATCATTTTATTGGTCACTCTTTCCTACGAATGGAAACAAAGTTGATATAAAAAATATATTTTCGCGAAAATTATCTTTACTTTCATCATATTTTGCTTAGGGTAAAATTTTTGAGTATAAAAACCTATCTCTTTACAATCCACTTCTTTTCATAACCTATCATACTTTCATCACTCACAGTCCATTTTCTGTAGGCTGTTTTTGAACCCAGTCAACGACGGGTACTTCTGCTAGTATATATATATATATATATATATATATATATATATATATATATATATATATATATATATATATATATATATATATACTATGGCGTGAAAAGGAAAGTCCGCACTTGTCATTTTTCCAAAAAAAAACGCAAATTTAACCTAAATTGAACATAACTGTTGAAATAGCCTAATTTGATTCGCCTTTTATTCTTCTATAATTTTATCTTTTCATATTTGACTTTTAATTGAAGTATCCTCGTGTTCACGTCAATTTTAAAAAATAACTTCAAATCGAGAAGTTAAAAAGAAAATTTGCACAATGGAAAATTAGTATTTCAATGTAACTTTAGTATATTAATGCAACACAAATACAACAGGAATTCAATGAACTAGTAAATCTTTAGTAGCATAGCCCTTCTACAATTTGCAATGTAAACACAGAGTATTAGCCAGCAACTATAAAAAGTTACAGAATTTCAATTTTTGTGAAATATTTAAAAGATTTTAAGGAAACAATATCTCATTTCAAAATTAAAATATTCAGATTTGCATTAAATTTGATCATTAGACACCAATTAACCCAGATTTAATAAATAGAAATTACTTAAAATCCAAATAATGGATTTTGATCAAAATTGGAATGTGTTAGTGTTCGTATATCTAAATTTTAATCTTGGTAAGGGATCTTAAAAATAGCAATTTATTTTACTTATTTGAGAGTATAGCCATATTCTTTCTCATTACTAATGTATATTATGATATATAGAGAGAGTATAACCTTATTCTATTTTACACGAAATTTCTTTTTATCGTGATGTAGTATTAGTATGGCATTTTTTTTAATCCTGTATAATTGTATTTTATTCCTTATATGCGAATTGCAACATTATTGTGTTGCATTACATCATTATTTTAACATTATTATTACATCATTATTACATTACAAATCATTTCTATCAAATTTGCATATGTTTCATTATTACTTTCCAATGTGAAAGTGCGTTTGTGAGTATGTATATATATATATATATATATGTGTGTGTGTGTGTGTGTGTGTGTGTGTGTGTGTGTGTGTGTGTGTGTGTGTGTGTGTGTATTTTGTTTCCACAAAATATCCAGTGATATTTCTTTTTCGAACCCTTACAACACTACAAAAAACCCAACTAGGTATTTAGTTGAAAAATAAATACATCAAATGAAGGGTGTGGGTATACATTAGCCCGACTGCCACGAGTGCATAACCTATGCTACCGCCGAGAGACATATTCTTCGGATCTTTATCGTGAGCGGAAGAGATCGTTATTATAGGCAGGATCATACACACACTAACACAACCCTCTCCCAAACAATATCATCGCAAGGATCTAAGTATCTTTTACTCCTGTTTGGTTTATCACTAATGATTTCTGTTTTGAACCACAATCTAGATAGAACACATCTCCAATCATTTATAATTAGAATTAAGATCTGCATTTTTTTATTAGTAATATCATTAGTCCCTTAATCTTAATTTCGTTTTGCAAGTTCAGTTAATTTGGTATTTCTCTGTTCATACAAGAAAACTGAGATGGACCAACATCGTATTTGTCAATACTATTTGCGGCTCGAGTGGATCTTAAAAATTTAACATCTTTCTGTTTGCGTTTTAAAAAAAAACTTCATTTTGATGCTTCTGTGTTTGTAACGCTTTTATATTTTTTGCTCATTTTAAATTGTTCTCATCAAAGTTATTATTTCTCGATGTCGTTTCGAATTGCTTTATTCTTTACATCATCTTCACTTGATAATTTTCGCATATTATTTGATATTTTTTCGGTTGATTTTCGTCTTGATTTCGAAGAGATTTCACATAATACTTTTTCACTTCTTGGCATTTCTTCAACTTATCTACTTCCTGGCAAAAGGTGTTGACTGAACTAATATATCCAATCTGAGCCGAATAAATTGCTGGCGTTGCTTCAGATGAAAGCTTTTAATTTTTTACTAGTTCCTTGTGTTACGTAAGTTGGCAATACATAGGATCGCAGGTAAACTAAACCCAGAATTAAACCTTCGAATTAAATTTTAACCAGTCACATGTCAAGCAATTTGTTTTTGTTTTTAGCATGGTTGGTTTATTCTAACTTTTTCATGTATGCAAATTTTTTGTGCATAAATCAGACCCGCAGTTTAATTATAATCTGACATTTTTATTCAAGAGCCATACATTCTTTAGCAATCTATTTCCAAAAGTGAAGCACCATTGTGGTATGTTATATTTTTATTTTTTATTTTTTAAATTAGATTTGAATGAAAAATAACGAGAAGAAATTCAAAATAAAACAAAAGTTAATCCCAAGATGAACAGACACGCAACTTAAAACAGTACTCATCAGGGTTAAAAATATGCTAAAGTGTTAAACTAATAAGTAAATCGTGTTTGCAAATTTCAGAAGCGTATTTAGTTAAAAATACCTTAGGAGATTTGAAAACTTATATTAAGTAGATACTTAATATATATTAAATTTTATTTAATTTACTTTTTGTAACTTTTTTTTAAAATTACATTTTCACCCTAAACAATGCAAATTGCCATTTTGGTGTAGGGGGCTACTATCAGGGGCAACAACTATTGAGGTACTATGTAGGGATTTGGGCAGCAAGATGTCGGTTCACGTTACACTTGAACTTCTGCACGTCAGTACTGTTGGGGAAGCAGGGACCTGGAATGGAATTCCAGAGTCTAGCGGTTCTGGGGAAGAAACTATTGGAGTAAAAAGATCTTTTACATCTAGGGATCTCTACAGTGTGGGGTGGGATTTAGCAGCCTGTCGGGTTTGTCGAGGGTGCGCACGTCGTGGGGGCACAAGTGATTGCAGTTCGTCAGAGCATTCACCACTAAAATACTTGTAGAAAAGGAAGAGGGATGCAACATTTCGTCGATGGGACAGAGGCTGAAGCTTAGATGCCAGTTCAGTGCCTATCAGGTTTGCGACTCTCTTTTGAACCTTGTCAATGAGCGAGAGACTAGTAGCAGATGCACCAGCCCAGATGTGACAGCAATACTCCATACATGGGCGAAAGGTGGCCTTATAGAGGTACAGGATACTTTCGGGTGTTAGTAGTTTTCTGGCACGGTAGAGAGAGCCCACCTTTCTTGCAGCGGCCCTGGCAATGCCTTCAATGTAATTGTTCCAACTCATGTTTCCTGTGAACGTTAGGCCAAGGAGTTTGAAAGATGTACTCTCAGATAAAGAGTCGTTGACCATTGCTATAGGTGGTAGAGAGGGTTTCTTGTAATTATTGAATGAAACTAGTTTAGTCTTGGCAGCATTGAACGCGACCAACCACTTTTGTCCCCATTCCACCACAGATTGGAGGTCTTCCTCTAGTGTTTCTGCCATTTCTTTAGAAATGTGTTCATTCGTCTTCCTGTCGTGCCTGCCATAGAGTGTAGTGTCATCAGCATATATACCCATCCCAGAGGCAATTTTGTCGGGGAGGTCATTTATGAATATCAGGAACAATAGAGGTCCAAGGATAGAACCCTGGCGCACCCCCGCATTTATATCATATTGTTTAGATGTACGAGCGTCGAGGACAACCTGGATTTTTCTCTTATCTAAGAACGATTTAATTATGTGAAGTATTCTACCAGTGATACCGTATGATCTGATTTTCCTGAGGAGACCCTCATGCCATACCCTGTCAAAAGCCTTAGATATATCTAGAGCTACCGCTCTGCCCTCCCCCGCGTTGTCCAGTGAATGGTATATACGTTCAGAAATCACAGTTAGGATGTCTGCTGTGGAATCCATATTGCTTGTCAGACAGAAGTTTAGCATCTGTAAGATGATGGACTAGAGCATGGTTAATTAAGGTCTCAAATATTTTGGCGAAAAGTGGGTGGAGGCTAATGCGGCGATAATTTGATGGGTCAGTCCTTTCGCCAGAATTCTTGAATACTGGTACAACAGAAGCAGTTTTCCAACAGCCCGGAAAGCAAGCTTCATTAAGGCATTTGTTGTAGATTTTGGAAAGAACTGGAGCTACTTCGGCTGAGTACTTTTTTAATAGCACAGCTGGGATAAGATCGGGTCCACATGATTTTGAAGTGTCAAGGTTTTTTATGATAGCGTGTACCTGAGCAGGGGTAGTTTTCAGATCGTCTAGCGTGGCGTCTGTCCGCATAGGAAAGTCAGGTAGGGGGTGGTTGGAAGGGTCCAGTGTGGAGTTGGAGGCAAACCGACTGGCAAGCATGTTAGCCTTGTCGGTTGCTGAGGAGACAATCTCGTGATTGTTGGTTAGTGGGGGAATTGTTGATTGCTTGTTATTTACTACACTGTTGTAGATTTTCCAGAAGTCTCGAGTTCCTAGTTTTTGTGCTTCGATGCGCTTTTTAGTGGTTTCCGTAAATTCTCTCTTAGCTGTCGCTATTTCTTTCTTAACGTTATTTCTAGCTTCTATATACTTCACTCTGTTTGAACTGGACTTATGTCGGTTAAACCTACGGTATGCATGCTGCTTTTGAGCAATGGCAGTTGCACAAGTCGACGTAAACCATTGAGGAGAGTGGGGCTTGTTATAAAATTTCCGCATGGGAACATGCGCTTCGATTGCAGTTTTGAACCAGTCAGTGGTCTCGTTTGCACATTGTTCGGCAGGGAGAGAGAAAATATTTCTCCATGGGACATCTCTAATTAGTTCCCTGATGGATTCCCAGTCAGCCTTTTTATAATATCTCGTTGTTTTGAGCACTGGCTCTTCAGTTTGGGCTTTAGAGTTTAGGGTGATTTCAACCATTATCACTGCATGATCAGCGTTCCCGAGTATTGCAGTGTTTCTTGGTGCGTTTCTCTGCGTGGTAGTGTACTTTGTTTCCCATTAAACTGAGAGATAAAGATTATTCCTGTCATAGGATCGCAGGTAAACTAAACAAAGATCGGTTGTTGCAACGCACACAAAATATATGATTATTATATAATAGTGATAAAATATGTGAAACTCAGAAGTAATAGTTTAGTACCATGATCGGTAGGTATTCTCTCTTTAGCAAATATGGGGGGATCCGTCGGCATCTTGCAAACCAAGAATCCATTAAAATAAATAGGCTAGAAAATAGAATGTACTGCTAATGGAATGCGTCTACAAAAAGGCTTCCGGAAGTGAAAGAAAAAGCTATGAGGCATGTATACTAACTAACTCGCCACTGAACAAAGAAATCAGACAAAAGAAAACAAATCCTCAAGAGGGAGTGGTTGTCAAAACTGGAACTGATAAGAATCAAACAAAGATAAATTGTGTAACCAAGACACATCTTAATAAAAACCCACGGATAAAAGACAAAGCATTAACATTGAAACCGGAACAAACTGGACGAGTGTGGAGAGTACTGGGATCTTGAGTGGTATTGCTATGTAAATCCCAGAGAAATCAATGATCATTATCAGCAATGGTAATCGGCTGTTGCGATAAGGAAAACTTATTTTCGAAAATTATCGAAAAAGTGAAGAGTAATTAAAACCTGGAGAAACTTGATATCACCTAGATTCCAACGGATACTATCGATGATTATCAGTGAGCAATAACTTCTAGTGAGTACAAGTAACAGTAATTATAAAAAAAAATAAAATTAATAATTATGATAATACCTTAAGGAGATGGCCTTTGTGACTACTTCTAGTGAGTAAATAATAATAAATTATAGTCATCTTGGATACATGAATGCCTAGAACAATTTGGATTTCAAACAAAAATTCAAATTAGAAATGCCTTAGTCTTCTAACAAATTTTGATTCCTGATCCACAAGTATGACAATCGAAGAATATCAACTGATGGAACGGTAACAGTTCCATCAGTTGCGATAGCATTGGTTTTTAATCGAGATCTTTGTTCTTACATTTTAAATCTGGGTTGTTTTATGATAGTATTTATAAAATATATTGCAAAATGTATGGTCAAACTGTATACTGCTACTTCATAAAGGTTTACAGAAGAAATATGTTTCTTTAGAAATAAGGTTTATACTATACATCATTGTAACAAAGACAAAACTTATGCTTAATAATTTGCTATATTATCTCATTAATTGTACAAAAAATATTTCTATATGAGAATTCAATACATAACAATTATATTGTCTCTGGATATTAAAAAAAAACGTATCTTTTTGTTGTTGTTTTTTTTTGTTGTTTGTTTTTTTGCAGCCATATTTTTTAAGAGAAAATTATGGAAACCTGGTCTGCGAAGGCGAGGAATCATATGAAAATGGTAAATAAGTTTTCGTCTAACACTTGTGATTTGATTAAATTTTTTTACATTAATTTCAATGGGGAATATGATTCGGTTTTCGAACAATATTTGTATTTGCCTTAGTGTGAGTAATCTATTGAAATATTTCAATTTACGAAATCATGTATAATAATTGTCATTTTTTAATTATAATTTAACAGCTTCTGTTTTCACCATAAATTATAAGTAAATGACTAATAAAACAAATTTGAATATAATAACACCTCCTGGTGACAGAAATCTTGAAGAGAACATTAAAAATGTTTGCCCTATTGTCCCATTTGCATATAAGTGTCAGTCTCAGGGGTGGCCGATTTATAGAGAGGACCTCTCAGAAGTGGCTATCTGCGTAGACATGGAATGTTAGCATCAATGGCGAAAAAAGCAAAAAATGAAAAGAAAAAAGAAATAAAATGGGAAAACAAACTAATGTGTCAAATTTAAACAAGAGAAGATGTCGCAGTCTGGTCCGTCGGGTTAAACAATACGAATCCTGTGTTGGTGATTTCTCGAATTAAACATGGCGTGATAGATCAGGTTATTAACGAGACAGATAAGGAGAGGACAGACGAGTCGATGTATAGGTGTCAGAGGCTGTAAATTTATTTATAGCCGGTGTCATTGTAACATATATGTTTATTTTGTGCTCCGATATTTTACAAGCATTTCTGCATGTGTACGTATTTAATTATTAACTGGTAAGGTTAAGAAAAGTGGACTAATGTGTTGCGTGTTCGAGTGCTCTCAGGGCGACATCACCTTTTATAATTGATTAGATATGTCCACTACTTTTTATTTGATTCAATTGTATTCGTACGGAAATTTTACACGAGTTTAGTCGTAAATAGGAGCTATCGTAAATATAGGTTGGAAGAGTTCAGGCGATTAAACTTTGGAGGCAAAGTTACAAACGTAGAATCCAAGCTAAGTGATAGTGACGTCGAACGAGGGATTTGAGAACGCCAGGTTCTGGGAGACTGGGTGGAGAAAACTAAGCGATTGGACTTATTGTGTGTTCACAATGCGCTTTTTGGTCGCGTCTTCTGTCTTCCTTATCTTGTCTTGTTCTCCTGTTACTTAACAGTAACATGAGTATGAAAAATTTCTCTGGGCATTTTGCTTTAAGAACAGTTAGATTTCCATTTATTATTTTACGATTGAAGAATAAACCCTACCATAAACTGGACCTTTTACCAACCCACGTCAGGGGAGACAGGCGATTAATGAAAACAGGATGAGTCTATCTTCCCCTACTCACGTACCAGCTCTGAGTGAACAAGAAGGACATACACTTATTTTTAATTTGTTTTCAAAAAGTTCTTATTGCCTTTTTTATCGCTCTAATTTGCACTCAACAGTGATTTAGAATTTACGACAAATCATCACTTTTGCAATATAATGCTGAAACACGATGATCATTGAAAACGAATGTATGCACATAATTGAACATATCTTGCTATTTTGGATTTTTAGGGGTACAGTCAAATTTGAAACTGCAAATATTCAAATTTTTAAATTAAAAATGGATATTTAGTGACGATATTGAGTATTTCAAAGGTTAGAAAGAATAGAAAAAATAAAAGAAAGAGAAGAGAAAAAGAGATGTGACGGAGAGGACATGGGAAAAGAAGAAAAGAAAGTGTAAGTGAGGAAGGTAAGAAACAAATGTGGGAGAGAAGGAAGTGATGAGGTTATGGTTTAGAAAAGAAGACAAGAAAGGAAAGGTGGGGAGAGAAAGGAGAAAATCAAGAATAGTAAGAAAGAAAGAGAAGAAAGAGAAGAAAAATAAGAAGGGCAGAAAAGACGATAGAATTGGGGAAGAGGAAGTAAGCAAGAAGAAAATAAGGTAAAACTAAGGGAAGCAGAAAAGGAACGAGCAATAAGAAAACGACTAAAATGACCAACTGAATCAGAGATAAACTTATGAAAAAACATGGATAAAGAGTAAAAACAGGTAGAATTAGACAAGCGAATAAAGAAAGAGAGAAAGAGAGAGAAATTTGATAGAGAGAGAGAGAGAAAGAGCAGAGGAACGAGAAATCAGATATTACAGAAGATTGGAAAAATAAGGCCGACATTTTTTTAATAAAATAAAATCAAGAAAAAAACAAATAAAAAAGGACAACAAATTTGAAGAAAGTAAATGAAAACCGAATAACGTGCACATTCTCAAAACAAAGGATGAAAAAATAAAAAAAAAAAACAACAAAAAAGGTCCAAGATAGAAAAATGGCGTCGGCGTCCAACGGTTGATCTTCTTCATTGAGTGCAGGTGTTGAGCTTTGCAGAGATGAAAGTCACTCACATCAAATAAAATGAACCGGATGCTGAAGATCAGAGTAAACATGGCAATGGCTACGCAAATAGAGACAACACGATGTTCTCGTCATCTATACCTACTGAACCGAGATCTATCTTGGTCTATCTATGCACACACACACACACACGCACGCACGCACGCACGCGCGCACACACACATAAACACACATGCATGAGTATTTCTCAAATTCGAGCAAACATACCATACTATTACTGATCTAATCACACACACACACACACACACACACACACACACACACACATATATATATATATATATATATATATATATATATATATATATATATATATGTTTGGAGAAAAATAGAAAAACCGAATGAAAATTCAAATAATCAAAGTTTCGTCCCTATTTCAGAGGACATCTTCAGGATATTGAAGTAAAAATGCAAGAAAAGAAAAAATCATAGACCATACGAAAAAGAGAACAGTTTTTGAATACTACCCATGTCGGGCAGGATAAACATATGTGTGCGTATCCGACATGGGTCGGATTCAAAAACTGTTCTCTTTTTCGTATGATCTATGATTTTTTATTTTCTTGCATTTTTACTTCAATATCCTGAAGATGTCCTCTGAAATAGGGACGAAACGTTGATTATTTTAATAATTTCATTCGGTTTTTCTATTTTTCTCAAAACATAACGTCAACCACCGCTGGTATTTTTATTTTTATTTTGTATACATATATATATATATATATATATATATATATATATATATATATATATATATATATATATATATTGTATTGAGAATTCTTGAAGAACTTCGCTAAATTTATTAGATGTTTTAACCCTGAATAATATTAACCTGGAATTATATATATATATATATATATATATATATATATATATATATATATATATAATTCCAGGTTAATATTATTCAGGGTTAAAACATCTAATAAATTTAGCGAAGTTCTTCAAGAATTCTCAATACAAAATAGAACAAAATATGCTTTTTACTTGTATTTATATAAATGTAATATACATTTGTGGGTAGCTACACAGTCAAGTGTATGTTTCCGTCAACTAGTTATGAATAACTAGAAACATTATCAGGCGATGTCGCCTTCCGAAAAGTTCAGTTAATAGTGGATTTTAGAGAATGTTCACAGCAGTTCTAGTATGGGGAGCAGTCACGTGGTATGAAAGACGTATTTAATTTATTTTATTTGATATGTTCTTCATACCATCTGACTGCTCTCCATACCAGAACTTCTGTGGACTTTTTCTAAAACCCAATAAAAATTGAACTTTTGGAAAAACAACATCGCCTTATGTTGTCGCTAATTTTAAATTAGTTGACTAAAACATACTCATGACTTTGTAACGATACCTAAATGCTTATGTTAAAGCAAATAAAGTATATATATATATATATATATATATATATATATGTTCGCACAAAATGTTAGATAGTAGATGAATAGCGGACAATATGAGTAGCTCATAATGTTTGTGAACTTTTTTAGATGAGTATTGATAATACATATTATTCGAATTATTCGGACTGTTGTTTTCATCTCGAATGTTATTTTCAGAACGTTTCGGTCGATTCTTCAGGTGTATTTTATCGAATACGGGAATCTTTCTTGCTAATCCGTGAATCTGCATTTCGAACGGAATCATTTATTTAATGAATATCTTAAGTAATTTGCCATTGTGTTCTTAGTATCACCTGCATTGAAGATTGAATCTTCAACTGCCAAAAGAGTGTCACTTTGACCTAAATTTTATGTAATACATTTTAAACTGTTCTGCCACAAGTAAAAAATGTCTCGGATTTCATTCGAATTAAACACATTTTAATATAAACAATTGAAGAAAAATGTTTCATTAGTCTGAGAAAAAGGAATAAATTGGATAAATTAAATACATAACTTTGAAATTTGGACGCATATATGCTTTGCTATAACTTTATTATAACTTCTATAACTTGATTATAACTGCTATAACTTGATTATAAATGCTATAACTTGATTATAACTGATATAACTTGATTATAACTGCTATAACTTGATTATAAATGCTATAACTTGATTATAAATGCTATAACTTGATTATGGCAGATACAAATAGGAAGCCTCTTCGAGAATATTTTTTATCAGGAAAATATGTTTTTGAAATGGACAGAGACAATAACTTTTAAATTACAATCCGAAAAAATATTTTGATTATATATATATATATATATATATATATATATATATATATATATATATATTACAATAGAAAAATGGGAGCATGAAAAATAATATGGTTAAACTTTAACATGGAAAAGTAAAGGACTAGTTGTTAAAACTGGAAAAGAAAAAGAGAAGATATTCTAATGAAAAAATCTAATAAATGTATAACTTAAAATATTGCAGCATGAAGAACTGATTATATAATGTTATAAATTGAATTAAAAACAAATTCTTAATACTACAATATTTTAAGTTATAAATTTATTAGATTTTTCTTGTTTGTTTCTTTTCTAGTTTTAACAACTAGTCCTTTACTTTTCCATGTTTAAGCTTAACTATATTACTTTTCATCCCCCATTTTTCTAATGTAATTCATGATTTTTCCAGACTTCCAACAAATTCACTTGTTCTTTGTTTAATTTCCGTCTTATTATTTTGTCCCCATAAGGATAACATACACACTTACTGAAGCGACGTGCTTGCTATGGAAACCGGTCATATAAAGCGTCGCTCATCTCCCTACATATATTCACGATGTTGAACACCAAAAAATCCACAATAACTTTTGTTTTACTGAACGAAAATTGATTTTTTTTTTTACAATATAGCTGATTAGGTGATCTATAAACTGTAATAATTATTTGAAATTTAGTCGAAAAATGAGTGAGCAGTGAAACTTTAAACAGTAATGACTAAAACTGCCACTTTGCCATATATTCAAACATGAATCGGGACTAGGATTAGCGATTGTTTTTAATTTTTGCGATTGCTTACATTAAAGAATAGAAGCTTAAAATACTTCTCAAGAAAGTAACCATATTCTTAATTTTCGATTATTCGCTAGTGTTATATAAAACTATTATATATCAATAGTATTTATTATTTATATTATATATATATATATATTATATATTGTATCTTTTATATATATTTTGCACATACTAAACTACCCATCACCAGTTTGGTCAGTATATGTTATAGTTAGCTCTGGAATAGTTAGTATATTAATTCATAAATTATAAATTATATAAATATGCACGCTTGCGCGTACAACAATGACCACCACGTTTAACATAAAGAATTACATAGCTTAATATCTGAAAAACTAATTATTCGTGGAAAATTTAAATGCGATATTCGTTCTACGCCTACCCGAAAACTATTAAAAGTCGTCATTTTAAAGGAAAATTTTTTGGTGGAAACCAAGGAAAAATTTACCAAAACTTCTATTTTTATATTTGCTTTAAAAAAGGTACATTATACACAGTGTTGCTCATCCAATGGTCAATTAAAAATTGTCTGACATCACGTCTGTCGAATGGTATTGTAAAAAAGGAAATGCGACTCTTAACGAAAGCCAGTATGGTCTAAAGCATTTATCATAAGTCAGCGGCTATAACTTGCCCATTTTTAACAGGTTATTGTTGGCATAATCTTCAAAGAATTTGCAAGTATGCCGATTATGGAATCTAATGACATTAAAATGACTATAAAATAGTTTAAATCATGAAAAATGAAGCAAATACGTAAGAAAAGTAACTGCTATTGCGTTTGGTTACAGTTATAGTGAGAAATAGTATTTACCGGTTAAATGGTTTTAATTTCATTATTAACCTACTTTATTAACCGGTTGAGATGTCACTTTTATTGCTTTTGGTGACAGTTATTTATTGTTGAATTTTTTATGCCCCTTTTATATAAAACTTAGGTGTTATTATGTGTTGATAGTTAAGTAGTTTACTTTTTATTGACACAGTTTCAGCGACTGGGTAAGCCGATCTGTGTTATCAGATCGTAATTTTAACGTCTTTAAACAGAATACATAAACAACTTTAAAATAGTTTAAATCGTAAACGTATTTGTTTTGTTTTTGTTTCAAAACTATTTCAACTTGCAATGAAAAATACAAAAAAAAAATCGTAAAATGCCGATGTAAAAAAAAGAAAATAGTATTTAGCTTTATATTTATTGGTTTATTTTAAAGGCGAAAAAATTGTCGATAAAAAACGCTTACCAGGCTTTTTATTTATTTACGCATGCGCAGAATTTTTCAAAGCAACAGAAGTAAACCGCATGGATGGTTTCAACGCCCAAGGAAAACGGTTTGAATTTTATATTATTAGAGATTACATATAGATCAGATGTATATCATATATTTTATATGCGTATTATGCATTATATGTATATTATATAGTCTACATAATACCTATATTGCACATATATATTATACATATATAATTATATATATATATTAGTATGCATGTATCTATCATATCATTTTATATGCATTATACATACATACATACACACACACACACACACACATATATATATATATATGTGTGTGTGTGTGTGTGTGTGTGTGTGTGTGTGTGTGTGTGTGTGTGTGTGTGTGTGTACCGTAAATTTTTCCAAGCTTCTTTGGAATATATATATCATATATTGTATTTTTATTACATTATAATATTATCATATTTTAATAAAATATATTATATATAATTTATATATTACATATATATTAAATATAATACATATTTTATGGTATATTTTATATATGTATTGTAATTTTTTTATGTATTTCGTGTAAAAATATTGTATATATATAAAATATCAAAATATACCTGTAATTCATATGTGCGATTATATTTTTTGCAAAGCAGCCTTTTTCATAATGATTATTATTATATCCTTCTGAACAGTCATGTCTTTGTGAGGTTTCTTTTGTAATAACACTTCATGACAAGTTTAATTTTCTTTTTCGTCCATTTCTTCCTCTGTTTATTCAATGTTTGTACTGATCATTTTTATTTCCATGCATTTAGTCCATCGTGTTCTATTACCCGACATAAGAAAAGTCAACATTCGCAGGATCCCGATCGCATCCCTATGCTCGATATCAACAGAGTCACTGCCAATGATAACGATTCAATTTTCTTTGCCTACCATGTCTTTTGTAGTTTTTCGTGTAATTTTTTTTTTGTATGGTACATGTGACACCGTCAGACCCAGGCTTATTTTACCTGTGGTATTATCACAGGTATTATCTACCTATATATCTATCTATCTATCTATCTATCTGTCCATTTCTTTCTCTCACTCTCTCTTTATATATATATATATATATATATATATATATATATATATATATATAAATATATATATATATATATATATATCTTCTCCGCCATATTCATGCCAATCTTTTTCAATCGCAATTTTTCTCGATCTAGTTAGCTAGCCTTTATTTTCATTTTTTTTAACCATTATGTTAATTTTTTTATATTTAGCCATAATTATATTTTGTATCTCAAAATAATTTATATATATATGTATATATATATATATATATATATATATTTATATATATATATATATATATATATATATATATAGTCTGTTTATTATGCAAACATTATTGGTTACGTATATGCACACATATTTCAGAAAAGTCTCAATTCAGAGATAACACTTCATCAGACTCAAAAATGAATTGGTATTGAAACGGATGTCCAGATTACATTAGGGTGCGATCTACATTCCTGGGAAAATAGGGGTGTATACTTTGTGAATGTGAAAAGTATTTTTTTCGGGAGTTTGGTGGGGGAGGAATGGGGAATGCTGTTTCTCGTGTTTAAGCCGTTGTAAGTAGGGAGGTGTTAAGGGATACTTTTAGCTTGGCGATTATTTATTGCCCTCGATTTAAAATTTCCAATATCCTTAGGTTGTTTTTATGGTTGTATATCTTATTAGTGGTGAGTTTAATTTCCTTTTGGAAAGTGTTATTTATTAGTTTATTTTCATTAATTTTTATATCTAGGTTTTTATTTTTATTTTTTATTCGTTCACTTTATTTTTGTTTTCTACTTTTCAAATTATGTGTGTGGGTGGGAAGTTGGTGTCGTTTAATGCGTTAAGCTATTGGTAGTTGGAAGGCATTAGAATTCTATTAGTCTGGCGGCTACTTTTCTTGCCTTGATCTAAAGTACTTTTATATTCCTATAGTCGCTACTACTTATATTGGTAAGTTGTTTATATGGTTGTCCTTTCTTTAATGTTGGCGACTTGATAGGTGTTTTTATTTATTTTTTTTGTTAGTTTTTATTTATTTTATTTTTTTGAATTATAACACGGGAAACAGTATTCCCTCTTTCCCCACCACACCTCCGAAAAAAAAACATTACTGCTGACATTCACAAAGTATGCACTCCAATTTTTCCCGGAATGTAGGTCGCACCCAAATATTTTACAAAACTAATTTAATCTTGACACTTGTTTAAATGTTAATTCTTGTTTGGTCTGATGAAGTGTTGTCCCTGAATTGAGACTCCACTGAAACATGTATGCACATATGTAACCAATAATGTTTGTATAATAAACAGACTATATACCAGCTCTGTCCTGCAATGAGCACTCTTTAACAATTACGCGAGTTTCATTGGATTTACATCTAGGAAACCAATCTATTCCACTAGTATATATATATATATATATATATATATATATATATATATATATATATATATATATATATATATATATATATATACTTGTTTATTGTTATATAAACATGCTCACATCCCGCTGCTACAAATAGCCACTTGTTTCAATCAAACAACAGATATCATCAGGCAGCGACTTGACTATTCAAAAGTTCAATGAATAATGGATTTTTATTTTAGGTAGGAACTCTTTAGAAGTTGGAGTTAAAAAACTTAAAACACAGGACTTTAATTAAATAAAAAAGTAAAAAGGGAGAGGCAATTTAAATAAAGTTAAAAGATTACAATGGGGAGAGAGTGATTGAGAAGAGAAAAAAGGAATAGAGACAGAAATAGAGAAAGAAAATATATAGAAAACAAAATAGAGAGAAAAAGAAGAGAGAAAATATATATATATATACATATATATATATATATATATATATATATGATATGGACAAGAAAAGAAAAAAGAAATAAATGGTTATAATAAAGAGAATAAGAACTAGAAGTAAAAGGAAAGAATAATGAGATCTAGTTAAATAGATAAAGAGAGAAAGTAAGAATTTGACAGTATATAGAAAAAGAAAAAGAAAAAGAAAAAATTTGCGTGTCAACCAATTTATGAACAATTATACAATTCAGTAATGAAACATATTATTACAAATACAAACAGAAGATACAATCCAAGCGTCAGAAATGAACGTGTCAAAAAAGGCAGTGAATGTATTCGGCTAGCATATTTATCCTCTTACATACGTCCACAAGTAAAATCAACGCAATTCAAACATACGTCTACCATTAATTAGGCCCTTTATTCTAAATGATATAAGTTTAAAGTTTTCGAGTTTTTATTAGATAAATATATGAATAAAAGAAGAAAATAATGATAAAACAATATTAAAATTATTATTAATAACAATAAACATAATAGTAATGATAATAATAATAATAATAATAATAATAATAATAATAATAATAATAATAATAATAATAAAAACAGAATAAAATTAATATTTATTATCTTTTTAATATAACATATTTAGCCATAAGAGGGGATTAAATAAATTAAATAGGTCCAATAATTATAAATAGAAAACTACTAATATTTATGTATATAAAATGAATACAATACAAATATATATATACACACACACATATATATATACCCAAATATACACACACATACACACATATATATATACATATATATATATATATATACATGCACATAAGTAAAGGTGTAACTATACTATTAAGTTGGAAGTTTAAGCTATTTAAGTATAGATATAAAGTCATATTAAATCACAAAATAATACATTCAATACCAGATTACTAATAACACAGATACAAGTACACTTACCTATAAATATATTCAGGCAAAAGAAGTAATTAAATCAACGAAATACTCAAAAATAGCGACGCACAGGTAGATAGTACCCAAATTAAAAATAATAAGATACATATGTATATACTCACAGAGAACCAACCGACATACTAATAAGCATATATATACATATATATATATACATATATATATATATATATATATATAATCTTATGTATACACATACATACAAAAAATACACAAATATATGCACACAATCATATACTAATAAACAACAACGCACACACACATATATATACTCACACATAAATATGTATAATTTACATAAATTATATATATAGAAATACATAAGAATACAAATAATTTGGCAAGGGTACAGACATAAAATATATAGAAAACAAAATAGAGAGAAAAAGAAGAGAGAAAATATATATATATATGCATACATACATAGAAACATACAAATGGATTGAATAAACATGGGAGGGTATACCAAATAATATAGAAATATATAGATCTAAGTACACACGGTCATAAAATAAATACATAGACACATACATATACACATAGACACACAGGTATATAAGATAGGAGAAGTAAAGAATGAAATCAGGAGAGGAGAAAGTATATTAATAGAATATTAATAAATTATAGAAATCAGTGACAATTTTTAATTTATTTAAATTTTATATCTAAACTAAATTACTTAAAAGATGGGTTTTATAATGTTTGCAATTAATTGAATTTTCGTGCTTCTTTAATAATTTATCTCTTTCTCTAAAAGTAAGTATAAATAATTTCTCATAAAGACATAGGTAGCAAGGCGAGTTTAAAGATGAACAGGTTTTCGCTTTCTTTAAAATTTTCCAATTTACTATTGGGGGGTAACCTTGCTCTACTAGTTCATTGTAATATTTAAACAAGGAAGTTCTATTTTTGTGCTCATTATTTTCAAAAGAGCACTTGTGACCGGTAAATCTTTCTTTAAAATTGTTATTTGTCATTCCTATGTAATATTTTTTTCATTCGGATTTTCCTTAGTAGAAATAGTTGCTTGGTACACTACAGAAGTAATTTGACAATTTCCTTTAAGAGGGCATTTTGATTTAATTCTACAGTTACAACTTTCGGTAGCAATGGGTGTGCTATTTTTGTTTAATATTTTGTTATTATGTTTTTTAATTATTTTTTCAAGGTTTTCATTACAGCTATAACTAAGTTTTATTGTATTTTTATTGAAAATTTTATGTAGTATGTTATTAATAGGGAAGTGCTTTTTAATTAAGTTTAAGAATTTCATTCCTAGATTTGTTTTAAGTTTCAGATTAAAAGGGGGATTGTACCACAGGATTTTTCTCTTACGGTTTCTATTTGTATTTGTGTTTGGGTGTGTTGGTTCTATGAACTCAATTTGAGTGTTTTTGTATCCACTATCCTTAAGGGCCCTGTTATAGAAATATTTATGTTTATTAAATGTTTCAAGATTGGAAGAATTGTCACTGATTCTTTTACTAATGGATTTGGGGATATGCCTAATGATAGATTTTGGGTGATTTTATAGGGGGTGTACATAAATTGGGTTTGAGTTTTCCTTCCTATATGGTTGGTAGATACCTTTCCTTAAATCAAAGTTCACATCCAAAAAATTTACAGTTTTAACATCTGATACAATATCCACTTTTAATTTAATTCTACGGAATTCATTTAAGATAATCTTTTTGGTTCTTTCACATTTAGGGCCGTTGGGTTCCTTGATGATCATCAGTCCATCATCACGATACAAGCCTATATCCATGACATTGATGTCTTTGGTTAAGTTGTATAGTATGAATAGACCTACTAAGTCTGTCATTTCAGCCGAATCCAAAGACCCCATGGAAATGTCAAACAGGTCATTTTGATCTTTTTTCAACCACTGATCATTTCCACTAATTAATGTAGTATTTCTACATGTCCGTATAATTTCAATTTCAGTGTCTTTTATATCAGACAGGAGTTTAGCAAACTCCATCACCTCTTCGAATAGTTCCTTAGATATGGAGGGATAGTAATTCACAATATCGAATTGTAAGAAAGTACAATTCTTTTTATTATGTATATTGGAAAACCATTTAATGGTATCCGCTGTATATATATATATATATATATATATATATATATATATATATATATATATATATATATATATATATATATATAACTGTACACTGTCACACATGCGGCAGACTAACGTCTGTATGCTAAATTCCTCATCTGCGTATTGTTAAAATAAAAACGTTCTCTTTTAAAATCGCTCATATTCACGTTTTTAAATTCAGTTTCGTGTGTGAATTCTTTGTAATGTGCTTTAGGCAAAATCACTCGCCTTTAAAATTATAATCAGGTTTTATTTGCATTAAGCTGATACCATTTTGAGGGCCTCTAAAGAAAATTAACAGATTTTGAAATTTTCGGTGAATACATTTCAATTTGTTATTGTAGTTTTAAATTAATTAAAATTTAAAAAGAAATATTTCGGCACACGTGTTGAAGATCATAATGAGGAAGTTACATTTTGTCGAATTGTTGATTTTTCAAAACAAATGCAAAACCTGTTCAAGAAAATGTTTAATAGATAAATGATCTATGGTCATTAGAGTTTCTCTTGATTGGTCAGCTCAGTTTAAAGTTTTGCCAATATTATTTTTTATTCTTTTATCTTCTGTACACATTTTGAATGTATTCGGTTGATATAACCTCCGACTTTCTTCAGATATATCTTGTCGAACTCGAAAATTTGTCTATCGAACTTGAAAAACTTTCTATCGAACTCGAAAATCTATTCAGAATATTGAACAAAATCTTTATTTAATCTAAGGGTCTAACACGATTGATATAATGAAAGAAAGATAGCTCGTGAATTAAATAATTGGTTGCGTACAGATTTGCGACTTCGATAGAAAATTTCAACGTCAAAAACGAATAAACGCAAGCGACTGCTACGATGCTCTGTCTGTTGGGGTATGACGAGTTCGTTTTAACGAGCATATTATCGAGTATTTAGCTTGACTATACAATTATAAAAGCAACGTAATGGCTATGTGGTTGGTATTATTCGTGGTTTTCGGCATTTGTCAACAACGTTGAACGTGGATACCACGAGTAAATAGGGACGGGGCGGGTGAATGTCGATATAATGTGAAATTCGAGGGTTCGGGTTAATTTAATGAACCTAATGCCTCTGTTCAAACTGAAGTCGTTTAAATGTCATGTTTGTCGCGGAAGATCCACCAGCTTAATGATGTAAACAATGTTAGCCATTTTGGGAATGTCCACCCAATTTCGTCTGAGAGAGGGAGGGGGGAGAGTAGAGACATAAAAAAATGGGAAGAAAAGAAAAACGGAAGGTGCATGACTGGGTTTATACTGCAACCTGTTAACATTTTGATGCCCTTTACAGCGCCCCTCAACAGCGTCCCTCTTCCCAGTGTCACCTGGTGCGACAGCGTGATTCTTTATTTGCTGCACGCCAAGAGTAAAACGAAACTTAAGTGTCAGGTAGACCTTTTCGCCATTTTTAGATAAAGAATCTACAAAGATATCCATTATTTACAATTAGATTAAAATATCTGTTCTTGTTTGGTCGGTATAAGGGAATATCGGCTTTATTTATTAAACGATATTCATTTTTTTTTTCAAACCCTTCCATGTCCTTGTCTGATTTTCGAAAATAACTGAAACAGTATGAGAAAATTTTATTATAAAAAATAAAGCAAATCTAAGAATAAAATGATAAAACGGCAATCTTTAATATCTTCACAGTGTTGTTAAACAGCTGAACTATATATATATATATATATTATATATATATATTATAAATTATATATATATAATATATATATATATTATAAATTATATATATATAATATATATATATATATATATATATATATATATATATATATATATATATATATATATATATATAATTAAGCTCTATTGCTGGTTAGAGCTGCCGACTGTCAACACTACGGTTTTAGGTTCGATCCACGGCTGGTAAAACGTGTATCTTTAGCCGCACTGATGAGTTATGATACAACAAAATAATACCGTATGTGGATGACTATTAAGCCCTCCCCCTCTTTGTGTTAAGCACTTTGTAAATATATTTTCATCCGATGCGTATTTAAGTGATTAAGCAAGGCCCACTATTTGGTTGTAAAATTTTCGTCGTTCAATGAATTAAAAAATTTCTGACGTGAAATGTTTAAATTTCAAATCAAAAGATTTTTTTATTATTCTATGTAAGATAAAGAATACATTTGAAATATAACTCCTTATCCTATCGGATTTCGATGTCTACCATCTCTTCAGAGGAGAAAATACTAGCAAATAGTTATAATGGTTTACACCTTATTTGCTAAAGTCAGTGAGACATGGAAAATCACAATGAAAAGTTGTTAATGTCATAGAGTAAGGGGAGTTAATGAAAAGGATATAAAAATTCACATCCAAATTTAATGGTAAAATATGAAGTGAATTTCTTTGATAGCAGTGTGGTAAAATGATCCAAACTGTATTTTGAGTAATCCACATCACAAAATAATAATCCGAAGTAGGAAAGGAGTTATATTTCAAATGTATTCTTTACCTTACATAGAATAAAAAAAATTTGATTTAAAATTTAAACATTTCACGTCAGAAATTTTTAAATTCATTGAATGACTAAAATTTTTTATATATATATATATATATATATATATATAAAAGTGAACGTGTCTGTGTGTCTGTGTCTATGTACATTTCCCTACACAATAACTCTGTCAAATTTTATTCTACAGACTCGAAATTTGATATACAAGGTACTGACATTTGGGAAAATCGATGTGATCGATTTTTGACCAGAAATTTGTCGATTAAGGGTTTAAGAACTCTACCAAACTCCTCCGACAATTTTGGGTCTACACACTTGAAATTTTAGGTATAGGTTCGTTGGACATGGATCTAAATAATAACTTGAGTTGAGCCAAAAACAATAAATTTTAAGGGGTCATAATAGGGGGCAAATTTTAAAAAAAAGTTTGTTTTTTTTGCTCAACACACACCTGGAAATACCCGGGCAACGCCGGGCACCCATGCTAGTATATATATATCTCTCTATATATATAAGTGAACGTGTCTGGATGTCTGTGTGTGTCTGTGTGTCTGTGTACATTTCCCTACGCAATAACTCAGTCAATTTTTAGTATAAAGCCTCGAAATTTGATATACAGGGTACTGAGGTTTGGGAAAATCGATGTGATCGGTTTTCGGCCAGAAATTTGTTTATTAAGGGGTCAAAGTCCAACGATATTACCTTTAAGAACCCTACCAAACTCTTCCAACAATTTTGGTTCTAAACACCTATAAATTTTAGGTAAGGTTCCTTGGACATAGATCTAAATTAATAACTTGATTTGAGCCCAAAACAATACATTTTAAGGGTCATAATAGGGATCAAAATAAAAAAAAATTGACCATTTGTTTTTTTTGTTTGTTTTTTGCTAAGCTTACACCTCCAAACACCCGGGCAACGCCGGCCACCCATGCTAGTATATATATAAAAGTGAACGTGTCTGTGTGTCTGTCTGTCGGCCTGTGTGTCTGTGTACATTTCCCTACGCAATAACTCTGTCAATTTTTAGTCTACAGACTCGAAATTTGATATACAGTGTACTGATTTGGGAAAATCTTTGTGATCGATTTTCGGCCAGAAATTTGGCTGTTAAGGGGTAATAATAGTTTTAAAGGGTAATAATAATTTTAAGGGGTAATTATAGGGGTCAAAGTTTTAAAAATAACCCTTTTTTTTTGCATTTGCTTAGCATACACCTCACCTCCAAACACTCGGGAAACTCCGGGCTGCAATGCTAGTATATATATATATATATATATATATATATATATATATATATATATATATATATATATATATATATATATATAAGCATAGGAATACAAATGCTTCATTGTGGATCTAAACTAATTGCTTCATATATTTGCAAATCGAATTTACTTTTCAAACGTCATCTAGCTATCTATATATCTATAAAAGTGAACATGTCTGTGTGTCTGTGTGTCTACTTGTGTGTCAGTCTGTGTACATTTCCCTACGCAATAACTCTGTAAATTTTTAGTATACAGACTCGAAATTTGATATACAGGGTACTGTATCTATGTGATCGATTTTCGGCCAGAAATTTGTCTGTTAAGGGGTCAAAGTTACACGATTTGACCTTTGAGAACTCTACAAAACTCCTCCGACAATTTTGGGTCGAAACACTTGAAATTTTAGATATAGGTTTCTTGGACATGGATCAAATTTAATAACTTGATTTGAGTCCAAAACAATAAATGTTAAGGGGTCATAATAGGGGTCAAAGTAAAAAAAAATTTGACCTTTGCGGTCTCTACCAAATTACTCAGACAATTTCTGGTCTAAACATTTGAAATTTTACATAAAGGGTATTCAGAGATAGGGCAAGCTTTTTAATCGGTTTGGGTCGCAAATTTTTATTTACCAATATATAAATGTATGTATTATATGTTTGCATGTCTGCCTAAAATTTTCGACAGAGGCGACGGATTTTACCAAGATTAGTCGCGTTTTGAAGTTCGACCTTTCAGACGACAAATATCGAAAAATTGGCTAAAAACATTAATATCTTCACCTTAAACTGGGTACTTTCTACGGGGGGGGGATCGCTTTTTTCATCAATATTTTTGAAATTCATCCTCTCCTTTCGATTATCTAGCCTTAATTTTAAAATCTGTCACTTCCATTTTGGTGGTGGTCGTAACAGCATAGACGTCAGGTTTTCCCCCGTTCTTTTCCTCCTTCGTAGTACGGGTTCGAGCCTGCCTTCCTACTACCACTTTTTTTTTTTTGCTCAACATACACATCCTAACACTCGGGCAATGCCGGGCTGAAATGCTAGTATATATATATAAATGAATGTCTCTCTGTATGTATCTGTGTGTCTGTGTGTCTGTGTGTGTACATTTCCTTACGTAATATCTTTGTCAATTTTAAGTCTACAGACCCGAAATTTGATATACAGTGTACTGAGATTTGGGGAAATCTTTGTAATCCGTTTTCGGCCAGATATTTGGCTATTATGGGTTCAAAGTTCAATGATTTCACCTTTGAGAAATCTACCAACTCCTCCGACAACTTTGGGTCTAATCACTTGAAATGGACATGGATCTAATTTAATAACTTGATTTGCACCGATCAGAATAAATGTTAAGGGGTCATAATAGGGGTCAAAGTTTTAAAAAATTTAACCTCTGTGGTCTTTACCAAATTACTCAGACAATTTCTGGTCTAAATATTTGAAATTTTACATAAAAGATATTCAGAGATAGGGCAAGCTTTTTAATCGGGTTGGGTCGGAAATTTTTAGTTACCAATATATAAATGTATGTATTTATGTATGTTTGTATGTTTGCCTTAAACTTTCGACAGAGGCGACGGATTTTACAAGATCAGTAGCGTTTTGAAGTTCGACCTTTCAGACGACAAATATTGAAAAATTGGCTAAAAACATTAATATCTTCATCTTCAACTGGGCACTTTTCTACAGGGTGTGGTCACTTTTTTCACCGATATTTTTTTAAAGTTATCCTTTCCTTTCGATTGTCTAGTCTTAATTTAAACATTAGTCACTTCCGGTTTGGCGGTGATCGTAATAGCAAAGACGTCAGTTTTCCCCCCGTTCTTTTCCTCATTCGCGGTACGGGTTCGAGTCTGCCTTCCTACTACCATGTTTTTTTTCTTTTTGCTAAACATACACATCCAAATCACCCAAGCAATTAAATAATATGTATACATTTAATCATAAATTAATACATGTAGCGTTTTCCAGAAATAACATTGAATATAGTTATAAATACTACTACTACAACAACTAATAATAATAATAATAATAATAATAATAATAATGATAATGATGATAATGATAATAATAATGATAATAATGATAATAATAATGATAATAACAATAACAACAACAATAACGAGATGGAGTAAGATATGGGGAAAACGATGAGATATCAATAGAAATGCCGAATGGCTGAAAGATATTAAAGAATAGTTACAACAAATCGGAGAAGGAACTGTGAATGAAATCGGCAAGGAAACCCTGTAGAAGACCACAGGAGAAATGGCGAACTTTAGGGTACTAGGACACGACGAGATACATGCATACTGGTTTTAAAAAAATTCCCATTACACGAAAGGCTAGTTCAAAACATGAGACAATGCATACAGGAAACAAACGTGCCAGATTGGATGACAAAAGGTAAGACCACACTGATAAAGAATGACACAAAGAAAGCAACTGACTCCAGCAATTATAGGCCGATCAGTATGTGGAAAGTATTAACAGCACAACTGAGGGAACAAATCTATTACCCCCTGAATAATCGAGGACTTCTTTCTGAGAAACAGAAAGGATGTCAGAAAGGAAATAGAGGAACACATAATCTGCTATATATAAACGAAAATGTCCTTAAAGAGGTAAAAAAAAGAAGAATGAATTTCGGAATGGCGTGGATCGATTAAAAAAATGCATACGACAGGATTCTATAAACATGAATAATAAAATGCTTAAAAATGTATAAAATACAAAGCAGGATCATTAATGTGGAGATTGAAACTGACAGCTAATGGACAACATATAACAGAAATTAAGAAAAAAAAAAAGGCATCTTCCAAGGAGATTAACTATCACCATTACTGTTCATCATAGCCATGATGCCCTTGAACAAAAGCTGCCAAGCCGGATACGTTCTATAATACAGAGACAAAAATGAACCATCTGATGTACATCTGAAACTTTTCGTAAGGACCGAAAATGAACTAGAGATACTAATAAGCACTACTAGGATCTTCAGCCAGGATATGCAAATGGAATTTGCTATGTAAAAGTGCGCACTACTTGTTATAAGAATGAGAAAAATGGAGACGACAGAAGGCATGTAATTACTCAGCCAAACGGAGACGAGGGCACTAGGGGAACAAGATGCCTATAAATATCTGGGAGTTATGGAAGCGGACACCATCAAAGCAAATGAACTGACATATTTGTAGGGGGTTAACAAAAGCTAATTATATCAAATAATGCAAAAGTATTTCTTAAATGTACATGCAATGTAAATTTCAATTATTTCGTTTCATGTTCCATATTTATTTACTTAGTACGCTGCAACAGAGCAGGGAATCATGAACCCTCTATTCCCACCAAGATACAGACTAAACCTATTCTAATTGCGCAACATCAGGAGGCTTGGGGGACATGACTGAAAAATACAACCGCTGATGAAGAGCTGTAAAGATATGCTCAAAGATGAGTGAAGAATGGAGTGACAAACATTGGAGAGAGAGAAAAAGAGAGCGAGAGATTGAGAGAGAGTAAGAGAGAGGGAAAGAGAGAGAGAGGGGTGGGGGGAGAATCACGTTTAACGCACCGGTTCCCGTCAGATCACTAACGTTAAGCAACGATGAGCCTGGCCAGTACCAAATTGTTGACCATTTGGGACTTCCACGTGTATGTGCTCTCTGCTTATCTCAGCATTGTTTCCAGTCGTCCTGGACTTCTCCTTGCCACTGAACTCAAGCAGTATCGATTCAGGAGAGATGTGGTTGGAAAAAAATCAACCATTGCAACACAATTACACGCGCAGCTTCCCCTTTCCTTTGTCTTTCGAGACTACATCATATCTCTCACAACTAGGCATTACCTAGATCGGTGGCAATGACAAGGGGGCTGTCGGTTCAGGATAGGCTTGCACAGTCTCAGCAGATAGTGTAATTTGCCAACAGACAGCTGAAGCGCAGAACTCTATTTTCTCCTGAGCCAATGTGTATTCAGCATCGCATTTTTGTCTGCCTCGTTTAAGTCATTATTTAATTGTTTCCTACGAGAGCAGAGATGGACACAAGGTCGCTTTTAAAGTGAAAAAAATCTAACTTCAACAAAATAGGAACTTTGGACTGAGACAAATGTAAAAATTATCACAAACTAGAAGGATTTTTCCTCCACCGGTTAATTCATAAAAAAGTGAATATATGAAAAGTATATTGTGTGAAGTCGGAAGTAATTATATATTGAAATAGGAGACTGAGAAATAAGTGATATCTCCTTGACCTTTTTGCTAGGATGAAAGTGTAGTAAGAATAGGATGGCCCACTAGAGTAAATGTGGTATTGTGGATGAATGGCAAAAAAAAAATAAATAAATAAATAACAAAATCTAGTATCAGAACAGATACTACACTTTGTTTCTAAGTTTGAAATAGTACTATGGATATATTTTAGGATGAAACTGTTCTCGTCTTTTTATTTCAGTTGGTCCTGAAATTGAAACGTAATATCCTGGTCAGTACCTGTACAGAATAGAAGGTGTGCTTACGTATGTGGATATTGTATTTTTTTTTAGTGTTGCTTGATTGCGTATTTCTCTTTTGGCAAGCTCATCTAGTGCGCATGTGCGCTGCGAATCACCGCAAGTGTAGAAAGTGACACTTGAATAGATTGTGTACTTTCAGGTTTGAACAAACTTCGACTCTTTGGTTGCAATGACCATACGCGTTATGAGCCCGCCAACCAACCTTAACCCAGGTATGAAGTTTCTGTTCGAGAGCGGAGTTCGCACCCGGATATGACATCTCACACTTTTTATGACACTTGCTCGATTCTGATTTCGATACTAACACCTACATATCGCACTTCCAAACAGGTATTATTGCTTTCTCCTCTATTTTCTCTGCCCATTTTTTCTTTACCTTTCTATCTAGTTTCTATTTCTCTCTCGACATATTTCTTTCTATCGTTCTTTATATCAATTCAACTGTTACATTATCCCGTCTTTCAATTCTGAAACACACACACACACACACGCACACACACACACGCACACACACACACACACACACATATATATATAATCACAATTTTTCACCTATTTACTTGTATCAGCTTACATTCAGACATGAATAGAGTTCATCCCCCTAAAAAAATGATTACTGTATACTAGACAAGTGCAAAATTTGCTATTATCTGATCTGTCAGCATTTCCTGGTAGAAAGATTTCAGGCAACCACAGGCAGGCTGTTTCGCTGTATCATAGCTTTTCAGTTCGGCTAGACAGGCAACTACCTCAAAACTGCGACAGTTTTAGCTTCCAACCATTATGCTATCTGACTGCTGCTAAGATGGGTATGTGAAATTACAATGATCAAATAATTGTCCAAACGCCTAAGCTCCATTTGTTTACACAAAGAGCATTGCATTATACGCTAGTGGCAGTTATTTCACTTTCCAATATGCTCAACCCAAGATAGGAGGCATTTATAGTTATTCACACGTTATACTTAATTTGTTTTGCTTTATATATATTTTATAATATATTTCTTATCAGAACTTTATTGTAAGTATTGTGAATATTTGAAATTTAAAAACTTTGAGAATTTTTTCGTTTAAATTGTAAGTTAAAAAATTGTTTTTCAAATTTTAAAAAGATTTATTTTATAAATTAAAAAACATTTTTCTTAGTATTCCATTTTCTAATTGTTTTGTATGTTCTTTTATTTGTTGTTTCTTCTTTATCTTCGTCATATGACCCACATATAATTTGTTTTCAATTCTAATCTCAAAATATTTTCACTTTTAATCTGAATGTTTTTAAAGTCGGTGTTGTCTCTGTACCCTTTATTTTTGCATGATTGCGACTTTTTTTTTTACATCTTCTGATAAGAAACATTTAGTTTCGATTGTCAAGGCCTAAAAAGGTTCTCCTTTATTCCTCTTTCTGGAACCCTTATTGACTTGACAATGAAATAAAGATTAACTTTACTCTTGATCTCTTATTCTCTAGCTCTCATATGAACAACAATGGCGACCGGAACAAACGTACGATGTTGAGTTTTCTATGAACTTTTTTCATCTTGCAGAATTATATTTTCTATCTAGGCAATGAATTTCTGATTTTTCTCAAGAGTATATGCACGTAAAGAGACGGTAGTGGCATAATAATTATCGTTCGTTTATGCATAATGAAACGGATCTGTAAAAAATGTAACGAAATGTAATGAAAGATGCTAGTGGAGCTGTTTTGCATGAAAATGAAATATTTTGATCTTGGAATGTAACTATATTCTTATTCTTTTATATAAGCTCTGTTGTTAGATTTAGCATATATTGAGCTTCTAAACAAAAATAATTAATATGCACAAATAGTGAAATATAATTGAAAGAACATTTTACAAAAACAATATATACATATATATATATATATATATATATATATATATATATATATATATATATATATATATATATATATATTCTCCTGTTCCTCATATTCTACTTTTCTTTCTCCTCCTACACAGACACACTAAGTTTCTCTTTTTTCATTTATATATGTGCCTATTTACTTACCTCCGTATGAGAACGAAGTCGATTTATATTCCGAGTAAAATCCAGCTCCCTCAAAAGAGACACCCTGGATTGAGACCAAAAAGTAAAGATAACCTTCGTTCAGATATATTCCTCCTGCAATGACAAATGATAAAACAGAGGAATGTAGTATCAGAAAAAATATGTTTCTGTTAAAAAAAAAAAAGAGTTCCACACTAATTCCTTCTTAAAAAAATGAAATTTGTCTTTTTTGGGGTGGATGTGGGGGTTTCATTTACACAAACTGAGCTACAACAACGCGTGGCCGGGTACGGCTGCTTAATATATCATCTAAATAATAATAATAATAATAATAATAATAATAATAATAATAAGAAGAAGAAGAAGAAGAAGAAGAAGAAGAAGACATTTGAATTATGGATTTTAAATTATTTTATCTGTTTCCAAATAAATAATTAATAATTCATGAAAAAAATTAGCTTATAAATATATAAAATTTCTTATAGTATATTGTTTTTCTTAAAATATATTCTGAATTCTTGTTATAGATCGCGATCTGAAACAATAATAAATCCATAGTATATTTCTATTAGTTTGTCTGTCTGTTTGTATGTTTGTCCACTTTTTTCTCGGAAACTACTCGGAAGATCTGCCTGAAATTATGTACGGCTCTTTATTATGATAAGATGCTTTGAACTAAGTATATGATATCGGTTCGGATACAGTAAGGGATTAATAGTACTTACTGCAAAATAGAATACAAATTTAACAACAATTTAGCATAAAACATTCATTCTAAGTCAACTTTTTTATTTTTTACTATAACATTGCTATAATATTATTACGTACATATTACTACATACTGTGATACGTGCTAGTCTATTAATGGAATTCTTGTATATTTTTTGAACGGATGAACTATTTTGTAAACTATTGTAAGCTGGAGTTTAACGAGATAATTGCGAGATGAACACAGGAGCAGAGTGAAACGAAACGAGCATTATCGACCAGGAAACTTTGACATCATTCAGATTGACACGCAATCACACATCCACACACATTTGTATATGATGTATAATGAGGAATATAGATTTAATATATATTAGCGTAAATGTTCAGCACATTTAAATTAATCTATGTAATCATAATCTCTTATTGCAAACGCACGCAATTACAAATAAGAATAAGCATAAATACTGGTATATATATATATATATACATATATATATATATATATATATATATATATATATATATATATATATAATGGCTTTTGGCAATAGTCAATACAGGTGTACTTAATACGATGAAGATTATAAACCTTTGTCCTTCTCTCTCCCTTTCTCTCTCTCTCTCTCTCTATGTTTCTCCCTCTCTCTATATGTGTGTGTATGTGTGTGTTTGTAAAATTTATAGAAAAATTTAAATAACTTACACAAATTAATTCGCGTTCCTATTCTAAGACCATGCCAATGGGGCTGCTAGAGTAATAATTAAATTGTCCAAAAGAAATTCAGAGGTATTCAAGACAGACCAGGAAGTCGATTGCAGCATTCGTCACAAGGTTGAAACTTTTTGTATATATATATATATATATATATATATATATATATATATATATATATATATATATATATAGGGAGAGATATAGATATATATATATATATATTATATAATATAAAGCTGAACGTGTGTGTGTGTGTGTGTGTGTGTCTGGTCACGAATAGGATCCTATATGGTTGACTATTTAAAAAAAAACTGATTACATATAATGATAGAAGATTATCGAGAATCAGGAATGGGTATGGTTGATCTGGCAGAATGGTGGTTCATAATGGCACCCAAAGTATGGAAATAAAAAAGGATATAAAAAACGTTTACAGGGGCTTTTGATATACATGTGCATATAAATACTTTGATAAGTATGTTTCAACTTAAATAGGGATGGTATAAAATTGTGGGGTCTACATTCGCGCCTGTACTCCATGGAAATATGGCACATACTTTAACAAAAACTTTTCATATCTATTTGCGTAAGTATACTTTGATAATTATGTTTCAGCTTGAAGAATTATGGCATAATAAAATTATTGGGTGGTCGTTCGCGCCTGACCTGTTTAGAATGTAAATATGTCACAAAGTTTAACAAGGTTTTTTAAAAGGGGTGAGGGTTCACAATAACACCTTAACTTTAATCTTAATTCACGTTAGCTTATATTTATTTTTTTTAGTTGAATCATATTGTGTCGAATAAATTCACCTCATAAATTCACGTTCTCATTAAAGTGAAAGCCAAAAACAATGTTAAACAATTCTCGACACAAATTTTATAGAACTGTTTTTCCCTTGTCCACTTGCACGTGACACTCTTTCAAAAATAAACAAATAGATAAATAATAAAAATAAGAGCGTTACTTGTTATCGTGTCAAAAAAAATCTTCCTCACGTGATTACGTGTCTTTTTAAAAACATTTACATAACCTCTTTATTTTTATTTATATATCTGTTTAAGCTTTTTTTGTCAGTGAACTAGAAGGAATTCAGTTGATTACAACTCTTTCTGCGTGTTCTTTAGATTACAATAGTACAGCCCTGAATCCGACGGCGCAATACTACACCGTTCAATACTGTCAAACTGAAACGAAGCTGTTCTGCTTGAAAAGGGCGCCATTTTTTTCTTATTCATATTTATATCGATTCTTTGCTTTAAAAAACTAAAGTAATTACGTGTTTACTTTTTTAATATCCAATTTTGCTGTTTCGGATTATTTTACTAAAGTAAGTAAAGCTTCATTATTTTTCAAAACTGTTTTTGTTTCTTTGTTTTTCGATATTTCGTCGATATTATTCAGTAAGAGTGTTTAGCAGAAAAGCCAACAAACGACTACCCGAAAAAATAAATACACAAGAAATAAATGTTACCATAGTCAATAAAATTTCAGTTCAGGTTTTTTTGTTTTGAAATAGTTTTTAATGTTCTTTCCTTGAAATAATTTCAGCGAACCAAAATTAAAACGAAATTTGAGGCGATAACTACTTAAATTAATTTTTATATAAAGTACACATGCCATAATATTCCTCAATCACAAAATAACGGAAAACATTAAAATATGTTTATAAATATCCCTTACGTTAACGGAACTCTCTTAAATTGTAAACACAGAATGCCCAGATTTCAAATTGAAAACGGGGCTCTCCATTCCAAAGTTGCTGGTATTTTAACTTTTTTTTAAACCGGTTCGTGAATTAATTTTTTATTTTTTTTTACAAACTACTTAAAAATACAAACCAATGAACTTTTCTACCATAAAGTAACTTTTATTGACTATGGTAACATTTATTTCTTGTATATTTATATTATTATATATATAACATTTTATCTTTGTAAGGAAACATCATTTTGTTGGTCACTCTTGGCTACGAATGGAAACAAAGTTGATATAAAAAATATATATTTTCGCGAAAATTATCTTTACTTTCATCATATTTTGCTTAGGGTAAACATTTTGAGTATCAAATCCTATCTCTTTACAATTCCCTCCTTTTCATAACCTATCATACTTTCATCAATCAGAGTCCATTTTCTGTAGGCTGTTTTTGAACCCAGTCAACGACGGGTACTTCTGCTACTATATATATATATATATATATATATATATATATATATAATTTAAAGGAGATTAGAATAATAGTCTAAAGAGCTAAGTGTATTTTAATGTAATAGTGAAATTACTAGTTTAATTAAAATACAGGAAATGCTCGTTGTAATTTAGATATATAATAAGCTCGATAGTTAAAAGTCCTAGAGCTAATTCAATATTAAGTAATGTGATTTATAATTTAAAAATTTTAAAAATTTTAAAAAATTTTTTAAATTTAAAAATTAAAATTTAATTAAATTAAAAATCAGTTTCATAAGAAGGAACAACAACAAAGTCAATTATCTGTACGATCGTTTCGGAAATCCGTGCTTTTTATTTGTGGTATACATGAAGTCACGTAGAACAATTATACATAGTTTTTTTGGTAAGCACGGTCTCCTCATCAGCAAATTTAGGAGGATTTCTATTGAATTGAAAAGACACCAAAAATAAACCTAGCATTAAAAGTAAGGCAGATGAATCTGAAGAATTGAAGTAAAAGGTTTGGATTTAAAATTTATAAGAAAATTAATAAGAAAATTGGTATAGGTTAGAGATAGAAATGAGTAGAAAAAATATTTTTTTTTTTGAATTTACATAATAAATTTGATTTAAAAATATATAGATATATAATTACCTTTTGGTTTTTCTTTTTTTGAAATCAGGAACTGTATTTAAAGAAGTCATTTAGATGTTTGCTATAGCTTTTTATTTTATTGAATGATGAATTTTAAAAGGGCGACGCTCGTGCAGTAAATTGTTTCCGTTAGCGTATTTTAATTTAAAGACGCTACAGTTAATATCTATAGAGAGAGAGTATTCATTTTGCAAGTTTTTAAGGGGAGATAATTGTCATGGCTTTATTTATTATTTGATTTACGAGTCTAAGGGCGGTAATTGGTTTAACTTAATTTATTTAAAAAAAAAATAAAAAAATAGTAATCTATGTTTACTAATGAGTAATTTTTAATGATTTAAGGTGGTTTATATTTATTAAATTTAAACCAACGTTTATGATTACATGATAGAAGCTCATGTCTTGAATTTACTAGTTTGGTTGTGCTTTTTATATCTTCATATTTTAAAATCTTTAGGGTTTCTTTTGTACATAATGTACAAAATTTATCTCCTGGTTTATATGATTTGCAAGTCTCAATTATTTGCCATTTTAAGTTGAAAGGAATATTGCTATTTTTTAGTTGCCAAATATAGTTGGATAGAGTAGTTTGGTTTGATAGAGAGTTATTTTTAAAAGAATGTTTGTGCGTTGAAATTCTATGTTTTATGGGGCCAGATGTGGAACCAATATATATTACCTCTTGATTATTATGATTATTTTCCGTTAGGTCTATTGTTGGATTATAATGTGGTGGGTTGGTTAATAATTGATCGGTAGATTGATTTAAGTTGGTGTTATTATTTAATCTGGTAGTTGAGTTATGGCTGTTGATAGGTTCTTGTATATTTGAAGTTTTTGATACTGTGCAGCTATAGATAACATTTTTAATTTTACATGAGCCTTGTAGGGGACATTTATTTTTTCTTCTACAGTTACAGTCCGATGTATTTTGTATAGTTGCATTTTGTAGTTTATTAATTTTATTATTATTAGAGCTAATTATTTTCTGATGAAGGTTAGGCATAGTAGAGTAAGAGACTTTAATTGTGTTCTTATTGAAAACCTTATTATATCTATGGGGGGCTTTAAAGTTCTTATCTTATATTTTTAAAAATTCTCTAGCTATAAATTAAAATACGCTAACGGAAACAATTTACTGCACGAGCGTCGCCCTTTTAAAATTCATCATTCAATAAAATAAAAAGCTATAGCAAACATCTAAATGACTTCTTTAAATACAGTTCCTGATTTCAAAAAAAGAAAAACCAAAAGGTAATTATATATCTATATATTTTTAAATCAAATTTATTATGTAAATTCAAAACAATATATATTTTTTCTACTCATTTCTATCTCTAACCTATACCAATTTTCTTATTAATTTTCTTATAAATTTTAAATCCAAACCTTTTACTTCAATTTTTCAGATTCATCTGCCTTACTTTTAATGCTAGGTTTATTTTTGGTGTCTTTTCAATTCAATAGAAATCCTCCTAAATTTGCTGATGAGGAGACCGTGCTTACCAAAAAAACTATGTATAATTGTTCTACGTGACTTCATGTATACCACAAATAAAAAGCACGGATTTCCGAAACGATCATACAGATAATTGACTTTGTTGTTGTTCCTTCTTATGAAACTGATTTTTAATTTAATTAAATTTTAATTTTTTAAATTTTAAAAATTTTAAAAATTTTTAAATTATAAATCACATTACTTAATATATATATATATATATATATATATATATATATATATATATATATATATATATATGTTTATATATAATATTTATTTCAACATTATATATACATATTTCAAGGCTTTGAAATATGTATATATAATGTTGAAATAAATATTGAAATTTCAGCTCTCACATCCACGATTGAGCACTTTATTGTTTTTGTTTATCGCCTCCTGACACGCTATATATATATATATATATATATATATATATATATATATATATATATATATATATATATATGAGTGTGTGTGTGTGTGTGTGTATATATGTGTGTGTATATATATATATCTATATAAGTGTGTGTGTCTGTGTGTGTGTGTGTGGGTGGGTGTATTTGATGGTGTATTAATCGATTGGAGAATCGATAATGAATAAGGCCACACAATGGTATATTCTCCTCTATTTGACGAATATATAAACTTTTCCAGAAACTATATAGCCAGGAGACCTGACTCTATTTTTTTCAACAAAAGAATCTCACTTATGAATACCCGGAGGCCACTCGAGGATAATGGTTAATGAGTGTACAGTAGTCAATGGGAAATTGTAGTAATCGTTAGAAATGGAAAATTGGTAAATTGGATTACTTAAGGAGACGACTCATCCAGAACTTGTTTACGTTGGACTTGAAAAGGACCATATTGTAGTCCGTTGGAAAGCAGAAAAACAAAGTTCCATGGGTTTGCAGTTCTAAGAAAGAAACTTTGTTCATGGAATCTCAGTTTAGGTTTAGGCACAAATAAAGAGTGGTGGAAATTATTGATAGTGGGTTCAGCTAAATGAGTGTTTTTCGAGAATGTCAGTTACTATAGACAGCAGTGTCGTAAGCATAATGATCTACGAATGATCTTTAAATGTGACTTGGGGGATCATTGATGGAGATCAGGACGAGCGTTCGGCTCAGGTTGGACCACCAAGGGACTCCAGCATTAATACTGTGAGCTTCTGATTTCTTCCCATCAACCACTACTTATGAACGTTAATTATCTTTGTTTGTGTACATGATTCACTTGAAAAATAAGGAATATCACATTGTAAATGATGGAATATATATTTCGGGAGTTATAGCAAACACCAATGCATGCATTGTTTTTTTGTAAACTTGCACACACACACACATACACACACACACACACACACACATATATATATATATATATATATATATATATATATATATATATATATATATATATTGTTTTTAAAATATAATTATCCACTGACGTGTTTTGTCGTCAATATGTATTCCGCTTTCCATGTGGAGGTACCAAGTTGGTTAAAAATTATTCCCAACTAGCATTAAGGTAAATATGCACTTTTGTAAATAATTGAGTTCATTCAAAACGTATCGCAAAAAACAAATAACATATATATATGTGTGTGTGTGTGTGTGTGTGTGTGTGTGTGTGTGTGTGTGTGTGTGTGTGTGTGTGTGTGTGTGTGTGTGTGTGTGTGTGTATCTATAGATTATGAGGGTTTTTGAAGCATGGAAAATGCTGTTATTTTTTGTATCTAATATTTTTATTGTTATTTTTTTATATTTCAAGCTCTTGGTCACAAAAATGTATCGAAATGAAAAAGAAAAAGAAAACCGTTGAAAGAACTGGAGATGTGGCGTGGACAGCGTTCATTCCTAGCAATCATGTTCGAAAAAGTTCACGTGAATTATTTTAGCCGATTGTGGAAGAAGATTGTGCTTTTTAATGTTTTTTTAATGTTGCAACGTAAAACGGCAAAAATGAGACGCAATTGATTTCAATATGTATAATGGAATTGAAATGAAATTGTTAAACGGTAAAAATAATGTAATTAATAATTATGAATAATAATAATAATAATAAAATTGCTGAAGAGGGCAGAGTTAGAGACAATGTCGGCTTTTTAATGCTGAGTAAATTCCGCCACTCCCTCAATAAAGATGGGACGAACTTAGATAAATAAATAAATAAATGAATGAATGAATAATAATAATAATAATAATAATAATAATAATAATAATAATAATAATAATAATAATAATAATGATAATAATAATAATAATAAAATCAATAAAATTGATATTAGTTAATAATTAAATGAGAATTCAAATAGTCTCGGTCCTGATTGGAAATTGTCTCAGTCCCGAAGGAATTCTCATACACAAAACGAGGATAATATCAAAGCAGGTACTTAAATGTATGTGCTTTTGGCTCGAAAGTCACTCTGTGTGTATTGATAATAATGACAATATTTAAAAAATATTAATAATAATAATAATAATATTTATATAGACCATATATATATATATATATATATATATATATATATATATATATATAAAGCTGAATGTGTGTGTGTGTGTGTGTGTGTGTGTGTGTGTGGTCACGAATAGGCTCCTATATGGTTGACTATTTTAAAAAACTGATTACATATAATGATAGAAGATTTATCGAGACTATGAAATGGGTATGCTTGATCTGGCAGAACGGTGGTTCATTAAAATTGTGGGGTCTGCGTTCGCGCCTGGTCCACAAAGTATGGAAATAAAAAAAATAAAAATTAAAAGAAAAGTTTACAAGTGTTTGTTATATAGATGTACATAAGAATACTTTGATAAGTATGTTTTAACTTAAATAGGGATGGTATAATAAAATTATAGGGTGTTCGTTCGCACGTGACCTCCATAGAATGGAAATATGTCACAAAGTTTAACAAGGTTTTTTAATATAGATCCACAGAATATTGTGATAAGTGTTTCAGTGTGAACAGGTATGGTATAATAAATTATGGGGTTTATCTATTTTATTTTTACTTTCATCATATTTTACTTTGGCTTTGATACCCTTGAATTCGAAGCTATCTCTTTACAACCCTTCCTTCCTTTTCATAACCTATCATACTTTAATAAATCAGAGTCCATTTTCTGTAGACTGTTTTTGAACCCAGTCAACGACGGGTACTTTTGCTAGTATATATATATATATATATATATATATATATATATATATATATATATATATATATATATATATATATATACTCCTCTAAATTCGTTTTTCTTTTGTGTGTATTGATATTTATATTAAACCCCTTTTTTCTATTTATTTAAATAGAAAATACAATTTTCTTATATATAAGTTGTGGAATTGCATTCACCAGCAAAAGATCTAGCTAATTTGCATATTCTTTTAAACACTCATTTTTATTAATCCCCTATTAGTGGCTTCGGGTTTCTAATGGGATAATCATTTTTAATTAACTATTACGTGTAATTATATTCATGCAGATATTCTAATTGCATAATATTTGCGTAAAACGTTTACAATAAACACAAAATTGTTTCCATATATATTTATGTATACGTATATATTTTTTAATCTATCTATCTATCTATCTATCTATCTATCTATCTATAAAAGTGAACGTGTCTGTGTGCCTGTGTGTCTGTGTGTGTGTGTGTACATTTCCCTACGCAATAACTCTGCCAATTTTTAGTCTACAGACTCGAAATTTTATATACAGTGTACTGAGATTCGGGAAAATCTACGTGATCAGTTTTCGGCCAGTTAAGGGGTCAAAGTTCAACGATATTACCCTTGAGAACTCTACCAAACTCCTCCGACCATTTTGGGTCTAAAAACTTGAAATTTTAGATATGGACATGGATCTAACTTAATAACTTGATTAAAGCCCCAAACAATAAATGTTAAGGGTTCATCAGAAAGGTCAAAGTTAAAAAATATTTGATCTCTGCTGTCTTTACCAAATTACTCAGACAATTTCTGGTCTAAACATTTGAAATTTTACATAAAGGGAATTCAGAGATAGGGCAATATTTTTATCGGTTTGGCTCGAACATTTTTAGTTATCAAAATATAAATGTATGTATGTATGTATGTATGTATGTATGTATGCATGTATGTATGTATGTATGTATGTTTGCATGTCTGCCTAAAACTCTAGACAGAGGCGACGGATTTTTACAAGATCAGTATCGTTTTGAAGTTCGACCTTTCAGACGACAAATATCGAAAAATAATTATCTTCACCTTCAACTGGGCATTTTCTACAAGGGGGTCGCCTTTTCACCGATATTTTGAAAGTAATCCTCTCCTTTCGATTGTCTAGCCTTAATTAAAACCTACGTCATTTAGCGGTGGTCATTACGGCAAAGACGTCAGGGTTTTTTTCTCCTTCGCGGTACGGGTTCGAGCCTGCCTTCCTACTATCAATGTTTTTTTTTGTTTTTTGCTCAACACACACATCCAAACACCTGGGTAACGCCAGGCTGAAAATGAAATGCTAGTATATCTATAGAAGTGAGCGTGTCTGTGTGTGTCTGTGTGTTTGTCTGTGTGTTTGTGTGTGTACATTTCCCTACGCAATAATTTTGTCAATTTTAAGTCTACAGACTCGAAATTTGATATACAGGGTACTGAGATTTGGGGAAATATGTGTAATTTTGCTATTAAGATGTCAAAGTTCAACGATTTGACCTTTGAGAACTCTACCAAACTCCTCCGTCAATTTTGGGTCGAAACACTTGAAACTTTAGATATAGGTTGCTTGGACATGGATCTAAGTTAATAACCTGATTTGAGCCTAAAACCATAAGTGTTAAGGGGTCATAATCGGGGTCAAAGTTTCAAAAAAAAATCGACCTCTGCGGTCTCTACCAAATTACGTAGACAATTTCTAAACATTTGAAATTTTACATAAAGGGTATTAAGAGATTTGGCAAGCTTTTTAATCGGTTTAGGTCGAAAATTTAAACTACCAACATATGAATGTATGTATGTATGTACGTTTGCATGTCTGCGTAAAACTTTCGATAGAGGCGACGACCTTTCACAAATTCAGTATCGTTTTGAAGCGTGACCTTTTAGACGACAAATATCGAAAAATTGGCTAAAAACATTAATGTCTTCACTCTCAACTGGGCACTTTTCTATAGGAAGGGGTCACTTTTTTTCGCCGATATTTTCGAAAGTCATGCCCTCTTTCCGATAGTCTAGTTTTAATTTAAACCTACGTCACTTTAGGTTTTACGGTGGGCGTAACAGCAAAGACGTCACGTTTTTCCGTTCTTTTCCTCCTTGCCTTCCTACTACCACTTTTTGTTTTTCTCAAGACACGCCTCCAAACATCCGGGCAACGCCGGGCACCCATATATATATATATATATATATATATATATATATATATATATATATATATATAGTGTAGTGCAATAATTCTCTAATTATCAAATAAATAATAAATTCTTAGTTTCTTGGTATTTCATTTCAAAAAGTATTAGAATATTGTATTGCGACAAACAAAACTATGTTATTGCTGCATATTTAGCCACTTACCTTTTATGTGCTTAACTTTAAAAAAAAAACTTATAAAAACGCACTTTTGGATAACTTTCTCTCTGTGTGTGTGTGTGTGTGTGTGTGTGTGTGTGTGTGTGTGTGTGTGTGTGTGTGTGTGTGTGTGTGTGTGTGTGTGTGTGTGTGTGTAAGATAAACTCCAAAACTTATGTAATGAGAATTATGAATTATAGATATATGGAATATATATTCTAGGCAAACCGATGAAGGGAAAGTCAAAATTATTTATTTTTGTAAACTTTAAATCTTAATTGGTTAAGACCTGAACAAAAAATCTTAATTGGTTAGTACCTAAACTAAAAATCTTAATTGGTTAGGGCCTAAACTCACAAGAACTTATTAGTGAAATGCGCAAAAATCATATCAAACTTCCACGCATTTCTTGGCAATATGGCTGGGTATTCGTTTATGACACAACTGTTCGTCTATCGGTGCAGATGAAGACCACGAACATCACTGATGATGCTGTGATTTGCGTCTGATTTTTTGTGTGGCAAGGGTTGCACAATCGCCAACCATACCTGTCCTCAGTCTGCACTGTCTTATTCAAGTATAAATTCAGGACAACTGGAAACAATACAGAGATAATCGGATATATATATATATATATATATATAAATATATATATTTATATATATATATTTATTTATATATATATATATATATATATATATATATATATTTAAATGTACAGAAGGTCAGAAAAACATTGGTGCCGTCGGTTTCAAGCCTAACATAAGGGCGACCAGTTAATGGTAAATCGTAAATAATGTTAGGCTCTCGGCAGCCATGTTGTTTCTGTTTGAGGAAAAGCGACGGCCGCATTTATTGTTTTTAATGATGTTCGTTTTTTATTGAACTATAGCTTATCCCTATTTCTATATATTTTATTTTATTTTAATACCAATTGGAGCGCTTGATCGTAATATGGAGCTGCTTGATCGAAGATGTCGGCGATCAGTAATATCAGCAAAAGAATCTCCACGCTCTCATCAAACGCCGACATCTTCAATAAAGCAGCTCCATATTACAATGAGGCGCCCCAAAAAAGCGGATTCCCAGAAAACATTAAATACCAGCCAGAGTTTCTACAAAATAAAATATATTTTTGAATTATACAAACTTTTACTATCGATTTAATAAAACTAAATAAATAGGTACAAGATATACCATACATTTTCAGTTCGACAAATTCAGTTGATACAAAATTTTACGAACTGCACAGAAAAAAAACAGAAAAAAGATAAAAATCAGATTATTAACACAAATAAAATTATATGTTAACTTGCATAAACGTTGTTTTAGCATAAATAGAAAACAACATACTAATTTATCTGTACATATGTATAAATTACTAATAGAATTTAACCTGTGTATATATGTATATATATAAATTAATTGAATTACTAACAGTTATAATTATATATATATATATACTTATATATATATAATTATATATATAATTATATATATAATTATACATATATATATATATATACAAAAAATCAATTAGCATTATAAATATAATGCTAAATGAATATATATATATATATATATATATATATATATATAATACTAATGCTAATATATATAATGCTAATTGAATATATATATATAATGATAATTATATATATGTGTGTGTGTGTTTGTGTGTGTGTTTGTGTATGTGGTTGTATACGGCATACTCACATTTTAGTACTAGTTAAAAAATAACGTTCTTAAAGGTATAAATGTGCATTTGCGCATGCGTAGAAGTAACACGTTTAGTCGACTTATATCAAGTTCCAACATTTTTTCACTTTGTATCCCCGTAGTATTTATTTTTACTAACTAAAAATAAAATCAAAATTGTTCCACGGGGCCAAATCCCCTATCTACCATGTTTCAAGTCTACAGAGCAAGAAACTGTTCCGCACGCATACAAGCAGACTAGGTCACTCATATATATATATATATATATATATATATATATATATATATATATATATATATATATATATATATATTCTAGCAAGCCGCCTGGTGTTGCCCGGCGTGGCACAGTCGTAAAATCCGTTCAAATATGATATTTCAATTTTTGCATATTCCGTATTTTTTCTTATCAGTTTTTATTAGTCAATTGTCTATCAATTAATACATGGTTTTAAAAGTGTACCTAATATATAGGACTAATTTCAAGAGTAAAAACATGAATCGGCTGCCATCAGCTAGAATCGAAACCAAAATATATATATATATACCCAGCCTTATTTGTTGCCTCTTTAGACACTCCAGACGCATATAAAAATTTCAATATAACGTTGTTTAACCTATAAATGCATATTTGCGCATGCGTAGAACACTTTAAGTCGACGTACGCCTGTCAATTTCAAATTTTTCGATTTGGACCCTTTAGCAGCTATTTTTACTGACTAAAGACTAAATCGAATTTGTTTTACAAGCTTAATACCATGTATATCAAATTAGCGGATGAGTTTGGTAGAAACCGTTCCGCACACAGAGAAAAAGTTCACTTATATATACATATATATATATATATATCTGTGTGTGTGCGCGCGCACGTGCGTGCGTGTGTGTGGGGGGGGGAATTGCTTGAAATTTCTTAAACTGTCAATGAACCGTAATCGTTTTTGAACAGAGAGTATCATATGATACGATTGTTCATTAGAAGTTAATATTGTTTATTTCTGAAGCCAATGTCAATCTGGTTGACAGTTCGTTATGCCATGCGTCGCCGAGTGGTGAAGCGAATGTCAGTGTCAGTTTATGAAATGGATTAATTGAGTTTTAATCCCTGCAAACGTATTTGGCATCGTTAGAGCTAAAGGGACATAATTGGGATAACGCCTTGAATGTGCTGCTTGACTTTAATGGGCAAGATGAATACCATCTGATAGGTTCGAAAATAATTCTCGAATTAAGTATTTATCTTAATAGAGTTCTTACGCACATATGTATGTATCTACGTATATATATATATTTATATATGCATATATGTATATATTTATGTATGTATATATGTATGCAAATATGTATGCATGTATCTGTTTCTCAGGTCACGCCATTCTTCTGTCATATTAAGATATTAAATATATAAAGCTTCTTGCAGGCTGTCCTGAATAGCAGTTTGTTTGACATATCGATATTTGATTCGAACTAACCTATTGTTTCCGTTCCACTGTGTTAGTGGTGTAAAGAAGAAGTTGCAGAACTATTCATTACTAAGGGATCTCTACTGTTAACGGGTGAGATTTAGCTGCTTATCGGGTTTGTCGGTGGTATTTACATCGAGGGGGCACAAGTGCTTGCAGTTCGTTAGAGCATTCACCGTTAAAGTACTTGTAGAAAAGACAGAGGGATGCAGCATTTCGTCGATGGGACAGACGTAGAAGTTTAGATGACAGTTCAGGACCTATCAGATTGGCGACTCTTTTGAACCTTGTCTAGGAGCGAGAGACTAGTGGTAGATGCACCAGCTCAAATATGATAACAATATTCATACATGGGCGAATGATGGTCTTATAGAGGTATAGGATACTTTCGGACGTTAGTATCTTTCTAGCACGGTAGAGAGAACCTAACTTCTTCGTAGCGGTCCTGGCGATACTTTCAATGTAATTGTTCCAACTCATGTTTCCTGAGAGCGTTAGGCCGAGGAGTTTAAAGGATGTACTTTCAGATAAAGAGTCATTGGCCATTGCTATTGGTGGTAGAGAAGGTTTCTTATGATTATTAAAGGAAACGAGTTTTTGTCTTGGCAGCATTGAATGTGACCATCCATTTATGTCCTTATTCCACTACAGATCGGAGGTCATCCTCTAGTGCTTCTGCCATTTCTTTAGATATGTGGTCATTTGTTTTCCTGTCGACCCACCTCACAGTCAATTTTGTCAGGGAGGTCATTTATGAATATTAGGAATAACAGAGGTCCCAGGATAGACCCCTGAGGCACTCCGGCATTTATATCGTATTCTTTAGATGTACGACCGTAGAGGACAACCTGGATTTTTCTCTTATCTAAGAAGGATTTAATTATGTCATGTATTCTTCCAGTGATACCATATGATCTGATTTTCCTGAGAAGACCTTCATGTCATATCCTGTCAAAAGCCTTAGATATATCTAGAGCTACCGCTCTACCCTCCCCCGCTTTGTCCAGTGACTGGTATATATGTTCTGAAATTACAGTTAGGATGTCTGCTGTTGAACGGGCTTATCTAAATCCATATTGTTGGTCAGTCAGAAGTTTAGCATTTGTAAGGTGATGGACTAGACCTTGGTTAATTATTGTCTCAAATATTTTGGCGAAAAGTGAGAGGAGGCTAATGGGGCGATAATTTACTGGGTCAGTTCTTTCGTCAGAATTCTTGAAAACTGGTACTACAGAAGTAGTTTTCCAGCAGGCAGGAAAGCAAGATTCATTAAGGCATTTGTTGTAAAGTTTGGAGAGAACTGGAGCTACTTCGGCGGAGCACTTTTTTTATAGGACAGCCGGGATGATATCAGGTCCACATGCTTTTGCAATGTCAAGATTTCTTATGATAGCATGCACATGAGAAGGGGTGATTTTCAGATCGTCTAGTGTGGTGTCTGTCCGCAAAGGAAAGTCAGGGAGGGGGATGTTGGAAGGGTTCAGTGTGGAGTTTGAGGCAAACCGACTGGCAAGCATGTTAGCGTTCTCAGTTGCAGAGCAAACAAGCTCATGATTGTTGGATAGTGGGGGGATTGTTGATTGCCCATTATTTACTACACTCTTGTAGATTTTCCAGAAGTCGCGGGTCCCTAATTTCTGTGCTTCGATGCGTTTTTTGGTGGTTTAAGTAAATTCTCTCTTAGCTGTCGCTATTTCTTGAGTTACTTCTGGCTTCTATATACTTCTGCCTGTTTGAACTGGACTTATGTCGGTTAAATCTGTGGTACGCATGCTGCCTTTGCGCGATGGCGGCTGCACAAGTAGAAGTAAACTATTGAGGAGAGTGGGGCTTGCTATAAAATTTCCGTGTGGGAATATGTGCTTCAATTGCTGTTTTGAACTATTCAGTGGTCTCATTTGCGCACTGTTCAGCAGGAAGTGAAAGGATATTTTGCCATGGGGCGTCCCTGATGAGATCCCTGATGGCTTCCCAGTCAGCCTTTTTATAATATCTCGTTGTTTTGAGCAGTGGCTCTTCAGTTTTGGCTCTAAAGTTTAGGGCTATTTCAACTATTACCACTGCATGATCGGCGTTCCCAAGTGGCCTGTCATCGGGAACCGTGGTCAGAAACAGATCTAGAAGTGATGCGTGTTTTCTTGCTGGTCTGGGAAACGGGTTGGAAACGTAACCATCTGTGATAGGGAATGAGATATAGAGATGTTATATGTAGTCATACAAGCTGTGTCTGTGTGAGTAGAAAATCCAAGCCAGTTGCTGTGGTGGACATTGAAGTCACCAAACACATGCACTTGTGCGCTAGTGTCGAGGGAAAGTGCTGTATCTATGCTGTCAGAGACTTTTTTTAGCTAATGTTATGCTGCATGTTATGTCTAAAGCACATAAAGGCTTGATCGTTCGATTCTAGTTTAGTTTCTCTAGTCAAGGGGAGGGTGTTCCGAATATATACTCCAAGCTTGTGCATATGTCTGTTAGAGTCCTTACGGCAGAGTGGGAGATATCACGGCATCTAAAGGTAGTTAGAGGGGATGGAGTAAAAATTATAGACAGAGAGGAACGGTGGAGAGTAAGACGACTGAAAAAAGCAGCACATATGCTGGGGAATAACTAACTGCTAAGCAGACATAGTATAGAATTCAATACGATATGGGAACCAGTAATTATAAACAATAGATAATATATACAAGTAATAAGTAAAAACATTAATATATACAAGTAATAAGTATAGAGATAGATATATATTAATATATAGTAATAATTAGTAATAAATGGTGATATTTATAACTAGAAATAAAAAGTAGGATTATGGCTCCTAAAATTCGTACTAGAATTGTCTGCAAAAACCCGTGGCGCAGTGGTTAGAATACTGGGAAAATCAATTGTAAAAGTGATATTCTCCTGAAGGTTGAATGTTTAATCCTCAGTGTGGGCGACCGAAATATACATTCGCGAATTACTTAGGACCGCTATCCAATCATGGCTGACTGAACAAGAGCACGCTACTCCCGTGAAGTAAATAAAGGATTCCGCTCGAAATCCCATCCAAATTCCCGAGTTCGACAGAAACATTCTCGAGTTCGACAAGATACACCTGAAGAAGGTCGGAGGTTACATCGACCGAATCGTTGTGAAAATCACACTCAAGATGAGAACAGTAGTCCGATGAATATTAATACATATAACCAAACACATTTTATAACATTGATCAAGTGTAATACTCCCAAAATAATCCTCATCTTTTCGGAATCCTTATTCTCGAGTATTCTTAACCTTGACGAGCAGTGAACCTGGTAGTAAAAGATAAAATCACAAAGAAAAAAATGAACGAAAGAAGGGGGAAGCTAAAATGGCTTGTGATTAGTAATGTAATATGAATTCGAAATCCAGCTAATCTATATTTTATTTAAATTGAAATAGCGTCTACTCGCTAGTTGAGCGCTGTTGATACATAATCTTTGTATGCCAATTTCTATCTTTAGTTAGCTCCCACTGCTTTATAGCAAGTATGAAGAAAAAAAAAATTAATGAAAAATTACGCTAACTTAACATTTGCATGAGTGAATAATCACATCATAGGTTCCTCTTCAGTGTTGATTGACAATGGATATTCCTATAAACCTGCCTGCCTAGGAAGTCTATTGCGAAGTATAGGCTGCGTAATAACTAACCAGACATATATATGTAATCGACATTGTTTGAGTAATGTGAAAAGGAGACGTCCAAGCCGACTATAAAAATACTGAGATGCACAGATAGTCTTCCCACATACAGCACTTGGTATTCCTAAATGGTCACCAATTTAGTACTTACCAGACACAACGGTACTTTTTTAGTAATCTAATATGAACAAGTGTGTCAATAAATTTATGAATTCTAATAAATAGGAGTAAGTAACAACGGTGAATGTGTTGTTTTATTGGAAAAAAACACAGAAAATAATTCGCTTTGATCAAATATCCTAAATACCTACATTTTTGACGAATTATATAAAAATAGTAACTTAGTTTCAA
>NC_136515.1:36765273-36797773 GCF_053919585.1 Euprymna scolopes
TACCACATCTCAATACCCTGTATATCAAATTTCGAGTCTGTAGACTTAAACATGGCGGAGTTATTGCGTATGGAAATGTACACAGACAGACAAACACACACGCACAGACAGACACGTTCACTTTTATAGATATGCTAGCATTTCAGCCCGGCCTTGCTCGGGTGTTTGGAGGGGTATGTTGAGTAAAAAAACGGTCAATATTTTTAACTTTGACCCTTATTATGACCCCTTAACATTTATTGTTTAGGGCTGTAATCAAGTTATTATGTTAGAACTATGTTCAACGAACCTATATGTAAAATTTCGAGTATTTAGACTCAAAATTGACGTAGGAGTTTGGTAGAGTTCTCAAAGGTCAAATCGTGTAACTTTGACCCCTTAACAGCCAAATTTCTGGCTGAAAACCGATCCCATAGGTTTTCCTAAATCTCAGCACCCTGTATATCAATTTTCGAGTTTGTAGACTTAAAGTTGACAGAGTTATTGCGTAAAGAAATGTACACAGACAGACACATAGACAGACACACAGACAGATACACAGATCCGTTCACTTTTATAGATGTACTAGCATTTCGGCTCGACGTTGCCCGGGTGTTTGGAAGTGTATGCTGAGCAAAAAAAAAAAAGCCAACTTTTTTAGCTTTGACCCCTATCATGACCCGTTAACATTTATTATTTTGGGCTCCAATCAAGTTATTAAGTTAGATACATGTCCAAGGAACCTATATCTAAAATATCAAGTGTTTTGGCCCAAAATTGTCGGAGGAGTTTGGTAGAGTTCTCAAAGGTCAAATCGTTAAACTTTGACTACTTAACAGCCAAATTTCTGGCCGAAAACCAATCCTGTCGATTTTCCCAAATCTCAGTACTCTGTATATCAAATTTCGAGTCTGTAGGCTAAAAATTGACAGAGTTATTGCGTAGGGAAATGTACAGAGACAGACAAACACACAGACACGTTCACTTTTATAGATATATAGATAGGTAGATATGAGAAATGTAGATGCACATGACATGCAAAAAATGATGTAATGATCTACAATTCTTGTTATTCTTACAACGTTTGCCCGACGTAATCTCCGAATTTCTACATGTGTATCGTGTTAAACTCGAGAATCGTTTTGTCGAACTTGGGAATCTGTACGGTATTTTGAACAAAACCTTTTATTTAAGCCACGCGGGTAGCATGTACTCCTTCTGTTAAGCATATCCAGTCAGAAATGTCAAGTAACTCATAATTATATTCATTAATTTCTCCCACACTTTTTAACCTCAAGAAAACTGTCATTAGAATAATTTATTTCATAATGTTATCTGTTGGCTAAAATATTCACCCATCCAAAAAAAAAAAATGCAATCGAAACGGCTGAACAGATTTTCCTCAAAATGTACAGAACTTTAGTCTATAAGTGATCTTAGTTAAGTTTTTATCTAGAATACCCCCGATAATTACCGATAATCGACAATCGAAACGGTTATTTTAATTTATCTATCATCAATAAAGCCATTTTCCATATCGTCGCTAAGCAATAATGATAGAACAACGGGCCGTGAAAATTCAACTGTGGGTAAATTGATAGCGTGTTTTTTTTTTTGTTGTTGTTTTGTTTTTGCATCATGTGGTCAAACTCCACGCATATATTTCTTTTTTTTTTTTTTCATTAACTGCAAATAATTTTATAAGACTTAAAAATTTAGGTGTTTTTCTTTTTTTCCTTTTCTTTTTTGCATGACGTGGTCTGTAGGTTCCAATCCCGCACGTAAATGTCATAATGTTTTTTTCCTTTAACTGGAAAGAAGTTTATATAAAATATTTTTATAACAGAAACAGTAAAGAAAGAATGGAGTTTGGGAATGAATGATCTTCTCCTAAGATGAATTTAATTTGAATAAGCCAAGGATAAAATAATAATGAGAAGTTGGCATTTTGGAGGAATCCTGAACTTGAAATTGTTTTTATTATTATCATTAGAACTTCGGTGCTCCTCCAACATGCGATCTATCGAATGGTTTTCCACGGCGTGGTGCACAAACATGACGTCATTTGTTGTTGTTTATAAATGCCCAGTATCTACTAGACTATCACTAAATTTCTCGTAAAATTTTACCCGAGAAAATTGTATTTGTTTCTTGTTTGCAATTGTATCCCAAGAGAAAGAGGCAGAAACATCACAAGTAAAGAATCTGCGATGATTCTTTTATTCTAAATTATTGTTTCTCATATTGTATTCCTCCAGACATTCGACCGAGCTACAAGATCACCATGCTTGTACCTTACTTGAATAAATAGGGTCACAACTGACACTAAGTTCGAACTATTATCGCAAAAAAAAACAAAAACAAAAAACATCTTTATTTACAATAAAAAGAGTTGCGTTTTAATTAGCGTTTTTTTTTTTTACTCAAATTATCAAGTCGAAAGTCGGCTATGGATTTTTATCCTGGACCCCCAGAATCAACAGGGATTAGACCATTCCTGTAATGATCCGGTCCTTGTTAATTTGCAGTGGGAGTTTAGTTCTGTGCAGTTCTAAAAGATCCACTTTTCCAGGCTTTGCCTTCTATATTTGAGAGGAGTTAGTTTATTGCTAATCGGAGCTGGACAGGTACATTTTGCAGGTCAGAGTGCCCCTCCTTTGGTAGGCTGACTTCTCAATCCCACTTTCCGACTCTGATGTCTAAGTTCTTTCAGTGGGAGAGAACTAAATATCGACTCAAGTTATCAAGTCATGTGACCAGTTACGCAATAATTTGATTATGAATACACGGAACATTCACATTGAAGTTATCATTTCACTTATTCGGACTACTATTCTCATCGTTTATGTTATTTTCACGGCGTTTCGATCGATGCAACATCCGACTTTCTACGAGTACATCTTGTCGAACTCTGGTATCAACCTTAGAACTTTTACTTTAAAAGCTTAGTTATTGGAAAACTTGTTTTGGTGGATGTGTAAGTAATTGAAATTGTTAATTTACTTTACATACCTGATTTTAAAAGATTTTAAAACTATATTGACTCTCTTTCAAAGTGTTTAAAAATGTGTTTAATTTCGGAAATGGTCACATTTTATTTAGATGTGTTTTGTTTTTGTTTTTACGAATTAACATTTAAGTTAAAGAAAAAATAATAAACAGGTGATTCGTTTTAAGGAATCATTTAAACTGACTCGGCGAAGTCGCTATGAGTGAAAACAGAAAAAAAGATTAATTTTAGTAAAAGTTTTCAATGTGTTTTTCGTATCAACTTTAATAAAAAAAAAAAGTTTCTTGTTCAAAAATCCCCTTATATTAAAAACAAAAATAAAGAAAAATCTATGATAGACGTACTCGTGACGAAACGAAATTATATTTTAAAATATTACGTCAATTGATAAAGTATTATTTGTAAATAACAAAATCAAATATGTTTCCGAGAAGTGACTGTCTCGCCCGCTATTTTGACATATCTCATAAAACCATAACTTAACATTAACTACAACATATTATATTTATATTGTAATGCCTAAAAGCGTTTAAAAGTGATTTTCGTTTTAAAATTAAACTATTCGATCAAATTATGTGATTTTTAGGTACTAGTGCAGAAAGTGATCCGGACGTAAATAATAACGTTATTATTTAAAAAGCCATTCTTAACATGGGAGGGGAGGGTGTTTTTTACTTATTCTATACTTTAACCTTACAATTGAATGAAAAAAAAACTTTAAAAAATTAAACTTGGAAATACGATTTAAAAAACTAGCGCGGATCACTCTCTGCACTAGCACCGATTTTTAGGATATGATGTTTTCATTTCGTCAAGGGTACGTCCATAAGAGATTTTTCTGAATTCTTGCTTGTTTTTTAGATAGGTGAATTCTGGACACGAACGAAAATGCGCCGGCCAATATTACTATTTTTATATGCGTTATCATATTTTATTTGTTATATATACATATATGTGTGTATCTTTATTTAAATTAAAGCTAAACGAATAAACAATCACGTTTTTCTTCTATACAATACTTTAATGACATACAATATATGCTAAAATATTCTGTGATGGAGGTTTGGTAGGAAGCAAATCAATTGTAATTCTGATAATTAGTCATGTTCTGCGTTTAACTGGACAAACCAGCAATTTTGCTTTTTGATATTTGCTTCTCTATCATACTATGTTGATTCTGTTTTTTTTCCACACGTTTAATGTTTTTGTGAACATTTATAGAAATAGTGACTCTTTTTTCAGCCATGTTGCCTGTTCGCAAACTTTTAAAATTTACAATGTTTCATACAAAAAACGTCAAATAATAAAATAATACGTCTCTTTACTTCTATATTATTTTTATCTAAAAATAAAGAGATTAATTCTAGTCATGCAAGAATAATGTTAACTTTTTAAAAGTTTATTTTGTTCTAACTTATGGATACCAGTCATCCGCTATCTCGTAGATTTCAACGGAGATATCTTTTTTAAGAGTCTAACCGTCCCTTTAAGTGCATTTGCTTGTATCTCTCTTGCACTTGGTTAACTGAGTATATTTGACTGGTAGTTTTTTACATTTTTTTCAGGAGTCTGTTGATTCTGTAATTCCTATTATGTCATACATAAAATCTTGGTATTTTATCTTTCATTAAACAGGGCTAACATAGCTCTGTTTAACACAACATCATTGGGGACACTAATTTTTAATGTTGCTTTTTTTCCTTCTTGTCGAGTATCACTGTCAGGATTAATAGTGCCATTGTTTAGGAACGTAGCTGCAGAAATTACATAGTAAGCGTGATTGATGTCTTATTTTCAACCGTTCTTTTTGGTGTATGTTCTGTAGAGAGTCCAATGGAATTATTTATACATTTCATTGTGTCGCATTGTATAATAGTTGTCTCCCAGCAGAAGCTGACAGTTGCATGCCAAGGTGTTCATATTCTCTGTTCCTCTATTACATAACCTGCACTTCTCATTGCTGAGACCACTAATCTTGGCCACTATTACCATCCTCTCCCGATCTTAGTAGAGCGATCCTCTTTTTATTTATCTATAGAGCTTTCCTTGTCTATACAAACATAACCAAACATACGACTTTTTATGGATTTCAGAAGGAAATACAAACTGAAATAAGTAGTGGTTGTGCTTCAACGGGTGCGTCCGATATTTGATAAAATTTGAGTAAATTTCACAATTGCAAAGAAATACGATTTGAAATCACCCAAGAATAGTAAACTTGCTTTTAAAAAACATTGAAATAGTCTGTGACCCATGCATACTTTTATGGAAGATGCTCGACTGAACTTCAATCTATGCCCCCCTCCCGCTGTAAGACTTTCACAGCAAATACTCGTCTAGATACAACAATCGTCAACAATTTCCTTTGCTCGCTATCGGTGCCTAAAACTAAACGAAAATTTCATGAGCAGAGTTTCTTTCCTATAACCGACTATCAGTGAAACAGTACTGTGGGGCTGCTTTCCAGCTGACTATAACATTGTCCTTTTCCTGTCTAATGTAAACATGCTGTAGTTAAATCGTTGTCTTATATAACTAAACCCTAGCCACGTTCCACTATTACTGATCATCCTGGTGTCGTTTCGCCGTCTACCTAACATTTATTAGCCTTTATCCAAAGTGGCTTTCTTAGCTTGATAAGTAGTGAACCGCTCCCCTTCATTCCAAGTAAGAAAAGAAAGAGGAACGATTCTGTAAGTTTTTGTGATTCTATTTACGGGTGACGTCATCAAAATTCTACGAACAGCCATTACAGACGTTGGGCGACTTTACACTGTAATGAAACTGTCTCGGAAGCGAATGAGCAGTTTTTAAAAAGTTCTATGCTCACTCTGATAGTAAGGACTTGTCAAAACAGACTAAAAAGAGATGGAAGCAAGTAAGAGGGATAAGAAATCCTCTCCCCTGCCTTCCACCCCCAAAAAATGATGTACTCATTTCGCAACAAATGTCTACCACTCATCATTTTTGTCACGTGACACACATCTGTAGACAATGTGGTAAAACTTAATGTCTATCATTTTATTTTTATTTCCTCTAAACAAGAGGATCGTAAACATTGTTTTTATTGTTAATCGATCGTAAGAGAGAGCGGCTTTTGGGACAGTGCAAACATTGAGGTTGGCGATAGATATTTTTTCTGTCTCAATTGGAGGATTTTCTCTACGACAGAATTAATTTCCTCTACCATTTTTATTCGCATGTAAAACTGAAATAATTATTGCTTTTTAAAGAAACGGGAAAATATTTGTATTTTTCAATTATCATTTTATGATAATGATGTGTTTCATCCGAGGAACTCTTTTCATCTCGACACTTTCTCTTTTCTTTACTTTGAAATCTATTTTTATTTTGCACATTTTTTTTTTAATCTTTTTTTTATGCATTTCTCTATTTTTGTGTTAATTTTTCTATTCTGTCTTTCAAGTAAACATTTTCTTTTCTTTGTCATTTCGTGTCTGCTTTCCCCTCCCCTATTTTAATTTTTTCCTGTCCCCCCCCTCCATTTATTTCCGGTCTTCATTAAAAGACTGTTTCCTTGTATATTTTTCTGACTTTATTCATATCGTTCTTTATTTTTAATCTTGCGTCTTTTTATCTTTTTTTTATTCTTCCTTTTTGTTCTCTACTTCTTTTTTCGACATTTCTTATTTTCTATTTCTATGCAAATTGCGGAATGGTTGACATGAATCACAAGCCCAGAAAACCACGTTCTAATCTATTACGTTGCCGTAAAAAACACAGACGTTGACAAGGCTGCTGTAAAGAAAACTGACTCGCTGTCTACTTATTCTATAAAGCTACAAAATCACGATTCACTCATGCATGGCGTATTGTTGCTACATGTAGGCGGCTATCGTTGGTTTGTTTTTCTTAGACGGGATTCGGAAAAAGTCTCAAATCTAATAGGTCCCGCACTGTTGGCCACGCTCCAACCCCTGTCCCATCGCTGCAATGTTGCATATCTGTGCTTCTCCTACAAATACTTTGAAGGAATGTGCTAAACAGTGCCCGTTATCTCGACTTTCACCGAAAACTCTGGTAACACTAAGGTTCGAAATTAAGTCCTAGCATTGCTCTGAGTCAACCAGTCATTTTAGTTAGCTTAACCAAACAAAAGGTTGGCATATAACAAGGGAAAAATGGGTGTTAGTGCACTTACTGATCCGCGATATTTTTTAAATCGTATTTCCAAGTTTAATTAAAGTTTTATGATATGTTTTTTTTTTCAATTGTAAGTTTTAAGTATAGAATAGGTACAAAACACCTTCCCCTCCCCATGTTTATAATGGCTGTTTAAATAATAACGTTATTATTTCAGTACGGAGCACTAGTACCGAAATGGTCAAATCTAAAAGTAGCTCATATGTGCGTGGTAGCCAAACCGCATCTACGTTATCGAACTTAACAAGTAAAAGTGCGTGAATGTAATAATGAAAATACCTGGCTACTTTAATAAACCGTACAATCAGCTCCAACCGAACTCCAGTAACTAAATATCTAAAAACCAATATGGCATGACGTCAGTAAAGAACAAAAAATAATGCAATAATGATATTAGTCCACTTTCAGGGTGACCTTCTCCCAACGAACCGATTGAATTATTAAAACATGCCGAATCGTTTTAACAACTCATCATATTTTAACAACTCATCATATTTCGTAGAAATAAACTGCACTCTATGCCTCACTTGCCCATCGCGTCTTTTTTCGTTTTTCGTTTTAATGTTTCTTTATTCCTTTTTTTGATTGCGTAATTTGTTACATTTGTATAAAGTTTATCTCGAATCACGGAATCTGGCATGATCTATTCCCAATGGTATCCCCGGATACACTAGGGAAACATATGAACACAGATCTCCATTCCGCCCCCACGCAGTTATGGGTAAAAAAGCAGCTTCTGTTAAAATGGTCTTATAAAATGGAATTATTTTTTTAAATTAAATAAGGATTTATATGCTGCACAACGTTTTATTTTCTTTTGTCCGCAGTTTCGTATTCAGTCATCTATTATATAAATCTCACCTGTTTGTGTATGTATGTATGTTTTTTCTACGTCTGCCTAAAACTTTCGACCGATTTTCACGATATCTGTATCGTTTTGAAGCAGGATCCTTCGGACGACGTATATCGAAAAATTGGCTAATAACGTTAATTCCTTCAGCCTCAACTGGGCACTTTTCTGTAGAGGGGGTCACTTTTTTCGCCGATATTTTTGAAAGTCAACCCCTTTTTCGATTGATTAGTCTTAAATTAAACATACGTAACTTCCAGTTTGACGACGAGCGCAACAGCAAAGACGTCACTTTTTTTTCATGTTCTTCTTCTCCTTCGGGATATAGGTTCGAGCCTGCCTGCCTGCATACTACCACTTTTTTTTTTTTTTTTTTTTTTTTTTTTTGCTCAACACACACCTCTAAATCAAAACATCCGGTCATCCAGGCTAGTAAACTATAAACCAATGAACTCTCGCGTTAGATTATTTGTACCAGGAAAAAGTGAGTGTGCAAAACCAGTTAAATGCCAAAGGGCAAAATCTAAAATGAGTTTTGGTTTAATAATATGCTTTCTTTCTTCTATCTTTCACTCTCCAGCTACAGATTAAATCGAATGTTTTTATGTACTTTAGTTACCGCATCCTTTGAGCTGTCATTCGGGGCATCATGACGTCATTCAGCAACGGCTAAATCTCCAGAACACAAAACTTTGCTTTAAAGCGCAGGCAAGTAGATATGGCTATATTGAAATAGTATTGTTTATTCTTTGACAAATTAATTTTTAACAATAAACAATGAAAATTAACAAATAATAAAAATTATTCCTTTCATTTTTCTCTTTCCTTGCCTCTTTTATTTCCGATATTTATATTTTCTGTGTAATTATAATTGATTTCCTTTAATTATGATTGATTTCTTCTGTTTGTAATGTTCAAGCGGTCGCGGTGAGAGAGCGTGATAAAAAGTTCTGCATCAGCATTAATTTTTTTTTTTTTTTTTTTTTTGCTAAATGTTAGTAAACTGCATTTAGTATTATGCATGTAAAATTGATAAAAACACGCTTAAAATATGTCGATGTTATATGAATAAGCTAAATCAAAATAAAATACCCACCGAATTTGATCTGATGTCGTTCCGATGTAAAAATAAAACTCGAATTTGCATTGGAAATGATTCCTTGTTTAATAATATTTATTAAGTAATAATTAATAAAAACCATATAAAACCATTTATACAGAATTTTGCTTGCGTTTTCCTATAATTGGGAACTTTATATATTACTATTCTAGTTCTTTTTTCTTCCATTTTTCATTGTTGTTTCCTTGTTCTTTATTTTCGTTTCTTTCATAACTTTCTCTTCGTTTCTCGTTTTCTAACCACCGTTTATATTTTCTTCCATTGTTTTTGTATTCATTGTTTATTGTGTATTTTTATGCCTCTTTCGTTTCTTTTTTTTTTTTTTTTTTTTTTTTTTTTTTTTTTTTTTCGTCTTCCAATCCTTTTTTACATTCGATCCATTCTATCGTTCCTTATGCCGGTTACGTCTCTCCTAATTCCCATTTCTTATAACCGTCCAATTCCTATTAGGACAATCGGACAGTAACGACCGCCATCATCAAATAACTGTCCCATAAAGACAAAATAAGTAAACAATGTTTCAGTCATCCCAAAATTGCCGCCATTAAAAGTTGGCCACGTTATCCACTAAACTTTAATCACGTGGTTATGTTAAGTGAAAAGAACGTCAATCAAAAACGTCAAAATCATTTTTTTCTTATAGCATAATTATAAGTAATTCGATTGCAGTTTATTGTTTCGATTTGTGTGGGCGTGCCTTCGATTAAAGAAATAAAAATACCGATTGTCAACTAATAAGAAATTCCTGTTATATGATTTCCATCGTTCAAAGTAATAAGGATTTCTGTTTTAGTAGCTATGATGTACATAACAGCTCCACCCGGCGTTGCCTAAAAATGAAGCTCACTGGATACTCCTTCTCCGAACCTTGAACACTGTATTAATATTTTCGTATATTTATTTCTTATTTCCATAACTTTTAAGTTATAAATGAAATAAAAACAACGTTATTGCTGCGAATGGATACGCGCTGCAAATTCAGGCTACGTGATCGGATTGTAAAACTAATGTAATACCGATTCATTGGAATAATTCTTTCGAATTCTACTAACATTTTCTTCGAGTAGTTGTTTTTGAGTTGGTTGCTTGTTTTTGTTATACGGCATATCAACCCTTTTTAGGTTATTTAATGCCGATTCCAAATATTTTGAAGAAAAAATTATAATAGAATATACTTGTTGTTTTCAAGTCGGTTTCTCCTTAACCCATGGTTGGGACCCTAACAGGTACTATCACTCCGGGTCAGAGTGGACCTGGGAGCAATGGCAATTAAAGGGTGGTTACATACTCCCCAAAGCCCGCAAGCTGGGGCCTCGCTACTGGATATAGTTTAAGGTCATATCCAGGACCAGTTGTTTTTTTTTATTTCGGTATTGCAGTTGATTTTTACGTTTTCCGTGAGCAATCACACTCATACATGTGTATATGTTTGTATTTAGGCAGGATGTTTTCATTTAGGCAAATCTATTAGAAATCGAAGGGTGTTATTTATTGATACTTTTTTTTTTAATTTTTCAAGTAGTCCATTAAGTATTTCGATCCAATTCGTGTAAGTTCCGTTGGTTACTTGTTCCATATTTTAATTATTCGAATATATTCGATTTTATTTATTAAATTATCGCCAGAAAAGGGTTTACTCGTGGTGTTTTTACATCTTTATGTTGAGCTTTTGTTAAACGACTAGTGATTTGCAACTTTTAAATGAATGTTTGTAATGATGCAATGTTGCACGCGATTATGTGCAAAGAACGTATAGGAGTAAAAAAAAAGTTGTTTAATGGTTAAAAATGTATTAATTGCTGCACTATGATTTTGTGAATACTTTTGTAATTATTAGTTTTTAATGTAAATGGAATCAAGAATTTTTATTTTGATATTGGTATCGTGGTCTATTGTTTTATTATTGAATAAAATTGTCTACACGGAGAAGGGGCGGTCATATTTTTTGTTTGCAAATTGAATTAGTTTCAAGTAGATGCAAGGTAAATCTACGAGAAAGTTTTGTGATAGTAAAACCAATGTAACAGAAATGACATTGTTTTTTCTACTAAATAACAGTTGTGAACTACAGATTTTTACTGCTCTCAATTTTTTTAAAAAAATGTATTTTATATATTCCCAACCTAATGTAATAATAAAATATCAATGTATCAGTTTTTTTCATCGAATTTAACATTCGGATGCATTATCACCTTTCCTTATAAATAAACTGCCAGTATTAACTCGTACTTTCTAAATTAGAAAAGCGAATATTCGCATCGATATAAAACAGCTATGATAAAATCTATTAAACCGTGTAAAATTACTCTTCAATCAGCAAAATATTTTTTGACAAAACTATTAATGTTCAGTGCTAGTGCACTTGCTGATCAGCACTATTTTTTAAATCGTATTTCCAAGTTTAATTAAATTTTTTTTTATTCAATTGTAAGGTTAAAGTATAGAATAGTTACAAAACACCCCCTCCCATGTTAAGAACGGCTTTTTAAATAATAATGTTATTATTTCAGCACGGATCAATAAGTGCACTAGTACCTAATGTTCTTATATCTTAGTTTCAGTTAAATATTGCAATGCTGTGAATGCGTTTCCTTTACTGAACTGAAGAAATTGATTAAAACTGTATGTATGAATATATGTATTTATAATAGAGCCCCGGGATACGGTAGTAAAAATTAGTAAATTAATCAAATAACATTATAAATAACACCGTAAGACGAAGCAAATGCCGTAACCAGGGACCGGAAAAACCGTAGTCTATCTTGTAACCTGAAAAAATCGTATCCTAGGGACACCGTATCCCGAAGTTCTACTGTATGTATGCATATATTTACTAGAAACGTTCGAGTGGTTTGAAAAGACTTTCCCGTCACAATATTTTCTTCAATTCTCACGGCATTCCCGTTGACGTCACATCCAATTGTTAGGAACGTCTAAGAAAAACACGTTTTGAAAACGTAAACAGAATGTATTAACCAGGATAACACGTTGGTGACCGAGTTTTATGGAGATTCCAGGGATAGTTGTGTGGGAACAGAAAGTCTAAAGATATCATGAACGCTACTAAGCCAATGAACTCTTTAACAATAATAACTCGTGAACAGGATGTGGTCTATATAAAATACTAATTCTGATTTTCTAGAGTTTATGGAAGGAAGCGATAAAACTGGAATTTCTACATACACACGTCACCATGGAGTTTGGTACGATTGTATGACGTCATATCTGGTATTCCTTAGCGTGATAGTATGAGAAATCCCACTAAAGAGAATAGATAGTTAACAAAAATATAAATACCGTACTTATTTTAAAACATTATGGAAATAAAAAAACCTGACATGTCCACAAAAACTCACTGGACAATTGTTTTAACATCAGCTGTTCTGAATAATACACACGGGCCATTCATCTGTGAATATCTTATAAATAACCGCTCCTATGCTTCTAATTTTCATGTTAACTTATTTCCTATTCTCTCTCTTTCATTTGAGATTCTACAAACCATCTTTTCTTTATAATCCAAGAGATAATATTCCGAGACTTAATGTAGTTCCTATTTTATTCGATCATATTTATTTTATTCCCTTTACCTCCTGCTACCTACAGCTTTTGTATTTTTAAGACTGAGGTCAATAGACATTCCCTATTTTTACAATAATCATATTTCGTTCTTTCTGACTAATTGCTAAAACTGTGACAACAGCATATTCTTTTCATTGTTTTGACTCTTGAGTATATATCCGTTAATATCTTATGTTTTTATATAGACGGATGTGGTTCACTGCTGATTAAGTGTGTCTAACTGTGTCGGATATATACCCGAGAGTCAAAAGAATGAAAAGAATGTGCTGTTGTCACGGCCCTATTTATTACATCAAATAGCTTCAAACTTTATCTGGGTTGGTTCTCATAAAATAAAAAAGAATTGGAAAAACAAATTTTTTTAAAGAAAATTAACAACTATGGATGTATTTGCATGTAAATGAGTTTGTGACTTAAAATTTTTCACAAATTCTATGAGGGATATTTTAAAATGAAAACTGCTCAAAATATTTTTATTAAATAATTTGGATTCTTGAGAATTCAAAAATAATGGTAGAAAATTCAAAACAGAAATTACGAGAAACAACAAATGTTGTTACAACTCGTTCACTGTATCTTTATGTAATGGTTTTCAGATGAAAACGAAAGCTTCATTCTACAACACATATCCAATTGCTATTGTTTGTTGAATACATAATAGCGATAGACCCATTGGTAAGCATTTGCAATTTAATTTTGCTGCTTTTTTTCCTAACGCTTTGAAAATATCAAAAACAATCTGACAACCTCAGATTATGAGTCTCACTGACTCTCTTTTGTGACAGCTTACACAAATAATACCCATGCGGAGCTATAAAATCGATTCCTGTTATTGTGAAGAGCCGTTAATTTTTTAATTATAAAAGTTGATAATTTAAGTTAGAGTTAAGCGATCATAAAACTGCAATATGATAGCAGTGGAACTTTAAAATTGGTCAATTAATAAAATGAATAGCTTTGAAATACAATCAGGTAAACATCAGTTTCATGGAACATTCTTTAACTAATGATGCAGAGGTTTCATGAAGTGATGTCACAAAAAAATCCCTTATTAATATTAAACGGATACCCTGATCAGTTTTTACTGTAAAGTAAAACTGATCATTGTATATTTCTAAATCACATTTGGGTTTAATTCAGCCAGAGATTCTGAAAAGAATTATATATATATATATATATATATATATATATATATATATAATTCTTTTCAGATAAAAATTCTGCATTAATTCAAATTCGGAGAATTATTAGTGGAAATATTCGGAAAGGGTTAAAAAAAAACAAAAACTTTAGACGGACGAAACTAATAGAATAGTTTTTTTTTTTAATAATGACAAGCCAAACAACTGTGCTTAACATTAAATCAAAAACACATTTCAGGGTAGAATCGATTAAAAAACAAAACACGATTAGCTTCAAAAAGTTTGTAATCGATATCTTTTCTAATAAACGAAGCTTAATTTACTACGGAAAACTAACAATAGTAAGTGTTTAAATGCATGGGTTTGCAGAAAAAAACTATGAAAAATTTCGTTTAATAGTTCAACAACTCCAGGCATGATTAAAATCCACATATGAGATTCTTTAAGTGAAAACAAGTAATCACCTTCATATGAAACAATATGAAACAGGGATTTAGCTGAATATTTTATGAATCTCGCCTGATACAGGGGAGATAACGCTTGTAATTTTCCTTTTTTTTTAATATCACTAAATCTGTTTAGTTTATAAGTTCGGTGTCTTATTTTCTAGCAAGACAAATTTACTGTATTTAATTTATTTAAAAGCTATGACAATTAGGAAGCCAGCATTATGTATTCTATTGTAATGTCATTTAATTATAATTTTTTGATATAGCAATGGTTCGAGTTGTTCCACTTTAAATGGTAATTAGTTCTACATTCTCATATATGATTACGTTTTATAGTGCTTACATCTTGACAAAACGTATGAGATGGTCTGCGACCCCATCACATTCAATAAAATTCTCCGGAAAAGTAGGAATTTATATTTCTTCTTTCCAGTCTTTCTTTAAATTCAATTGGATTCGATTCAACTAAACTTGAGCAGTGAAGGTTCAAGAGAGATGCGGTAAATAAAGTTATAAGGAATGAAACGAATTTAAAAAAGTAGAAAGCTGTTTCATGAAAAGGAATAATGCTCTCACTTGGAATTCTTCATCAAACCCAATTAGGCGTACAAGTTGGTTTTATCTCCTAGGACGACATTTCTATTTCTTAATTTTATAAAGCGTCTTCTACACGATCTTTCCAATTTTCCATAAGCTGAGTGAAGATTTCGAGTCGGCCTGCAAACATAACTTTGTTCGAACGGGAAGTTTTTATTTACTTTAATTCCTCCATGAATACTATTGTTTGAAGACCTTCCGTAGTGAAAATTCAATTAATTTAACATGCAAAATAAAATTTCATAAATTTACTTGTGTCATATGTGTGTGTGTAAATAGAATCTATTCAACCCTATGAAACTTATTATATTTTCATCTATGGTTGCTAGAGCTATGACAACATGTTCTTTTCATTGTTTTGACTCTCGAGTGTGTATCCATTGATATGTTATATGCTTTTATATAGAGTGATGTGTTTTTCGGTTGATTAACTGTGTCTGTGTCAGATATCTACTCGAGTGAAAACAACGAAAAGAATATGCTGTTGTCATAGCCCTAATGATGGTATGTTTTATCATCCTCAAAACTTCATAGTATTACAGTCAGGACGAACAAAAGTATTAAAATATGAAATTAATTTTATCTACTTTATAAATGTTTTTATTCGCACAGGTTAACAACAATGTAAAAAGTGCATCAAATAAGGTTGATAATTCAAGCTAGAATCATATGTTCGACATGAAAATTACCATTTGATAGGGAATGTTTTGTGTGTTACTTAACTGCATGTTGGTCTGTCATATATCAAAACAGTGGTCTGTCATATATCAAAACACTCATAAAAAACACATCTCTATCTCTATTACATCAAAGTAATTTCTGTATGTGTGCGAGTCCCTTTCCTATAGGTCCCGAAACGGCCATCTTTTTGTAAATTTCTCACAAAGCTAATTTATGTCTGGCAGTGTCCTTAGATATGTTTTGTACAGAAATTCTTCCGATAAGTTTCGAAAATCGACAAAATCTGTTCTTAAAAATAAATTTTCGAATAGATAAAAAAGAATAATTTTACAGGGAATATTTTACGTTACACCGGCAAGGGAGATAATAAAATATAAGCAAATCATTTCTTCTTAGAAACAGATTTATTATAATCTGGAGATGTAGCTTCAGGGTAGAGCATTCGACTACGGTGTGAATAATCCCCTGTTCAAGCCAGGGTGTACCTCACCATTTTATTTTATTTAATTCTTATTAATGAGTTCCCTTTACGATAAAAGAATACCATTTAAAATCGCCGCAGATCAATTCTTCGTTTGCCTGTTTTAAAACTAAACATTAATCAGAAGTGACATTTCCAGTGCATTTATCGTCAAGCCCAGGTATTAGCTGATGTGATATTGTAAACAAACACAGGCGGAATTTGATGAACAACATTATCATTATCATTTAAAAAAATTATTTTATTTTTTAATATTTTTTATTTTATTTTTTATTTTAATATTTTTTATTTCATTTTAATATTTTTTATTTTAATATTTTTTATTTCATTTTATTTATTTATATATTTATTATTTTTTTTTTTTTTTTTTGCGAATTTGTCCACTGGGCAAAGTATTCCTCGTAATATATAATAATCAATAAAGGATTGATTCTATAATAATATATACGCAATCTGCAAAAATTAAAATATCATGTTTAAGCGTATTGTACGACCGTGTATATATATATATATATATATATATATATATATATATATATATATATATATATATAAACACGTGGTGGTTTTACTTGATTAGACTTTTGATGTCAATGTTCAAAATCGTTCATTTAGTGTTTCTGTAAATTCTGTAAACGTGATGTTCCGTGGATTTCTTATTCCATTTTTTCTTTGTTCGAGAGTACTTTCAATTCTATACATCAAAGCATCATTGAGCGGAGTTTCTCTTGATGTATACACAACGGTGTTACTATGGCTGAGTTCCAACGGTGATTTACTGCTTTAAAAATTAACGTATATTTTGAAAAGATGCCGCATGCTAATCGTGGTGTGTGTATTGTTTAGTTCCATTAGACATTTCTACTTAGTATTGCAATTAATGTATTCAAATCCTGACAGAACACGTGCATGATCCGTAAGGAGAAAATGTGTTTTGTTGCACCTTAAAATAGTTAGACAAGCAAAATACATTGTAAGTGGAAAGCTAAAACAAATAATCAATGAAACTAGCATAAAATGTCAGTAATAACACCAACAACATCAGAAAATGTAGTGAGTCGCAGAAATTAGAAACTCGCGATTTCTGCAAAATTTATAAGTGTGGTAAATAATAGGCATTCAACATTTCCCAGACTATCCAACAACCACGATTTTGTTTGCAAACCGCCCTCACCCAAATTTTCCTTTGCAAACAGAAAAGTATATTCAATGATGTGAAAGTCAGCCTTTCTTATGCTGGTGATATCACAAACAACTTTGACCCTAAACATCTGGAAGGCGCGTGAGCTTCATCCTATGCACTACTATACTGTCAAAAATTGCTCCTCTGTGACAGGCCCGATTCTCTCCAAAGTCTACGATAAAACGAAACTAAACTAATCAAGTGATAGTTTAAGACGTTTTAAAACTTTATTTCTTTTCCTTTTTTACATTCATTGGTCTACTCTTTATTTCTTTTTACTACAGAATTAAACATTAAACAAATAATTGTCGTTTCTATTATTAAAATACCTCTAACCTTGGCATCGATTCGAACATAGCAACTACTAATTTATCTTTTATTTTTGTTTTGTCTTCTATTTTAAATTGAGGTTGTGGATTATAAAAAGCAGTTTCTCTTTTCGTTTGAAAGTCCAATTCGGAAGGAATTCGTTCAGGTGTTTAACTCCAAATTCTACTTTGGTCGTTGGAAGTTTTGAATGAAAAGGACCCGAAACACTCAATGGACGGATGTGTTAGAATGATTCGTCGACTAATTTAAAAATGACTTGAAATTAAGTTGCTTTTGTTTCATTCGTCTTTATTTTCAAACAATTATAGTGTCTTCTAAACTGTTCTACAAAAGTGCCATCTTACGGAAAGCCAATAATGTCAATGAATTTCACGATATTGGCTGTTGGTAAGATAGACACGCTTAAGAAACAAATTGAAGCGTGATTGTGAATTTTGGAAGTGACGCTTGATTATCAGTATTATTGGTATTCTTCGGATTACTGTTCTCATTTTCAGTGATATTTTTACAACGTCTGGGTCGCTGTAACCTCCGACCTTCTTCAATTACATGTTGTCGAATGAAAATCTTTTTGCCGAACTCGGAAATCTTTTTGCCAAACGCAGGCATCTTTTTGGCAAACTCAGTAATCTTTTTGGCAAACTCGGAAATCTTTCTGCAAAGACCTATGACGTAGTGGATAAAGTACTTGAAGGCTGAAGGTTCCATCTTCAGTTCGGGCGACATTCAAAATAGAATTACGAATTACTTAGAACTTCTACTTAATCAGAGTTGACGGAACGAGAGCATGTGACCTCTATGGATTAGAGTTGCGTTCAAATTCTGTACAGATTGCCGAGTTCGATAGAAATTATTTAGTTCGACAGGGTACACTTATAGGTAATCTCCAAAAATACCGTTAGGGCTTACAACATGGCCGCCAGAAGAGTCACGTGATCCGGTTGATCCAAAACATGAATCGTGCAAATGGAAAATGTCTACGCACGTTCGTAGACATTTTGTAAACATTGTTTTTAAAAAATAAAAAAATAATACTTCTATTATGTTTTAAACGACTGTAATAGTTTATTTTGGAAGTATATTTCATAAAGAAAATTGACAACCCACTTTAAAAACAGAAATTACGAGTTTTATATATTTTATTCGCAGTTTTTTGTTGGGGGTGTCAAAATTTCCGCCTAAAATTCTGATACACCTAGTCGACCACTTGTTTGTTCTAAATAAAATACTTTTTATAAACACTGTTTTAACTAAAAACAACCTAAGATTGTTTCTCAAAGTTTGCCTATTTTTATAACAACATTATATCAACAAAAAATTAAATACAAACAAATTGTGATTGTTTGTCAAAGTTTGCCTTCAAGGCTGCGTTTTCCATTTGCACGATTCATGTTTTGGATCAACCGGATCACGTGACTCTTCTGGCGGCCATGTTGTAAGCTCTAACGGTATTTTTGGAGATTACCCATTTATAAAAGGTCGGAAGTTACATCAACCGAAACGTTGCAAAAATTAGGCTGAAGATGAGATCAGTAGTTGAAAAAATCTAAATCTTAAATAAAATATAATCGTATCCAACTGCATAAGAGGTAAACGTAACGAAAAAGGGCTAGCCGGAATTAAATATAGATATGTCAGAGTTATTCTTATTACAGTCAAACTTTAAAGTCCGAATGACTTGTATCACATGTGTGTGTACCACTGAAGTGTTAAAAGCGTGGGCACTAAATATTTCGCTAAACGGTTCAAACCCTGGTTATTCCGAGTACAATCTTTAAGAATTTACAAATTTCGAGTTGGCAAGTTTTCTGTATGGAATTTTTACTATAAATTTTTCGTAGGACATAACGCAGCTCAAAATAGATGAAAATCGTAGGCTGAATTTATTAAGTCTATAAGCATAATTAATTGAACTTGTATCTATATCCATAATTAACTGAACTTGTTAAATCTATAACCACAATTAACTGAACTTGTTAAATCTATAACCACAATTAACTGAACTTGTTAAATCTATAACCACAATTAACTGAACTTGTTAAATCTATAACCACAATTAACTGAACTTGTTAAATCTATAACCACAATTAACTGAACTTGTTAAATCTATAACCACAATTAACTGAACTTGTTAAATCTATAACCACAATTAACTGAACTTGTTAAATCTATAACCACAATTAACTGAACTTATCAAATTGAATTGAACTTATCAATTGAATCAATCAATTGAACTTATTAAATCTATAACCACAATTAATTGAACTTATTAAGTCTATAACCATAATCTATTAATGTTTTCTCAAAAGATAACGACGTTTACAAGGTTAACGTGTTATAAAATATATTTAACAAATTTCGTCGCTTTCTGTTTCTGGTGGCCTCAACTTGTCATTTGCCCGAGTTTTTTTTTTTTTTTCAGTTTGTCTAAATTACCTTTCATTATCGTCGGAATTGTGTCGTTCGCGGTTGAGCCTCATTACGACAATTAGTTTGATTAGCCAATTTCGCAAAGACATGAATGAATCCACGTAGGAAAAACCGGACAAAAAACGACACTCTCTAAATTAGAACGACACTTGCATTTCCTTCTCACTCGTACCATCTCTATAATGAAGAGTATCGCCGAGGAATCCGATAGAATCCCTTAGAACAAACCATAACACTAATAATAATGTCTAGTTTTAATGTTAAATTAAAAAAAAATATTATCTTTTAAAGATATAATTAAAATATTGAATTGATCTCGATATTTACAAATAATCGAATATATAAAAGGCTATATGCCTGTCTGTCTGCTTTCATATTTTCAAACTCTATCTCCTCCGAAACTAAAAATTGCAGAGCGACGTTAGGAGACTCAAATGATTGTATTTTTTTACGGACAATTCTTTTATGGGTCTTTAGCCAATGAAAATAATTTTTAAAGAGGTAAAAAATGGGTCAAAATTTTTTAAAAAATCGTCATACATTTTGTACATTCATCTTAGTTTATTTTTTTAATTTTTATTCAGTTTTTATGCGTGTCACGTCGGTATAGTATTAACGCCACCAGCTTTGAATGCTACAGTTTTGCTTTCGATTCTAGCTGATGGCACCCACATACTCTCTTTTTTACTTTTGAAATCACGACTCTATAATAATATATACGAAATCTGGAAAAATTAAAATATCATATTTAAGCGTATTTTACGCCCGGACAAAGCCGGGCACTCTTTCCTCCGCTAGTAGTAATATTTCCCTATGAAAATTAATTCCATTCATAAAAGTGTCTGTCTACTCTACGATCTTTTGACGAAAACGCTGTCTGTACAATAGTTTAAAGGTCTCTCAAATGAATGAAATCTGTATTTATAAAACTCGGTGTTTGTTTGTGTGTTATAGAAATCGATATGTTGACATTCAAATAACTTTTATAAAGGGTTACATTTTTTTTGTAGAAACTAAAGACACCAGGAAAATGATCATTTATATCCGTAAAATAACTTAAATAACTTAAGAATGTAAAGAAACGAAATTTATTTTAAAGATTACTAAAATCAAATTAAACAAAGAATAGTATTTCAAAATGTGTTAAACAAGTATTTAATTGGTATTTATATTTAAATAAATAAAAACGAATTTGTTTCGATTCGTTAAAACAATTTTGTTTTAAAACGTTTTTTTTTCTTTTAAGAAACGCAACGTCAATAAACGATGGCTTTATCGTAGGAGTACATCATCGCACGAACAATTTGTTTTTAATCAATTAGAATCATACAATATTCTTTTCGCTTTGTTTTTAAAGTAAAAATCGAAAAATAGTGATATATCTCGTGTGAATACTGCTGCTATATATATATTTTTAATATAATTATCCGCGGATACTTGTTTCGTCGTTATACGATTCATCGGTGTTGGTGAATTCATCGAAATGTGAAACCAAAATCCCAGAGTCTAGCACCTGAAGCTCAAACACTGAGTCATCCCCACTAGTGCGAAATGTATCGCTTTTCTCTCGAAAATATTACAAAAGGAACTGCTAAAATTCAAATGCGTTTGACTCATCTATTTGGTGTCATTTTTTTCTTACGATTATACATATATACAACTATAATACTCCGTATCCATCTTCTATGTGACGAGAGAGCAGCTCTCTGTCAATTTAGTAAAAAAGAAAATTATTCTCTGTACGTGCGACACGTCACACTAAAAACTTTTCACTTGTGACGTAATTGCTGGAATATACAACTCTTACTCAAATTCTAATGAAAAATTACTCTACTTAACTTTGCGTCGAAATGTCTCATTCTTATCTTATTCTTACACACTCGCTTCTAAACCTGCTTACATAGGGTTAGAAAAATCGAACTGGTGAAAATTCAGTGGTTGTTAGTGTTCATACAGTCATCCCAAGCTATAATTAGAGAGATTACCAGAAGTGCGAAACAGTCCGCCACTTCTGAGTCAGACACTAGATCGAACCACTGTGAAACGATCTCACATTACATGTTTCTTTACTAAAATCTGTACATAAAATCTCACTTTAAATCTTTCCTGTGACGGAAATCTATAATCTACCCGCTTTTATATAAGTCACCGTTGACCCCGAATATATACACCGTTAATAGTGCCAGGGTCCTATCTAATCTGGCAGATTATTCTCAAAGTATGTTGACTGACTGGTCTTCTAGAGAAACAATGGAAATTCTGCAGAAGAGTTAGATCATGATAATGAAGCAAGAGTTGCTACGCAATCGCACTAAAGCTGACCCGGCATTGCTGTAAGTCCAGTGATGCGATTATAAACCTAAGACGATCGTAAGTTGCAATGCTGCAATAAGCGGATAAAGACAAGTGCTATTATTTCACTAATCACTAGAATAGATTTCTCACAACTATTCGAGGAAGTATTAAATTTTACTTACTAACGAAAAGTGGTCGCACTAACGTTCATATAAAATCATAGTCATCTTAGAAATTTAACTGTCGAGAAAATTGTAATGAGTGCAAGAACTACCTGCCTAAAAACTCGTACGTGTCTGTTCGTCTTTATGCCTCAACTGTTGAATAATAACAAAGTTCAAATGGCGACACACAGTTCATTTTGTCCTCAACAATCACTCAGACTACGCGATTCCTCGCCAACTTTATGCAAATGAGATGCTGTCGATTTGAATGAAAATTTAAGAAACTGAAGCGAGTCGAATTTTGGAGTAGAGCTTTGACAGCATTTTCTCGGATTCAACTCGCGACATTGCTAGTTCAAAGCACAGAATACTTAATAATTGATAATTTAACCGCATTAACTTATGTAAACTTATCATTTCTGACGACTTTTCAGTTAGAAGGGAGGAACTATTTCTAAATTTATTTCCAGTGGGAGAGGTTTTCTGAGCTGTTAGTTTTATTCTTCTTTTCCCCATTTGAAATGATTCGCTCGTCACGTGTTTTACTCGTTAAATTTTGTGTAACAGGATGGATTTATATTTTTCTATATACAAGGTAGAACGATAAAAGTGTTACCATAAAGAAAACAACACCACAGCATTATTTTCAAACTTTTATTTATAAAATATATTCAGGTATTTTGGTTATGTAGAAGAGCTAACATCTATTCAATATAGCCGCCTTCAGCCCCAATTACCTCCTTTATACTGGTTCGGAACTGGGAGCATGCCTTTTCCACAAGCGCTGGCCAGATTTCTGCGATATTTGATGGATCGCGGCGATCAGGCTGGTTTTGGTGTTGCGGGAGGTTATTTTGGTGTATGACGTGTGAGCAAATGAAGTAGTTCAGCGGGTTCAGGTCGAGGAGGAAGAGGGTTAGTAGGATACAAAGCCGTAGCACTCCTTCTGAAGCCACACCAGAGTCTCTTTGAACTTGTAGACCGGCGTCTAGTCCTCCTACCACGCCCAGATTCTGCCAGGGACTACCTGCTTGCACTCTTCAGCACACCTAAATACACTTTAATGTTAACTTTCAAGCCGACTTCAAAGATGTGGCATTCACTTGAAACCACACGAAAACTATAATTGTAGATCGTCCGATACGTTGAGCTGTGCTCTCAAGCATTGAACCATCCGGATATGCATTTTGAGGGTGCTGGTAATGGTCCTGTTGTCATAACTTAAATCGGTAGAGAGCATGAGTTGTAAAGCAGCGCATCTCCTATCTTGCTTGTTGAACATTGTGTCACTTTCAGACGTGATAGAAAGCTCTCATCGCTCTTAGGATTTGTACAAAACTAGCCAACTAGTAGATAGTCTATAAATAAGAAAACCGCTTTTCATGAAACAAAAATGGAATCATGCCGTCTTTTCTAGGGCGACAATTTTATCGTTTTACCCTGTAAACATCAATGAATATTACGTCTTTAGTTTCGAGTGGAAGATTAGCTTGGAAATTTGACTTTTATTTCAGTTTGAGTTAATTTATTTAAAATTTACAATGTTCTTATATTGGCATGAGGAGTGGGAGGAGTTGTGTTGGGTGTGTACCTGATGAGCATCGAATTTGCTGCTCAGTCGTAAGTACTTTCATTGTATCAAAAGCAAATGACATTGACCAGCACGGTAATGCAGAGGGCGAAGAATTAATAGCCTTCCTTAATCTTTCAACAGATTGGATTAAATTATTTATTCGTTAGGTATTAAGCAGATTAACGGAAAGATGAATAGCCGTACGCGTATATAAGATATTTTATATATTATCATTATTTTTATTGATATTATTTTTTTTTATTTACTCACTGAGTTTTAACACCGATCATCATCGGAGATTGCTCACTGATATACACCGGTCGCGTTCTTGAACAGATTACCAGTAGTTCCCAATTGGTTCGATAACTATTGCAAGCGATTTTGTATTATCGCAACAACTGCTTACCATTAATTTCTCGCTGACAACGATCATACGTCTTCTTCGGAATTAATTATTATTAAAACAAAATGAAATAAAAACTGAAGTGAATTAATCAACGTTTGTTTTCGAAATAATCTTACTTGTAACGACACAAATTCATGTTACAAATCTTCTTTACTTCTGGTATTGAGTTATTTTTAAAATTAAGATTAAATTTAAATTCTAATTAGCCATAAATATTAATACGCTGAACAAGTGACCCATGTCTCAATTATGTATTTCTCTTGTATTTATGTATGTAGCTATGTATTTGTCTTGTATTTATGCATGTAGCTATGTATTTGTCTTGTATTTACGCATGTAGCTATGTATTTGTCTTGTATTTATGCATGTAGCTATGTATTTGTCTTGTATTTATGCATGTAGCTATGTATTTGTCTTGTATTTATGCATGTAGCTATGTATTTGTCTTGTATTTATGCATGTAGCTATGTATTTGTCTTGTATTTATGCATGTAGCTATGTATTTGTCTTGTATTTATGCATGTAGCTATGTATTTCATTAAAATTTATGTAGGACACACGTGTTTATGTATGCCTGTGTGTATATATATATATATATATATATATATATATATATATATATATATATATATACTAGCATGGGTGCCCGGCGTTGATTGGTGTTTAGCGGTGTGTGTTGAGCAAAAAATAAAGTGGTAGTAGGAATGAACGCTCGAACCCGTACCGCGAAAGAGGAAATGAACGTGAAAAAATCATGACGTCTTTACTGTTACGACCGCCGCCAAACTTGAAGTGACGTAGGTTTTAAATTAAGACTGTACAGTCGAAAAGAGTGAATGACTTTCGAAAATATGGGCGAAAAAAGCGAACCCTTTCCTGTATAAAAGTGTCCAGTTCAGGGTGAAGAAATTAATGTTTTTATCCAATTTTTCGGTATTTGTCATCTGAAACGTCGTTCTCAAAACGATATTTATCTTGTTTTAAAATCTGTCGCCTCCGTCGAAAGTTTTAGTCAGATATGCAAACATAATACATACATGCATTTATATATTTGTAGCTGAGATTTTCGACCGAAACCAATTAAAAATCTTGCCGTGTCTCTGAATATCCTTTATGCAAAATTTCAAATGTTTAGACCAGAAATCGTCCGAGTAATTTGGTAGAGATCGCACAGGTCAATTATTTCTAACGTTGACCCCTATTGTGACCCCTTAACATTTATTGCTTTGGGATGAAATCAAGTTAAGTGAGATCCATGTCCAAGGAACCTATATCTAAAATTTCAATTGCTTATACTCAAAATTGGCGGAGGAATTTGGTAGAGTTCCCAAAGGTCAAAACATTGAACTTTGACCCATTGACAGCCAAATATCTGGCCGAAAACTGATCACTAAGATTTCCCAAATCTCACTACCTTGTATATCGAATTTCGAGTCTGTAGACTGAAAATTGAGTTATTGTGTAGGGAAATATACACACAGAAAAACAGACACTTTCACTTTTATAGATATATAGATTAGCAATATTCATTCGATGTTTTGTGTTGATATATATATATTGCTAGTGAGAAGAGTTTTAAGCTAAAATAATTTCTGATATCCACATGTTATAAATTACTTTTCAGTAATATTTATAATATGAGGTCAACTAATAACTGTTACCGCGGTTTTATTTTTCTAAAGCATTTTGTAATCTGGTGTCAAACTAATAAGCCAATCATTATGAATTTCTTAACACCAGTGTTAGGTCAAATGTGCGCTATACTTAATTTAGTTCTATGCAAAATAGGTAAATGTGAAGATGTTTGCTATAAATATATTTTTTTTAATTTAAGTTTTAATTTTTTTAGTGGCATGAATAGGGACACATTCGAAAATTAAAATATTTCAGATTTGCATTTAATTTTTCCCACAGTAATTCAAATGAAACAAGATTCTCTGAATTTCAACTTCTTAGTAAAACCTCCTTAATTATAAACTTGAAATTTTAGATATTTTCATAATCACAATTATAGCATGGATTTGGATCAAAATAAAAATTACCATAGTAGTTATAACGTTTAGTATCATTATATTGTCATTTTAATCTTCCTCTTACCGCCTCTTCCATAGTGAAGTTTCAGATTTGAAAGGAAGCCTCTACTGAAGGATGGTGCAACGATACTTTACGTAGTGTCTATTGTTTTTTTTTTAAATAGTGTTATATATGTATATATATATATATATATATATATATATATATATATATATTTATAATTATTTTTTTACTGTAATAATTAAATACCTACAGACACTAGTGTTTCATCCTTTCGGGATTCTTCAGTGCAGGGTGTCACGATTACTACCAGTCGAACGATTTGAACACCGCGACACGAGACATCTCTGGCTCGATTAGCGGAGGCCGTATTCATTCGGCTACCATTAACCGTGTGAAATAGCGTTGAATTTAAAACATTTTAATTTAAATGTTCATTACGTCAGACAGACAGTGATCAAATCGTTATACGATGATCTACGCATAAGAGCTAAATTGACCGACTTTTAATTCAACTGAAAGTGCTCAACGATAAGAAACGAATTTCTTAAAGGGGCTGTCATAATTATTTTTTTACTGTAATAATTAAATACCTACAGACACTAGTGTTTCATCCTTTCGGGATTCTTCAGTGCATATATATATATATATATTATAATTAATTTCTTTAAGTCATGTTATATGCTTAGTCAATCGCCTTAGTGGCCGATCTTCATATTTCAACCCTGAAGATTTTGCCAGAAGTTTTACATTTTTTTTGTAACCCGATAATTTTTAATGGTTTCCGCTTTTGTTATTTCGTTTTCTTTTCTGTGTTTTTAGATTCCGAGTTTTAGTATGTCCTTGCGTATCTTTTATTTAGAGAAAACTGAAAAGATCCAGAGAGAAAATAAATAATTAAAGACAACGTTTTCCGAAATGGCGACCCATACCTGGTTAAACTATTACTTCGTTACCAAAACAATTCCTTTTGATTTGAAAAGAAAATGGACGAATCTGATAAATCCTCGAACGTTAAGGCAATATTTTTCCCGGGATTTACCCAAACGAGAAAACCGGAATAACTTTTGGGCTTGGAGAGCGACAAAATAAGTGAAGGATTTCGTCTAATTTTCTGGCCCTGTTTATATCTACATTCACTGCTTAACCAGTGCCTGTGGATGATGTTTGTGCTCAACAACAAGACAACTCTGTGTGTGTGTGTGTGTGTGTGTGTGTGTGTGTGTGTGTGTGTGTGTGTGTGTGAATTCCTAGTTTGAGACGGGAGTTCATAAAGCTTGGGAAACTTCTTCATAATCATAAAGTCATTTCGTCAAGATAACATGAAATGTTGACTTAAATAGTTTGTTGACAGTGATTTTAAAAAATTGAAATAATGTAAGTAAACGTGTTAGTCGACTAGCGATTCCCACATAGACTTGCATAGACAGTAACGTTTTCAACTCTGTTTTATATCAGTTGTGTTATGATACGATAACAATTCTATAACGATTAATTATAGAGATTTGTTGAAAAAATCAGTCGAGTGCCGAATCGCAAATGCGAGAATTTAAATATAAATAGTTTATATAAAACTATGTAATCTAGTTTTTGTAAGCATCCATTTTGTTTTTCAGTCAACCAAAACCTCCGGCAAGAGCGAGACTCACCAAAAATCGGCTCCGAGAAGAATGTCTTATCGAGAATGAAGCTGCAACAACTTTTTTCATGTATATATCACCTAAATGTTTGGCGAAAAAGGACTTGAAATCTTTACAAGCAGAGACACCTTTATAATGTGCCGAAGATATCCCAATTAGAGGATGGCATCATTTGAACATTCTCATTATGTTTATATCATCTAAATGTTTGAACTTTTCTCAATTCAATTAGGGTCCCAAGGGACTCGATTTATGCCTAATTAAAGGCACTAGAACTCTTGCCCAGAACACCATGAATTATCATGGACCTTTCCGAAGGAAAACCACACCTAAACTCCAACAAAAGGAGTATACTATTGGCTCCCTATTTGGGAGGCAAAACTGACCCACCATTTTGCAAGGACTGTACCCGGACCAATAACATTTCTTTGATGTTATAACTGAATAAAATTTGAGTTTAAAGGTATGGTTCTGTAATTATGGAATTATTTTTGCCTAAGCCAGGGAGTATTGAGTTTGTTAGAGTAATTTCTTACACTATGTAAGATATAGTTACATACATAGAACACAAAAGGCATCAATAAGCAAGACCAATAGCTTGCCTGATGATGAGTGAGCGTGTCAGTCGAAATTACCTCTAAAAGGAAAGATGAAAAAAATTTACGAAGCCTAGATACAATTCGACAGAAATATGAGATTCTTAATACGAAACATTCGAGAAGATGAAAAATAAAGAATAATAATCAAATCAAAATATTCTGTGCTGTTCAATAATACCTGTCTAAATGAAAAGATGTTCTGTCTCACACACACACACACACACACACAGATATATATATATATATATATATATATAGAGAGAGAGAGAGAGAGAGAGAAAACCTGAATGCTTAATGGGCTTATTCTCGAGCTTCTAAGATCTTTCTGTACAAAAGTTTAAGACAACGTGCCATGACAATAACCTCACAGTAAGCTATGACTAAATATTCCAAATCACATAGTAGTCGCGGCCGAAATAAGATCTCCTCATTATGGCTAGCCAACAAGTTTTTATGAGGGATGGTGCATCTTCAAGTGATGTTACCTCAAATAACGGTATGAACACGGACTAGTTGAATTCTTGTTCTGAAATCTGGTAATATATTTAAATTGCCAGTTTGGGAGAGGAAAATAATGTTCTCAACTCCTTTATTAACTAAGTGTTTGTGATGTAAGAAAAGATTTTAATGGACTATTCGAATACCTATAACTCTCATATAGTAATCAAGCGTAAACCCAAGGAAAGCTGTGATTCTTCGTTTCTGTGCGCATCGACTGCAGTAAAATGAACAGAGAGAGAGAGAGAGTGGGAGAGAAAGAGAGAGAATGTTACTATATATTTATGTATAAGTATGTACGTATAAATATGTGTATGTATATAAATATATATGCGTAATGTGTCTGCATATGTGTGTCTGTATTTATGTGTGTCTGTGTATATATATATGTCTGTGTATATATATATATATATACGTCTGTCTGTATATATATATATATATATGTCTGTGAATATATATATATATGTCTGTGCGTGTATATATATGTCTGTGTGTATATATATATGTCTGTGTGTATATATATGTCTGTGTGTATATATATGTGTGTCTGTGTATATATACATGTTTGTGTGCATATATATATGTCTGTGTGTATATATATGTGTCTGTGTGTATATATATGTGTCTGTGTATATATACATGTTTGTGTGCATATATATATGTTTGTGTGTGTATATATGTGTGTGTGTATATATATGTGTGTGTATATGTCTGTGTATACATATGTGTGTGTATATATATGTTTGTGTGTGTATATATATGTTTGTGTGTATATATATATGTTTGTGTATATATATATGTTTGTGTATATATATATGATTGTGTATATATACATGTCTGTGTGTATATGTCTGTGTGTATATATATGTCTGTATATATATATATATGTCTCTTTATGTATATATATACATACATGTCTGTGTGCATACATATATGCTGCATATATATGTCTGTATATATATATATATGTCTTTTTATGTATATATATACATACATGTCTGTGTGCATACATATATGCTGCATATATATGTCTGTATATATATATATGTCTGTATATATATATGTCTGTATATATATATGTCTGTATATATATATGTCTGTATATATATATATATGTCTGTATATATATATATATGCCTGTATATATATATATGTCTGTATATATATATATGTCTGTATATATATATATGTCTGTATATATATATATGTATATATATATGTCTGTATATATATGTATATATATATGTCTGTATATATATATGTCTGTATATATATATATGTCTGTATATATATGTATATATATATGTCTGTATATATATATGTCTGTATATATATATGTCTGTATATATATATGTCTGTATATATATGTCTGTATATATATGTCTGTATATATATATACATATGTCTGTATATATATATGTCTATATATATATATATGTCTATATATATATATGTCTATATATATATATATATGTCTGTATATATATATATGTCTGTATATATATATGTCTGTATATATATATGTCTGTATATATATATATATATATATATGTCTGTATATATATATATATATGTCTGTATATATATATATATGTCTATATATATATGTCTGTATATATATATGTCTGTATATATATATATGTCTATATATATATGTCTATATATATGTCTATATATATGTATATATATATCTAAAGACATATATATATATATATACAGACATATATATACAGACATATATATATATCTAAAGACATATATATATATATATACAGACATATATATACAGACATATATATATATATCTAAAGACATATATATATATACAGACATATATATACAGACATATATTGTATATATACATATATATAGACATATATATATAGACATATATATATAGACATATATATATATACATATAGTTATGTATATATATATATGTCTATATATGTCTATATATATGTATATATACAATATATGTCTGTATATATATGTCTATATATATATGTGTATATATATGTATATATACAATATATGTCTGTATATATATGTCTGTATATATATATATATATGTCTTTAGATATATATATATATATATGTCTGTATATATATGTCTGTATATATATATATATATATATATGTCTTTAGATATATATATATGTCTGTATATATATGTCTGTATATATATATATATGTCTTTAGATATATATATATATATATGTCTGTATATATATATATATGTCTGTATATATATATGTCTGTATATATATATGTCTGTATATATATATATGTCTGTATATATATATATATATGTCTGTATATATATATATATGTCTGTATATATATATATATATGTCTGTATATATATATATATATGTCTGTATATATATATATATGTCTGTATATATATATATATGTCTGTATATATATATATGTCTGTATATATATATATATGTCTGTATATATATATATATGTCTGTATATATATATATATATATGTCTGTATATATATATCTATATGTCTGCATATATATATATGTCTGTATATATATATATCTATATGTCTGTATATATATATATGTCTGTATATATATATGTCTGTATATATATATATGTCTGTATATATATATGTCTGTATATATATATATGTCTGTATATATATATATGTCTGTATATATATATATGTCTGTATATATATATGTCTGTATATATATATGTCTGTATATATATATATATGTCTGTATATATATATATGTCTGTATATATATATGTCTGTATATATATATGTCTGTCTGTATATATATATATGTCTGTCTGTATATATATATGTCTGTATATATAAATATGTCTATATATATATATATATATGTCTGTATATATATATATGTCTGTATATATATATATATATCTGTATATATATATATATATATATATGTCTGTATATATATATATGTCTGTATATATATATATATATATGTCTGTATATATATATATATATATATATATGTCTGTATATATATATATGTCTGTATATATATATATGTCTGTATATATATATATGTGTGTATATATATATGTGTGTATATATATATGTCTGTATATATATATGTCTGTGTATATATATATGTCTGTATATATATATGTCTGTGTATATATATATGTCTGTGTATATATATATGTCTGTATATATATATGTCTGTATATATATAAGTCTGTGTATATATATAAGTCTGTATATATATGTCTGTGTATATATATGTCTATGTATATATATGTATATGTCTGTATATGTC
>NC_136515.1:36807773-36897773 GCF_053919585.1 Euprymna scolopes
GCATTTCAGCACGGCGTTGCCCGGTATTTAGATATGTGTGTTGAGCAAAAAAAAGCGGTCAATTTTTTTTAAGTTTAACCTCTATTATGTCCCTTTAACATTTATTGTTTTGGGCTCAAATCAAGTTATTAAGTTAGATCCATGTCCAAGGAACCTATATCTAAAATTTCAATTGTTTATACCCAAAATCAGCGGAGGAGTTTTGAGTTCTCAATGGTCGAATCGTTGAACTTTTACTCCTTAATTTGTCAAACTTCTGGGCGAAAACCGATCAAAAATATTTTCCAGAATCTCCGTACCGTGTATGTAAAATTTCGAGTCTGTAGACTTAAAATTGACAGTTATTGCGTAGGGAAATGTAAACACACAGATACACACAGACAGACACTTTAACTTTTATAGATATATAGGCTAGCATGGGTGCCCTGCGTTGCCCGGGTGTTTGGAGATGTATGCTGAGCAAAAAAAAAAGGTTAATGTTTTTAACTTTGGTCCCTATTATAACCCCTTAACAGTTATCGTTTTTGGGCTCAAATCCAGTTATTAAGTTAGATCCATGTCCAAGGAAGCTATGTCTAAAATTTCAAGTGTTTAGACCCAAAACTTTGACCCTTTAACAGTCAGATTTCTGGCCGGAAACCGACCCCGGATTTTCCCAAATCTCAGTACACAGTATATCAAATTTCGTGTCTGTAGACTAAAAACTGAGTTATAGCGTAGGGAAATGTACACACACAGACAGATGCACAGACACGTTCGCTATTATAGATATATACATATATATTTCTGTATATATATATATGTCTCTGTATATATATATATGTCTCTTTGTGTATGTATGTGTGTATATATATATATATATATATATATATGTGTGTATATATATACATGTATATGTCTGTGTGTATATATATACATGTATATGTTTGTGTGTGTATATATATACATGTATATGTCTGTGTGTGTATATATATACATTTATATGTCTGTGTGTGTGTATATATATATATGTATATGTCTGTGTGTGTGTATATATATACATGTATATGTCTCTGTGTGTGTGTATATATATACATGTATATGTCTGTGTGTGTGTATATATATACATGTATATGTCTGTGTGTGTGTATATATATATACATGTATATGTCTGTGTGTGTGTATATATATATATATACATGTATATGTCTGTGTGTGTATATATATATATACATGTATATGTCTGGTTGTGTGTATATATATACATGTATATGTGTGTGTGTATATATATATATGTATATGTGTGTGTGTATATATATATACATGTATATGTCAGTGTGTGTATATATATATATACATGTATATATCTGTGTGTGTATATATATATATGTCTGTGTGTATATATATATGTCTGTGTGTGTATATATACATGTCTGTGTGTATATATACATGTCTGTGTGTATATATACATGTGTGTGTATATATATACATGTCTGTGTGTGTATATATATACATGTCTGTGTATATATATATACATGTCTGTCTGTGTGTGTATATATATACATGTCTGTCTGTGTGTGTATATATATATACATGTCTGTCTGTGTGTGTATATATATATACATGTCTGTCTGTGTGTGTATATATATATACATGTCTGTCTGTGTGTATATATATACATGTCTGTCTGTGTGTGTATATATATACATGTCTGTCTGTGTATGTATGTATATATATACATGACTGTCTGTGTATGTATATATATATACATGTCTGTCTGTGTATGTATATATATATATACATGTCTGTCTGTGTATGTATATATATATACATGTCTGTCTGTGTATGTATATATATATACATGTCTGTCTGTGTATGTATATATATATACATGTCTGTCTGTGTATGTATATATATATACATGTCTGTCTGTGTATGTATATATATATACATGTCTGTCTGTGTATGTATATATATATACATGTCTGTCTGTGTATGTATATATATATACATGTCTGTCTGTGTATGTATATATATATATACATGTCTGTCTGTGTATTTATATATATACATGTCTGTCTGTGTATGTATATATATACATGTCTGTCTGTGTATGTATATATATACATGTCTGTCTGTGTATGTATATATATACATGTCTGTCTGTGTATGTATATATATACATGTCTGTCTGTGTATGTATATATATACATGTCTGTCTGTGTATGTATATATATACATGTCTGTCTGTGTATGTATATATACATGTCTGTCTGTGTATGTATATATATATATACATGTCTGTCTGTGTATGTATATATATATACATGTCTGTCTGTGTATGTATGTATATATATATACATGTCTGTCTGTGTATGTATATATATACATGTCTGTGTGTATGTATATATATACATGTCTGTGTGTATGTATATATACATGTCTGTGTGTATGTATATATATACATGTCTTTGTGTATATATATATATACATGCCTGTGTGTATGTATATATATATACATGTCTTTGTGTATATATATACATGTCTGCGTGTATATATATATGTCTGTGTGTATATATATATACACACATGTATGTGTGTGTATATATACATGTTTATGTGTATATATAGATACATATCTGTATATATATACATGTCGGTGTATATATATACATGTGTGTGTATATATACATGTGTGTATATATATACATCTGTGTATATATATACATGTCTGCATGTATATATACATGTCTGCATGTATATATACATGTCTGTCTGGTGTACATATATATACATGTCTGTCTGGTGTACATATGTATACATGTCTGTCTGCTGTACATATATATACATGTCTGTCTGGTTTACATATATATACATGTCTGTCTGGTTTACATATATATACATGTCTGTCTGGTGTACATATATATATACATGTCTGTCTGGTGTACATATATATACATGTCTGTCTGGTTTACATATATATACATGTCTGTCTGGTGTACATATATATACAGGTCTGTCTGGTGTACATATATATACAGGTCTGTCTGGTGTACATATATATACAGGTCTGTCTGGTGTACATATATATACATGTCTGTCTGGTGTACATATATATACAGGTCTGTCTGGTGTACATATATATACAGGTCTGTCTGGTGTACATATATATACAGGTCTGTCTGGTTTACATATATATACATGTCTGTCTGGTGTACATATATATACATGTCTGTCTGGTGTACATATATATACATGTCTGTCTGGTGTACATATATATACATGTCTGTCTGGTGTACATATATATACATGTCTGTCTGGTGTACATATATATACATGTCTCTCTGGTGTACATATATATACATGTCTCTCTGGTGTACATATATATATACATGTCTGTGTGGTGTACATATATATACATGTCTGTCAGTGTGTGTATATATACATGTGTGTATATATACATGTCTGTGTGTATATATATACATTTGTGTATATATACATGTCTGTGTATATATATGTACATGTCTGTGTATATATATACATGTCTATATATATGTGTCTGTGTGTATGTATAATTATATGTCTGTTTGCATGTATATATATATATATATATATATATATATATATGTGTGTGTATTCCTGTGTTATGCTAGGTCATGTCATCTGCTACTGGTACCATGTAACTTAGTACTACCTACTGAAAGCATATAATAATTTATCTCAATGAATATCTTCAGTGTCATGCCTGCTTGAGCGTGTGAATTCATCGGTAAGACTTGAAAAAAGTCTTTTTTGGTGCATGAACTTTAGGTTCTTGAGGAAGCGGCACTCATCTTACATGACGTTGCAATCATTATATGTCTTTGTATAGATATGTATGTCCGTGTGTGTGTGTGTGTGTGTATATATATAAATGTCTGTATATATATATTTGTGTATATGTCTGTATATATATATATGTTTATATGTCTGTATATATATGTGCATATGTCTGTATATATATATGTGCATACGTCTCTATATATATATGTGCATACGTCTCTATATATATATGTGCATACGTCTCTATATATATATGTGCATACGTCTCTATATATGTGCATACGTCTCTATATATATATGTGCATATGTCTGTATATATATGTGCATATGTCTGTATATATATGTGCATATGTCTGTATATATATGTGTATATGTCTGTGTGTATATATATGTGTATATGTCCGTGTGTATATATATGTGCATATGTCTGTATATATATGTGCATATGTCTGTATATATATGTGCATATGTTTGTATATATATATGTCTGTATATATATATGTGTGTGTATATATGCGTGTATATATCTGTATATATATGTGTATATTTCTGTATATATATGTGTATATGTCTGTATATATATGTGTATATGTCTGTATATATATGTGTATATGTCTGTATATATATATATATGTGTATAAGTCTGTATATATATGTGTATATGTGTGTATATATATATGTGTATATGTGTGTATATATATATGTGTATATGTCTGTATATATATATGTGTATATGTCTGTATATATATATGTGTATATGTCTGTATATATATGTGTATATGTCTGTATATATATGTGTATATGTCTGTATATATATGTGTATATGTCTGTATATATATGTGTATATGTCTGTATATATATATGTGTATATGTCTGTATATATATGTGTATAAGTCTGTATATATATGTGTATAAGTCTGTATATATATGTGTATAAGTCTGTATATATATATGTGTATATGTCTGTATATATATATATATGTGTATATGTCTGTATATATATATGTGTATATGTCTGTATATATATATGTGTATATGTCTGTATATATATATGTGTATATGTCTGTATATATATATGTGTATGTCTGTATATATATATGTGTATATGTCTGTTTATATATATGTGTATATGTCTGTTTTTATATATGTGTATATGTCTGTATATATATATATGTGTATATGTCTGTATATATATATGTGTGTATATGTCTGTATATATATATATGTGTATATGTCTGTATATATATATATGTGTATATGTCTGTATATATATATATGTGTATATGTCTGTATATATATATATGTGTATATGTCTGTATATATACATGTATATGTCTGTATATATACATGTATATGTCTGTATATATACATGTATATGTCTGTATATATGCATGTACATGTCTGTATGTATATGTCTGTATGTATATGTCTGTATATATATATGTGTATATGTCTGTAGATATATATGTGTATATGTCTGTATATATATGTGTATATGTCTGTATATATACATGTATATGTCTGTATATATATGTATATGTTTGTGTGTATATGTCTGTATATATATATGTGTATATGTCTGTATATATGTGTATATGTCTGTATATATATGTATATGTCTGTATGTATATGTCTGTATATATATACATGTATATGTCTGTATATATATGTATATGTCTATATATATATGTATATGTCTGTATATATATATATGTATATGTCTGTATATATATATATATGTATATATATATATATATATATGTATATGTCTGTATATATATGTACATGTCTGTATATATATGTACATGTCTGTATATATATGTACATGTCTGTATATATATGTATATGTATGTATATATATGTACATGTCTGTATATATATGTATATGTATGTATATATATGTATATGTATGTATATATATGTATATATCTGTGTATATATATGTATATATCTGTGTATATATATGTATATATCTGTGTATATATATGTATATATCTGTGTATATATATGTATATATCTGTGTATATATATATGTATATATCTGTGTATATATATATATGTATATATCTGTGTATAATATATGTATATATCTGTGTATATATAGATGTATATATCTGTGTATATATATATGTATATATCTGTGTATATATATATGTATATATCTGTGTATATATATATGTATATATATGTGTATATATATGTATATGTCTGTGTATATATATGTATATGTCTGTGTATATATATGTATATGTCTGTGTATGTATATGTCTGTGTATGTATATGTATATGTCTGTGTATGTATATGTATATGTCTGTGTATGTATATGTCTGTGTATATATATGTATATGTCTGTGTATATATATGTATATGTCTGTGTATATATATGTATATGTCTGTGTATATATATGTATATGTCTGTGTATATATATGTATATGTCTGTGTATATATATGTATATGTCTGTGTATATATATGTATATGTCTGTGTATATATATGTATATGTCTGTGTATATATATGTATATGTATGTGTATATATATGTATATGTCTGTGTATATATGTATATGTCTGTGTATATATATGTGTATGTCTGTGTACGTATATGTCTGTGTACGTATATGTATATGTCTGTGTACGTATATGTATATGTCTGTATATGTATATGTCTGTACATGTATATGTATATGTCTGTACATGTATATGTCTGTACATATATATGTATATGTCTGTGTACATATATACGTATCTGTCTGAGTATATATATACGTATATGTCTGTGTACATATATATGTATATGTCTGTTTGTATGTATATATATATGTATATGTCTGTGTATATATATGTATATGTCTGTATGTATATGTCTGTGTATATATATGTATATGTCTGTATGTATATATGTATATATATGTGTGTATAAATATATGTATATGTCTGTATATATGTATATGTCTGTATATATATGTATGTCTGTATATATGTATATGTCTGTATGTGTATATATATTTATATGTCTATGTATATGTCTGTGTATATATATGTCTGTGTGTATATGTATATGTCTGTGTGTATATATATGTATATGTCCGTGTATATATATATGTATATGTCCGTGTATATATATATGTATATGTCCGTGTATATATATATGTATATGTCCGTGTATATATATATGTATATGTCCGTGTATATATATATATGTATATGTCCGTGTATATATATGTATATGTCCGTGTATATATATATATATATATATATATATATCCGTGTATATATATATGTATATGTCCGTGTATATGTATTTCTGTGTATGTATATATATGTATGCGTATGTTTATGTATATGTCTGTGTATGTATATATATATGTATATGTCTGTGTATATATATATGTATATATATGTATATGTCTGTGTATATATATATATGTATATATATGTATATGTCTGTATATATATATGTATATATATATATGTATATGTCTGTGTATGTATATGTATATGTCTGTGTATATATATGTATATATATGAGTATGTATATATATATGTATATTTCTGTGTATGTATGTATATCGGTGTCTCTATATGTGTCTGTATGTGTCCGTGTGTGTATAAATATGTGTCCGTGTGTGTATATATATGTGTCTGTGTGTGTGTATATATGTTCATTTGTCGGTGTGTTTATGTATATGTGCATCTGTGTGTATATATATATGTGTCTGTGTATATATATATATATATGTGTGTGTGTGTCTGTGTGTGTTTGTGTATATATATGTGTGTGTGTGTCTGTGCATATATATATTTGTGTGTGTCCGTGTTTATATATATATATGTGTGTGTCCGTATATATAAACATGTGTTTGTTCGTATGTATATATACATATGTGTGTCCCTGTGTATATATATATGTGTGTCTGTCTGTGTGTGTATATATATATGTGTGCGTGTGTATGTTTGCCTGTGTATATATGTGTGTGTTTGCCTGTGTATATATGTGTGTGTTTGCCTGTGTATATATGTGTGTGTTTGCCTGTGTATATATGTGTGTGTGTGCCTGTGTATATATGTGTGTGTGTGCCTGTGTATATATGTATGAGTGTGCCTGTGTATATATGTATGAGTGTGCCTGTGTATATATGTATGAGTGTGCCTGTGTATATATGTATGAGTGTGCCTGTATATATATGTGTGTGCGTGCCTGTATATATGTATGTGTGTCTGCGTGTATATATGTGTGTATAGATTTCTGTGTGTCTGTGTGTGTGTATATATATATGTGACTTTGTATAGGTGTATATATGTGTCTGTATGTGTTTTTGTTTGTATATATGTGTCTATATGTATGTATATATATGTATATATATGTGTTTGTATGCATATGTCTGATTGTATATGTATGCATATGTCTGTATATATATATATATATATATATATATATATATATATATATGCCTATGTCTTTGTGTGTGTAAATATATGCCGATGTCTGTGTATGTATATATGCCGATGTCTGTGTGCGTATATATATATATATATATATATATATATATATATATATATATATACCGATGTCTGTGTTATACATATATATATATATACCGATGTCTGTGTGTGTATATATATATATATACCGATGTCTGTGTGTGTATATATATATATATATACATATATATATACCGACGTCTGTGTGTATATATATATGCCGATGTTTGTGTGTGTGTATGTATATGTATACCGATATTTGCCGATGTCTGTGTGTGTGTATATATATATATATGTGTATGTGCATGTGTATATATATATATATATATATATATATATATATATATTCGTATGTAGTTGCGTGTATATATACATATGAATGATTTTTCACAGACTGTTCAGTGTTTGTTTTATAAAACAAGAGTGACACGTTTCGGACTTTCTCTTTCCCCTCTTTTATCTATGATCACCCAAGCTAATGATGGACTCTATATTACGTTCACAGTTTAACGATTTTTATTCGGAAGACATTATGTTGTTTCTGTTGTTGTTACTTTCGTATTTGTTTATGATTTACCGTTTGTTATTCAGACAATGGCTAGATAATTCATATCTATTATGAATTGAAACCCGATGACGCGTTAACCGCTGAAATGCGCCTGCAGGTGTGTAATCAAAATAATATGCTGATATAAAATTCACACACACACATTTGTGTGAATTATATATATGTCTCTCAGTTTCAGATATGAGTTTCGATTACTCAGCCAGTAGAGTATTCGATGACTACCACAGTCTCGCTTTCGAATCTTGCTACATCTAGGCATCTAGGCACCATGATGAGTCGTAGAGATTACGAAACGCGTATCTTTGGATAACAATATCATAAAACTATTATGACTTTCACTAGAGTGATTCGTTCATAAGATATATATTTTTTTTACATTTCTCATGTGCGAATCACTCTAGTGGAAATCCTGATAGTTTTCGCTTGGGATTAAGACAATTCTGTAAAAAGAATTACTAAGTTTAAACAATTAAATACATGAATAGTTTTATTTAAATACAGAAAGATTAACAAAAAACGTTCTAATCAATGAGTGTCCTCGGCGATTATTTGCTTATTAGAAGAATTGAAACGGTTTTTTCGAACATAACTATAGCAGAGAATAAGGAATGTTTTAGGATGTATTTTGTATGATTAAATATTGGCAGATAAGAAAAAAAAACGCGAGAAAAATAAATGCTGATGAACTTCGTATAATATATTTATGAATTTACATAAGTTTAGGGAAATCTACGTGTTTTTGTTTATTTGCTTTTTATATTTATATTATGGAATGCGGGGCTGAATTCTAAATGGATTAACCGGTCAATATCGTTACTAAACAGTTAAGCAGAATTATCAAAATTTTAAATTTTTCTTTAGATTTTTTTATCTACTTCCAAGTATAACGGTTGGTATTATAGATTGATTTTTATCGTTTTAATAGTACATGAACTTGCTGGAAAACTGCTTTGTTGAAGGAATTAAATTCTACGTTCTTGGTTAGATATTCGTCTAGTGTAATATATATATATAATGCGTACATAGGTGAGTATGTGTTTGGATAGATAGAGGTGTCAGCCCGTGTGTTCATGAAAAGTCGTATATTATTACCAAGCCTGCGTTCCCCCTTAATACGAAAACCAATGGAAATGCAAGCATGTTTATTGACAACATCAACAGTCAACATATCACTGACATTTATTTAAGAGATTGATCAATAATCTTGCCGGTTTTGTGTTTCGGTGTAAACACTTCCAATTGGACGCCGATTCCGGTTTTTCTAGTGCTTCGGGCAGAACATACGTTTACACAAGATTCATATCCAGCTCGTGTCGAATGAAAACTGGACGCCATAGTCGTGTTTTGAGAAAGAGAGAAAACGAAAGAGACAGAATGAGAAAGGAAATAATTGGTTGACTGGTAATGTAATGTTTTAATAATTCTTTGTGTGTTGAAATTAAGTGAAACAATTCCAAAAATGTATAAGTCTATGCAAACTTAATTTAACCGCCCGTCGTCGTGGTCGTTGCTGCTGTTAGCCTGGGAGGATAGATGGCATCGTCATGATGGAACCTATATAACAGTAACCCACTCTCTCTCTCAAAGAAAGGAGTAATGCTTGAGAGAACGGTATCAATGTTGTGTAGCAGGGGAACTCATAACGGTGTCTGTTGATTGGTGCATATCGGGAACGACATGTAACGGAGGATGAGACGTATATCGCAACGACAGGTGTGGTAATTCTTGTGGACTTCGTATTTATAGTAGAAGGCTGATATGAATGTGATATGAAATAAACAGTTCTTTTAAACATGGAGAAGGGAATTCATTATTGCTTATGGAGACAAAAAGTTAACACCTTGAAAGAGTGTTTCATACAAATTTCTTTTACAAGACGAATCACAAAATTATTACCCTTCGGTGGGCGACAAACGAAGACAAAAGCTTACTTATAACATGATGATTTTTATTCTAGCTGGTTATAATGATGATCAGGTATCGTATGCCTTGCAGAATTACATTGTCTTGTCTCCCCTTCTGGTTCGCTTCCGAGAGGGGGGTTCGGCTTACTCAATTATTACGATTATCTGTCGGCTCCGAACTCTTTTGACGCTCCTCTGATCCTAACTTAACTGTCTTTCTTTGTGACATCAGAAACGTGCTCAACCACGTGAATGTTTTCTCACGTGAATTTTTATACACATATGTCTCCAACACGTTTTTTGACAACACGAAGACATTCCTTAATTTGATTTTCATTGTTTTAACTTTGACCTCTCTAGTTGTATCGTTATTTCTAACACATTATCATCATATTTAAATTGCAATATGTATTCTTTTTACTTTTGAGTTCTAGGTTCGATTCTTGACTTTTCACTGTAATAAATATTATTTTAAATCCTATTCTCAATTCCATCTCCTTTTTCAAAAAATGTGCGTATCTTCTAAATGCCAGTACATTTTTTGTAGACTTCATCTATATCTGAACAACTCTTTAAATCTTTACAACCCATTTGGTTAAGAAAGATTAGGCACCATAAAAGACTTTTTTGGTCAGCCTCTTTTCCAACTCGACGACTTCTTGTACGATGGGCCCTGATCTTTTCTTTTTCGCGGGTGTTACTTTTAATTAGAGCTTTGTGTCATTTTCCTACCTATTTTATTTCTTTGGGGACGTACACCAAAGCTTATTTACTAAATTTTTTTGTGGTTGGCTTCTAACTATGCACGATATACTTTTTTATTACATTGATTCATTCGGATTTCCTAGCTTGAACTCTTAGAACTCGATAAAAAAAATCAGAAATATCACCCTTAACTAAATAACCCCATTCCCTTGCGCCAAACTATACTGCGCGTACTGAAACCCTTACTATGACGGTTACCTCATGCGATTTCCTTTTCTCTTCCATCAGAGCGTCCACGATCCCAAAACAGGCTTATCCCCACATGCATAAATATCTAAGAAAAAATTATAAGGTATCTTGTTTCATCCTTGTTTTTGTTACATATTTATGGCATATTTTACTTTTCCCTTGTAATTAATCTCAGTTATTTGCCCTTGTACTGACTTTCAAGTCATGTACATAGAGATTTCATGTGTCTCTCATATGTCTGCATTTTACCAACGACTCGAAGCCGGTATTTGCAGCTTACCCTAGTAAAGCACACAATATCGAACAATGCTTTTATTTTTTTTTCATAGGTGCGCCCCATTATTGTGCTGAAACCTGGCAAATGACTTTTCTTACTGAAAAAAGTATGAACAAAAAACTCTTCTCTTTGGTTTATCATTTCCCGAAAACATCACTAAATACGTTTACGTAAATTTTACCCTTGCCCCCTCTTTAAAATTCTAAATTATTTCTAGGCTAATCATTCGTCTAAATACTTGTATATTTTTAATATTTTATAACCTTTTTTTTCTTTTTTCGTTTTAATTTCCATCTACTAAATTATCAGGATTGAATTCATGAGAACAAAATACAATACATTATACATATAAATTCATTATTTTAACAATATTTGTTAAATGTGCATTTTCCAATGCAGATATACCGACAGCTTAACACAATACCAGTGTACCGTCACAATCTGGTCGTACATTTTCCCCCAAAAAATACATCGTCAAATTAACAGTTGTACATGCATTAACAGACGTTTATCAATCCTTTAGAATCAGCAATTGAAAAATCATCATCGGCCTGTAAAAGAAAAATTCAATTGTCTATTTTTTTTCTTTTTTGTTATTTAAAAAAAAAATAACAAACTTGCAAGTTCAACTATAACATATTCAGTCCCCTTTTTATTCCTGAAGAAAACAACTACTGTAAAACTGTAAAAAAAAAACGCTGAGCCACAAAACTTTTACGTCATTACAGAACATTTATATTAACACGACGTTTAATATTTTTCAACATTTTTTATTTTCACCCCCCCCAAAGAACAAACGGAAAGCTGCAAAATTCAATATTGACACAAAAATGCCTTTCAACTATTGGCATCTTTGACAATCAAAAGTGCATTCATTCAACCAAAAATAACAAAACGCTGTTAAAAGTATATTTTGGTCAGTTTACTACTGTTACGAATTTGATTGACACGGCATTAAACAATCTCGACATTTGATACAATTTCCAAAACCATAACAATTATAACATTGTCATCGTATTTTATCAATGAACATAGGCGAATGCGCTCGTTAATTTCGTGTTTACTTTTTTCTTTCTACAACTGTCTCTCGCTTTCCTTTTTATTTATTTTTTTGCGGCACATCGTCTTTTTTTTCTTCTTTAACACTCTATATGTGCATATGGCAATCCAAGTCTTCACTTTATTTTCATTATTTTCTCTCCTTAACTCGGCTAGCATGTTTTTTTTTGTGTATTTTAAGGGCTCTATTTTCCAAGTTGTGACTTATTTATTTATTTATTTATTTCCTTGGTAAACTAGGTTGTTTTTTCCGTGCCCTTGAGGGGTGCCCTAATCACGAGCACAAAATCAATGAAAATATTGTGTAGTGGAGTGTTTATATCGGGAGGACACATAACAGGGTATCCAGAACGGGGAAGGATGACGACATTGATAATAGATGGCACACAGTTAATATTTATAATAGAAGCTTAATATATAGAGATGTTAACACATAGAGGATGAACACATTGAGGATGGAGGATTAAGTTACATTTTGAAAGGGAATTCATATAAAGTCCTTTTACAAGACGAAAACACATTACCTTTCGGTGCATGACAAACGAAGACAAATGCTTACTTATAACATGATCATATTTATTCCAGTTATGATGATCAGGTATTCGAATGCCTTGCAGACTTACATTGTCTTGTCTCCCTTTCTAGTTCGCTTCCGAAAGGGGCTTCGGCTTATTCAATTCTCGCGACTCTCTGTCAGCTCCGAACTCTTTTAATATTTCCTCTGATTCAAACTTAATTGAATTTATGTAATCTGTCTGTTTTTATGATGTCAGAATCGTGCTCAACCACATGAATATTTTTCTCACGCGGATTTACATGCACACATGTCTCCAATCATTAATTTGATTTCCATTGTCCTAACTCTGACAGCTCTAGTTGTGTCGTCATTTCTAACATAATGTACAATGCTCTATATTCCTATTGTATCTAACCTGCAATATGTATTCGTTTTAATTTTGAGAACTGGTTCGATTCTAGCTTTTTCCTTTAATAAATATTATTTTCAAACCTATTTACGATGTTTCTCTAATTATCGGAATCTGCCCGCTTCCATATATAACACTAAGACAAACAAACATATATAATAATACCCCAAATGTAGGCCGTAATTACCGCGTGGGTGGTCTCACGACATCAGATTATATACTACACTACCAACCTATATATTATGCACAGAAAGTACATTACATTCAAAGAACATTATATTGAAAGTACATTACATTGAAAAAACATTATATTGAAAGAGAATTACATTGAAAAAACATTATATTGAAAGAACATTACATTGAAAGAACATTACATTGAAAGAACATTGGATTCCAAGTACATTACATTGAAAAAACATTACATTGAAAGAAAATTACATTGAAAAAACATTATATTGAAAGAACATTGGATTCCAAGTACATTACATTCCAAGTACATTACATTCCAAGTACATAACAAAAAATGTTAAATAGTATTGTAAGCTGAATCGAGTATTAAGAGTGCAGTTAACAAAAATATTCATTTTTACTCTAAGCAAACAGATGCTAAATCTCCATTAATATATATTTTTCTTACTTATTAGCAATTACCAGAGATTGATAAAAACAGGTCATTTTCTTTGGAGCGTGAGTGGCATGTCTATCCAGATTTCCAATAAGCTTCTATTCTCGTGATCATCGTTTTCTCTTCCTTCTCGCGACAGCTGTTTATAATCAAATCATGGGTGCAGATAGCTTGATTAAAAGTAAAACCGCCTTAGGATTCTAATGTTCTTCATGTCCTTCCAATGAAGTGCAATCGCTCCGCGGTCTTTCCATCCTCTTAGATCCTGATCGCTATTTTTGTGTAGTACCAAACGCTGATGATGTCTGCGATTTTAGGGGTGAAGGCGTAATTAGTAAGGAAAAATGCACACGCATACATGTTCTTGTCCCGTAGCGTACTAATACAGAGATATTTGCACTATTTTCGGGGACTATATTATAAGTATTATTCAGTGTATTATAATACACTGAATAATACTTATAATTTAGTCCCCGAAATAGGACTTATTAGCTTAAAATTATGGACAGCAAATGCATTTTATAGAAACTGGCAAAATTCTGAATATCGATTGTATAGAGAACACTAATCACAAGGCTTATCAAGTGTGACAATTGATGTATTGAATCACACACATAAACACGCATGTGTGTGGGGGGGCCGTTGCTTATCAAGGATTGAATGACATTCTGGAATTGGCAGTTAGCGATGAAAACACCGTAAGAAAGTTTGGAAACGATGGGGTAAATAACTTGATTTTTAAAGATTGCGATTTGAATCTAAAAGTGATATTGTTGTACTCGTTTAAAGAAACAGCGTGTTATCAGCAACGAATAACCTTAATGAAAATGGTGCATTAAACCTGATGTAAAAAAAGCTTATATTGTATCTCTTTTAAATCTTTTATTTTACATTGCTAATATATCGATTATTTTATATTGCTAGTATATCGATTATTTTATATTGCTAGTATATCGATTATTTTATATTGATAATGTATCAATTATTTTATATTGATAATATATCAATTATTTTATATTGATAATATATCAATTATTTTACATTGCTAATATATCAATTATTTTATATTGCTAATATATCGATTATCTTATATTGCTAGTATATCGATTATTTTATATTGATAATATATCGATTATTTTATATTGATAATATATCGATTATTTTATATTGCTAATATGTCAATTATTTTATATTGCTAATATATCAATTATTTTATATTGATAATATATCAATTATTTTATATTGCTAATATATCAATTATTTTATATTGCTAATATATCAATTATTTTATATTGCTAATATATCAATTATTTTATATTGATAATATATCAATTATTTTATATTGCTAATATATCAATTATTTTATATTGCTAATGTATCAATTATTTTATATTGCTAATATATCAATTATTTTATATTGATAATATATCAATTATTTTATATTGCTAATATATCAATTATTTCATATTGATAATGTATCAATTATTTTATATTGATAATATATCAATTATTTTATATTGATAATGTATCAATTATTTTATATTGGTAATATATCAATTATTTTATATTGCTAATGTATCAATTATTTTATATTGATAATATATCAATTATTTTATATTGATAATATATCAATTATTTTATATTGATAATATATCAATTATTTTATATTGATAATATATCAATTATTTTATATTGATAATATATCAATTATTTTATATTGATAATATATCAATTATTTTATATTGATAATATATCAATTATTTTATATTGATAATATATCAATTATTTTATATTGATAATGTATCAATTATTTTATATTGCTAATATATCAATTATTTTATATTGCTAATATATCAATTATTTTATATTGCTAATATATCAATTATTTTATATTGATAATATATCAATTATTTTATATTGCTAATATATCAATTATTTTATATTGATAATATATCAATTATTTTATATTGATAATGTATCAATTATTTTATATTGATAATGTATCAATTATTTTATATTGGTAATATATCAATTATTTTATATTGCTAATGTATCGATTATTTTATATCGCTTATATATCAATTATTTTATATTGATAATATATCAATTATTTTATATTGATAATATATCAATTATTTTATATTGATAATATATCAATTATTTTATATTGATAATATATCAATTATTTTATACATTGATAATGTATCAATTATTTTATACATTGATAATGTATCAATTATTTTATACATTGATAATGTATCAATTATTTTATACATTGATAATGTATCAATTATTTTACACATTGATAATGTATCAATTATTTTATATTGATAATGTATCAATTATTTTATATTGATAATGTATCAATTATTTTATATTGATAATGTATCAATTATTTTATATTGCTTATATATCAATTATTTTATATTGATAATATATCAATTATTTTATATTGATAATGTATCAATTATTTTATATTGATAATGTATCAATATTTTTTACATTGATAATGTATCAACTCATGCATTTATTTAAAGGAACTGACGGCTTCCACTTAGCGTAAATCATTACTCTTTCGTATTTAGAATTGAGCTCGCTTGGTAAATGGATACTCTTTTTTTTTTCTTATGTTGTTAGAGAAACTTGAGTCGTTGGATCACCTATTGCACTTGTGTCGTTTTGTTTTGACCAGGAAAAAGTGAGTTTACACAGTCAGTTAAATATACAAAAATAAAAAGTACAAAATATGAAGTAGCCGCTCTCTGCTCACTTTAACCTCTAATTTTTTTCTTTCTTTTCAAATATGGATTATATAGTATTATTACAAGTGATCGTAATATCTTTTATTTATAATCATTCTATTTCTTTTCTTTATTACTTTCGGATTTTACAGAGAGAGTAAGACACACACTTAGAATAAAAATGATACCAGAGAGTTATTAAGAGATGGGTTACATATTAAAAACTCCGATTATAATTAAAAGGGAAAATTTTCTAACATAACTCAATCCCAAAACTGACGAATAGTTTAGCATGTACCGTACATGCATGCAATATATATAATGGAACCAACGTTAACTCTTGTTTCGGCTTATTATTATTGTTATTATTATTTCATCAAGAGCTGTTTCGTTATTTACGATTCATTAGTTTGACTAGACGTAACAAGTGTATCCACGCTAAGATTTGAAACCTAAGTGCCCATGGACATTAAGATGTTGTCAGCTGTGATTCTTTGTGGAAGAGTATTGCTTTACGCTGTGAAAACCGTTGATAAAAATGAACTTATGGTTGCTGTGTGTTTTGTCTTTATGCTTTTGTAAGCATTTGGAAAAGGCTTCCTTATTTGTTTCGATGCGATCTCACCTTTCAGCCACGTGTTCAGCTGGTTTCCGATCACCGACTAGAAAACGCACAAACGCAGTCGATATAAACGAACTGACGGTCTGAACGCAAAGCAAGCGGAGTTCACCTGAGACAGATGGCCCGAAACAATGGCGAATATTTTGTTCCCGCGAAGCAATAATACGATGAGAAATTACGTGACAAAAAAGAACAATTATCTTGTTCAAACGCTTAACACAGATAAACATAGATTCGCATGTGCGCACATACACACACACACACAAATGTGTGTGAGAGTGTGAGTGTGTGTGTGAGTGTGTGTGAGAAAGAGAGAGCAACACACCCACCCTGGTTACACATTGTTTTGTTTAATTTACTTTTTAAAATAATGTTGACAGATAAATTCTAGTGTTGTTTAGGAGATTGTCCGATATGCGATTTACAAATACAAACTTCGACATATTTGTTAATGTAAGATTTACAAATACAATTGTTAAACAACGTTCTATGTTACGTAGTTGAAGATCTGGTAAATATATTGGTTAAAATATTAAGTTGGATATATTCGAGTCGTTCACAGCGTAGTGGATAAAGTCCTTGGTAATTTAGTTGTAAGTTAAACACTTCCGGAGATTGAAAGTTCAATGTTTAGTGCGAGCCATACTTAAAATATAACTGCGCATTAATTAGGACTTCTACCTAGTTATGGATTATGAAACAAGAGCATACTACCTCCATAGATTAAATACAAGGTTCCATTCGAAATTCTGTGCAGATTTCAGAGTTCGACAGAAAGATCTTCGATAAGATACATCTGATTTTGATTTGGTTGTTTTTGTTTTACGGCATATCAACCCTTTTTTCATGTTATTTAATGCCTAATCCAGTTATCTTGAAGAAATTTTTTTTAATAGAATTTTTTTTTTAAAGGCGGTTTCTATTTAACCCATAGTTGAGACCCTAACAGGTACTACCACTCTGGGTTAAAGTGGACCTGGGTGCAATGGTAATTAAAGAGTTGTTCCACACTTCCCAATGCCCGCAAGTTGGGGCCTCACCATCGGATATAGATTGTCATATCCAAGACCAAGATACATCTGAAGAAATTGGAGGTTACATCGACTGAAACGTTGTAAAAATAACAGTCAAGATGAGAAGAGTCATCTGAAGACTCCGAATACCACGAATTATAAATCCTCATCTCGAAAATTCAGAAACATTATATTTGAGTCATATAGCAAAAAAAAAGTTCATTGTTATGTAAACTCTTATAGTCCTTATACGCTGGAAGAATTTTCATGTCTTAATTTCTCGGATCGCTTAGTTTTGGGATTCCCTATAAAAGTTATCATCTATAAATCCCGATCTTATCACAGTGACCTCTTACGCTTTGGTGGCAATATACCTTGTTTGGATTGAATAAAAGAAAATTCTATTAGACTTGTTGTTTTTTGGTTATATTTATGCAAAAAAAGCAAAAGCAGTTCAGGATGAGTAAGAAGGCATGAGATTGTAAACTTCTGTGTCGCAACGATATTTGTAGTAAAGTTCAAAACAATGACAATTATGTAGAAAGGTCTAAAAGTAAGACGGACATCTTGTCAGCTATTGAAAACGGGCATCTTAGATATAAGTTGCCGATTAAATAACACAGTGTTTAAAATCTCTCTGGCTTAACAAATAAAACAAAAACTAAAAAACAAAATTCGATTTATCAACATAGTTTCATACTAGTGTGATAATGCTTCTCTAACAATTAACGAGATGTTTTTTGTTTGTTTTTTGTTTGTTTTTGTAAGATTATTTGCTACAAAATACATTTCAGTTTCCGATATTACTGCTTCATTGGAGCCGAAATTTTTTCATGTAGCATTATTTTGAAACTTGCAAACAACAGTAGTCGCTGGGGTCGAACCTGAAGAATAGGGAAGGTGCGAAAGCAATTCAGCTGACTACTGGTAAAACTTCGAATCAAAATGGTAGAACCATATTTTATCCACTGTCATATACTAACGCAAACATTCAAAATGTTGCGTTAAAGCCGTGCAAACAATACTCCGAATGTTTTGATCGACTGTAAACAAACACGGCACTCACTTTGAATTCAGCTTTTTCATTGACAAATGTTAGTGAAAAACAGTGACTAAACTGCCTTCTGTTATGTTCAACTTCTATGCTATCTTATGCAACTTCTTTGCTATCTTCTGCAACTTCTTTGCTATCTTCTGCAACTTGTTTGGTGCTAACAGATCAAGCTGTCTGAGGATATCGGCTTCCTGATTAAAATTAATCAAACATTGATGTTATTTTATTGAATTAGTTTGGAATTATTTTGCATATGAGTAAATTGTATGATTTTTTTTTTTTAATTTAATTATTTGGACTATTATCCTCATCTTTTAGTTGTTGGTTTCTACGGTGTTTCGGCCAATTATTCCTCTGGCTTTCATCAGTTTAACCGCGACGGGATAGGAATGTCGAATCCTCCAACTACATCCACAGCAATTGCTGCCTTCAATAGCTGTTGTCATCTCCAAACTAATTTCAAACTAATTCAATATAACAATCGATACGGACCTGATAATTGGAAGAACAATTGAATTTATGAGACCAAAAAATCCAACCTTGATTGTCCTTTGGGGCCCGTGATGCAGTGGATAGAGATGCGGGATATCTACGATTCCAGGTGAGTGTAAAGCTAAAGGTAGCTGTTTCGATCCCACCCAAAGCCAGTCAGAGGATTAGTTGGCCAAACTGTGGTGAGATGACAGCAGCTATTTAAGGCAGCAATTGCTATGGATGTAGTTGGAGGATTCGACATTCCTGTCCCGTCGCTGTTAACGACCTGATGAAAGTCAGAGAAATAATTGGCCGAAATGTCGTAGAAAACAATTAGAAGATGAAGATAATAGTCCAAATAATTAAATAAAAAATTGATTTTATTGTTTTTTTCTCCTTTCATTTTTCAAAACTCAAGCAAAAACAATGTTTATCTACAAACAAACCAAACCAAACACCATGAATAAATATTTGAAGATATAAAGAACTTGAAGCATAAAAGTAAATGATTGTATTTGGCATTAAATAACTCGGACAGGGTTGATATACCGTAACACAACCAAACTAAACCACTCAAATTTATGATCAGCCAAAACAAGTTTTTAGAGTGTTGTCCATATGAGTCATTTTCGTTATGTTTTAATGGGAAATTTATTTTTATGCAAATCCCGCAATTGTGAATATGGAAAGACAATATCAAAAAAAAAAAAATTTAATTGTCTTATATATATTGCGTATTCTTTTTAGTATACTTCTCTTATTTAATTTCAATGAGACTTCCTGTTTTAATAGTTTCTTTTATTTCATCATCGGTGTTGATGGCGTCCGCTTCCAGAGTGCAAATTGCATTTATAGTAATTGCGACGATCAAGTAATCCCGCATCCCTCAAATAAATAATTCCATACCTTCTGTTGTTTTAAGATATCCCTTCTTTAACTCGAGTAGTGCAATTTTTATTCCGAAGTCTATTGATATATATATAAATTAAATATTCTAGTTATTTTTATTGAAGTTTTCAGCTTTTTTGTGGTTGTTTTTAGCAACAACGTCACATAAGAAATGAAGAGAATTAGTATTATTATTTGTAATCATTATGAGTTCTCGCACAGGCCATCATCAGAACTTACTCACTGTATGTCTCTGGAATCAGTGTGACAAAGTCCCCAGATATCCAATATTCTCACCTTCTTTTGATAACCTAACGTCTTTACTGAAATTTGGATAGCAACAAGTCTACCCAAGGTCCCATTCTCTTTCGCACTCATCCAGTCACTAAGAGTCTTCACAAGGATGAGTATCAGTGATCGCTCACTGACAGCATGCAGACTTTGCCTTATTGAAAAAAACTATTTTGTATTGATTTCTAGATAGTAATGACCGCTAGTCTTTCCTGAAATTTAAATTGCAGTTTATATCCCTAAACTCCCGGTAATCTCCACACTTTTCTAATGAACGTTTGCTCGATGTTCTCTCCTGGGTCCTTTTATCGACCTTGACCTTTGATGATATGTGTGGTATCGAACAAGGTTTTTGTCATCATATGCATGTATGTATTACTGAAGTTATCAGTATTACTATCATTATTATAATTAATATTATTATCATCATTATTATTATTATCATTATCATAATCTTTATCATTATTACTATCATTATTACTATCATTATCATAATCATTATTATCATAATCATCATCATTATTATAATCATCATCATTATTATAATCATCATCATTATTATAATCATCATCATTATTATAATCATCATCATTATTATAATCATCATCATTATTATTGGCTCACAAGAAGCTTTCACGCATATCATCAAGGATCTCTAATTGAGGACAACCTGTTGTGTTTCCTGGAATCTGTGACAACAAGTCTCCCCAGATTTCCAATAATCTCCACCTTTTTCGATAACATTCGCAAATGACCTTGCGTTATCGAACCAGCCGTTTATCATTGATTTCTCGCTGATAGTGGCCATTGATTTCCACTGGAATTTGAGTGACAACAAACTTCTCCAAGGTCAGTTCTCTTCGCACTTTTCCAGCGGATGTCTGGTCAGCACTTTCTCCTCGGCCTTTCCATCCTCCTTGGCCCTTCTCGATTATTTAACATCACTCTTTTAGGGGGCAATGAGAGGGGAGGGGGTAGAGAATTATAGAAATGCAGCTTTAATGTTCTTGGTTCCATGTAACGCTTTTTCCCGTTTTGCCTCTGCGGCAGTTTCTTTTTTCTGGTCGCGCATGAGGCTCATATGTATTAGTCTCCGCATTCAAGGGTTTTCCTTAATATTTCAGCTGTTTTCATTATTGTTATTTGTTGTATCTTATCACTCATCCCTCTGATTCCGATCTCTCCCATTTTTTTTTCAAAGCTTTTCAGAATTGTTCCAAGTATTATCCTTATTATCATAGGTATTATAATTATTATTATATAATAATTATTTTTTATGATTATCATTATTGTTATTTTATTTATTGTTATTAATATTATCATTTATTATCGTTATTGTTAATGTTATTATTGTTACTATTATTGTTTTTATTAATATTATTATGGTCATAATTATAATAATTTTTATTATAATTATTATCGTTATTATTTTCTTATTATTATTGGCTCACAAGGAGCTTCCACACGTGTCATCATAGATCTCTCCTTGAAAATAGCCTGTGGTGTTCCTTGGAAACTGAGTGACAACAAGTCTCCCCAGATTTCCAGTAATCTCCACCTTTTTCGATAACATTTGTAAATAAATTTGCATTACCGTAACAGCTGCTTGCTATTGATTTCTCGTTGGCAGGGGCTATTGGGTTTCACTAAAATTTGAGTGGCAATAAGCCTCCCCAAGGTCCCAGGTCTCTTCGCACTGGTAAGTTCCTTTGCCTTTCCTTCCTCCTTTACTCTACTTGGCTATTTGGTCTCACTCTTTGGGGGGCAATAATGTGGCAATGGGAGATAGGGTGGGGTTAGAGAGCTTATAGATATGCGCCTTAAGTGTTCTTGGTCCCATGTAACACTTCACGTTTTGGCTCTGCAGCAGTTTGTCTGGCCCGCGCTTTTGCGCCTCTGTGTTAGTCTCTATATTCAAGGTTTTCCTTAATTTTTCAGCTGGTGTTCGTTATATTTTTTTCAGGCATTCCTTTGATTCCAATTTCTCCCATTCTTTTTTCAAAGTTTTTCGGGATTGTTCCTACTGCTCCTAATATTATAGGTCTTATTTTGATTTTCTTCATCTTCCATATCCCTTTCAACTCTCTGACTATCTATATGTATTTGCTCCGTTTCTCACTTTTTGATATTCACCCTGCGGCCAGCTGGAACAGCAATCTACGAGTGGGCAGTACTTTTTATTATTGTATTTATTATTATTATTATCATTATTATTGTCATTTATATGATTAGTATTATGATTATTATTGTCATTATTTTCTATATAATAGTCTTCTTGCTCCTTCCTTATTTAGACTGTCCGTTACGCTTTGGAAAATGTCAAATATAATATTTAAAGTTTAATTCGCGAAATGGCGATTTTAAAAAGCCAGTCTGACAACCCTGTAAAAAGTATCACAGTGATCTCCATTTTGGTGTAGCCTCGTTTTAAAATATATTGATAACAATAATATTATTAATAATAATAATAACATATGATCAATGGAGTAATATGAAAAAAGAAACTCATAGTAATTTTGACGGGCAGCGATTCTTCATTGAAGAAAGGAGTCAGCGAAACATTACGTAAAAAGGGAACATTCGTAAAAACAGGGAAAAATAAAACATTATCTGCCAATGGGTGTAGAACTAAAGGCGTAAGTTCAAGAGTCTCTTACAATGTGATTTTATTATTTGCATTGAACTATGTAGCACAATATAACTTTTTAAGTGTTCATCAGTACTTATAAATTTCTCTCATTCGGGTAATTTCTATATTTAAATTATAATAGACAATATTTTTATAGAAATGTTAGTAAACTCGTATTTGCTCAGCTTTATCAAAATATCTGATTATTTTGAATTCTATGGAATTGCCACGAGTCCCGTTTATTGTTGTTGTTGTTCATTATTCATTTAAAAAGTTAAAAAGTCGTTGAGTAATGGCGTTCTCAGAGTTCTGAATGACAAGTTTCACTATATTTCTAGCACTCCCCGCCTCCTTCAATAATTGTTGCGAAATATTTTGTGTTATCACAACAGCCGATTACTAGTGATTTTCCGCAATTCAACAGTTGCACTTGCAGAAGATTAGAAGTTACATCAGGCGAAACGTTGCGAAAATCACACCGGGATGAGTACAGTAGTCCGATTGATCTAAATAATCAGTTTCAATAGATGTTATGAATGAACAGAAAATAGTTGATATGTCGTATTATAAGCCAACCCGAAAAAACCTGCAACAAGTGAGATTCTCGTTGGAAATGAGTGATTTAAAAATTCCGATATAGTTTGATTTGAACAAAATCCATCAATCAAATAATCATTTTGAAAATCTCCACATTTGTGTCCTTTTGTTTTGAAAATTTTCAGATATGTTTTATGGCTCTGGCTCTAGCCCCACCCCTACAATCAGCAAAGAGAACGGGTCAACAAAAGAAAGCGTGTATTTGCTTTCAACTAAATGGAGGTTAGGGTTGCCAAAAAGCGCAATTCAGCAACAGCTGTTTAATGATCAATAACAAAATAGTGTTTGTGCTTATTGAAATCAACGCATCTGAATTAAACTTGGTCAGTTAGAAAACAGCTTCGAAAGAAGTCTTCTTCAAAGAAAGGTGCTCAAACATTGATGCATAAATAAGTCCCACACTATCTACCAATCTTCAACCACTATCCCATCACCGCAATGTTGCATCCTTATGCTTCTTTTACGAGAACTTCACTGGAATTTTCTCTGAACTCGTTGCTCTTATGCTCCCCCCACCTCCGACGCAAATACTCTCGATTAAACCCGATAGCAAAACTAACACCTTAACTGTTAAGGTCACAAGATGTTTTAAGTTTTAACTGCGTGGCAATTTCTTTATTCACTTCTAGTATGCGTCAAAGAATTTTTGTTTAGAAACACAGACACGGATAGTTTATTATTTTTTATTGCTTTATTGATTCAGGGTTTGAGAGGCAGGGAAGATCTTTTAATGTTCGCCCACCCGGGAAGAGTCCCCTTTATTTCTGTAAACGAACTGAAAAAGAACTATTAGAATGGGACATAAATGTATTTAGGAACCTGAGTAACTAGTGATTAGATAAATATCTGCCTCTGCCTCTAGATTTGACCCCAAAGAAAAATATCTGCCTCTGGATTTACCCCACCTCAGAAAATATCTGCTTCTAGATTCAACGCCACGTCAGAAAATATCTGATTCTAGATTTGACCATCTCTATTTTATTACTCTGAATTTGATCACCAGAAAAATATCAGCCTCTAAATTTGACACTCAAGAAAATACCTGCTTCTAGATTTGGCACCCCAGAAAAGTATTTGCCAACCCATCTATTAGTTGCAATCTCTTTTTGCAGAGGGTTTTCACAAAATGCTGACATTCTAACACGTCTTCTTAGATGTGAAACTTGACGAAATATAAAACAAAAAATAACAGTACTTGGAGCTTTTACAAGATCCCTTCTACAGAATTGTTACACACAAGTAAAGGCTTACCTACGCCGAGTAATGCTCTCACAAGTAACAACACTAAGCTTATATTCCACCAGAACAGCTCAATTCATGTCTTGGAGTGCAGCAAAACAAATTAACGCCGCACATCAAAATATAATAAGATATATTAAGAAATTTGAAAATAAAAAAATGTGATTTTATTAAATAAATTTTAAAATCCAAGCTTTCGATGAAATTCGCATATTTCAAAGCGCATTTCAAAGACACGTTGTACATTTTTGATACGTGGATTATTCGTATTATTTGGGTTCTTCAGACTTCGAAACATTTCTGTCGAATTCCAGAATTTTGTACGAAACTTTTTATTTAATTCATGGGGGTAGTATGCTCTCCTTTTGTAAGCGATGATTGGTTAGAAGTCTTAAGTAATTCGCTATTGTATTTTAGTGCTGTTAGACATTCTGTGTAGATTCCCGAGTTCAACAGAAAAATTCCCTAGTTCAACAGAAAAAATACGGAGTACGACAAGACACACCTGAAGAAGATCGGAAGTTACAGCGATCGAAACATTGTAAAAAAAAATACTCAATATGGGAATAGTATTCAGAAGAATCCATTTTTTTCTTTGTTTTCTTCTTTTGAAGACGAATCCATTCATTTGATGGAAATGGCAGTTTTAAAGTAATTCCGATTGTGAATACAGAAAAATGTTGTTGTTTTTTTAAATCCGGAATTCTTCATTATTTAAACCCTAAAACCACTTGACCACAATTAGTCTTCTTTTAAAACTGACATATATTGCCAAAAAGAATATATTCGTTTGAAGTAACTTTGTCTCGGTTCCAAAATCTCTCGCCGTCACATGTCCATTTTATCTGGACACATTTCTATTTCTTCCAATCACACTCCGCTATTTGCTAGCCACTTCTGGACTTCGCATTAACGTGTCGATTTTCTTCGACGTCGACTTTATTTCTCCCCAAGCACGTATTTGATTTTTCTCCTTTTTTTCCTTTTCTTCTTGTTCTTCTTCTTTTCGCGCACACTTCCTAATTTGCATATGCAGTTTTTTGGCTACTACTGCGAATCTTTATAAATGCTGCTATAATATTGTTCATCGCGCTTATACGCGCTCTGTTACACGTATCATTCGATGTCTCTCTCAAACTACTTTATGAATTAGTATTTATGGCTTAACATGCTAACCATATTTTTGTGAGACGCAACGTGGTTGTACTTATGACGTCACAAACTAAACGTAATTCGTTTTTTACTGTTGTATTTCTTTAAAGTTTGGGAAGTAAAAACGCTGCTAATATTGGCATTCAAATATTTAACTTTTAAAATAAACGTGTTTGTGGGCATTCCTCTCACTGTCCGTCCTCCGATCGTTGTCTTCGTCCGAATTCAGTTCTTGAACTTAACACAGGCCGTGGTGCCAATCAAGTAGGTTCAGTTATTGTTGTAATAAAACGATTTTTTTTTCGAAGTGAAATTATTTCTGTTAGAGAAAAAAGTTATCATTTTAACCTATTAATAAGACGCCGTTTTTTGTTTGGTAACGATATTTTACTTTCAAATAAAAAATGATACTTGATTTTGTTACCAATAACAACTATTCATCACACTTAAGAAAAAAATAACAGCTAATCACTAAGGTGTCATATGTTTTGGATTATTTTCTGCTTGATGGCACTGTTATTTTGGACAGTCTGAGATATTCGAGGTTAAATCCATAAACTGATTCACTGTTATGTGGAGTAGACTTTACGTATGCAAAATATCAACGAATTCATTTTCTCAGCAACTCTTGCTTTCAAAAAGCGAAAACTACTTTCAAAGGATTACCAATGTTCTAAAATGTAAAATCCAGAAGTACATATTTTTTGCGAGTAGCCAAATCCAGTGGCAGATATTTTTTTCTTGATGGTAAAATCAGAAGGCAGATATTTTTCTGGTTGGCCCAATCTAAATATAAATATTTTTCTGGTTGGCCCAATCTAAATATAAATATTTTTCTGGTTGGCCCAATCTAGATATAAATATTTTTCTGGTTGGCCCAATCTAGATATAAATATTTTTCTGGTTGGCCCAATCTAAATATAAATATTTTTCTGGTTGGCCCAATCTAAATATAAATATTTTTCTGGTTGGCCCAATCTAGATATAAATATTTTTCTGGTTGGCCCAATCTAAATATAAATATTTTTCTGGTTGGCCCAATCTAGATATAAATATTTTTCTGGTTGGCCCAATCTAGATATAAATATTTTTCTGGGTGGCCCAATCTAGATATAAATATTTTTTGGGTGGCCCAATCTAGATGCAAATATTTTTCTGGGTGGCCCAATCTAGATATAAATATTTTTCTGGGTGGCCCAATCTAGATATAAATATTATTCTGGGTGGCCCAATCTAGATATAAATATTTTTCTGGTTGGCCCAATCTAGATATAAATATTTTTCTGGTTGGCCCAATCTAGATATAAATATTATTCTGGGTGGCCCAATCTAGATATAAATATTTTTTCTGGGTGGCCCAATCTAGATATAAATATTTTTTCTGGGTGGCCCAATCTAGATATAAATATTTTTCTGGGTGGCCCAATCTAGATATAAATATTTTTCTGGGTGGCCCAATCTAGATATAAATATTTTTCTGGGTGGCCCAATCTAGATATAAATATTTTTCTGGGTGGCCCAATCTAGATATAAATATTTTTCTGGGTGGCCCAATCTAGATATAAATATTATTCTGGGTGGCCCAATCTAGATATAAATATTATTCTGGGTGGCCCAATCTAGATATAAATATTTTTCTGGGTGGCCCAATCTAGATATAAATATTTTTTCTGGGTGGCCCAATCTAGATATAAATATTTTTTCTGGGTGGCCCAATCTAGATATAAATATTTTTCTGGGTGGCCCAATCTAGATATAAATATTTTTTCTGGGTGGCCCAATCTAGATATAAATATTTTTCTGGGTGGCCCAATCTAGATATAAATATTTTTCTGGGTGGCCCAATCTAGATATAAATATTTTTCTGGGTGGCCCAATCTAGATATAAATATTTTTCTGGGTGGCCCAATCTAGATATAAATATTTTTCTGGGTGGCCCAATCTAGATATAAATATTTTTCTGGGTGGCCCAATCTAGATATAAATATTTTTCTGGGTGGCCCAATCTAGATATAAATATTTTTCTGGGTGGCCCAATCTAGATATAAATATTTTTCTGGGTGGCCCAATCTAGATATAAATATTTTTCTGGGTGGCCCAATCTAGATATAAATATTTTTCTGGGTGGCCCAATCTAGATATAAATATTTTTCTGGGTGGCCCAATCTAGATATAAATATTTTTCTGGGTGGCCCAATCTAGATATAAATATTTTTCTGGGTGGCCCAATCTAGATATAAATATTTTTCTGGGTGGCCCAATCTAGATATAAATATTTTTCTGGGTGGCCCAATCTAGATATAAATATTTTTCTGGGTGGCCCAATCTAGATATAAATATTTTTCTGGGTGGCCCAATCTAGATATAAATATTTTTCTGGGTGGCCCAATCTAGATATAAATATTTTTCTGGGTGGCCCAATCTAGATATAAATATTTTTCTGGGTTGCCCAATCTAGATATAAATATTTTTCTGGGTGGCCCAATCTAGATATAAATATTTTTCTGGGTGGCCCAATCTAGATATAAATATTTTTCTGGGTGGCCCAATCTAGATATAAATATTTTTCTGGGTGGCCCAATCTAGATATAAATATTTTTCTGGGTGGCCCAATCTAGATATAAATATTTTTCTGGGTGGCCCAATCTAGATGCAAATATTTTTCTGGGTGCTCAATTTGAAATGTGGATATTTTTCTGGGTTCTCAAACCTAGAAGTCTATCATTTTTCTTGGTTACCTAATCGAAAGGCAAACATTTGTCTGGTTAAATTTAGAGGTAGATTTTCTTTCATCAAATATCTTCCATTTCGTGGCATACATTTATTTAATATTTAATGGGATGCATGTTCGTAATAAGGAAAGCAAGTGATAGCTTGATATCTAAAAATAAAAGACACATGCACGAGTTTTAAGCCGATTTGAGAAGATTGCAATATGAAAACTCCTTCGTAGAAACAACGGAGCAATTGTAACTTTCTTTCGTTTTTGTATTTTTTACAAATTACTTCAAAGGTTCTCACCTCAAAAGTTTGATTTTCGAGATATATATATATACTAGCAAAAGTACCCATCGTTGACTGGGTTCAAAAACAGCCTACAGAAAATGGACTCTGATTTATGAAAGTATGATAAGTTATGAAAAGGAAGGGTTGTAAAGAAATAGCTTCGAATTTGGGGGTATCAAAACCAAAGCAAAATATGATGAAAGTAAAAATAAAATAGATAAATCCCATAATTTATTATACCATACCTGTTCACACTGAAACACTTATCACAATATTCTGTGGATCTATATTAAAAAAACTTGTTAAACTTTGTGACATATTTCCATTCTATGGAGGTCAGGCGCGAACGAACACCCAATAATTTTATTATACCATATTTCTTCAAACTGAAACATAATTATCAAAGTATACTTACGCAGATAGATATGAAAAGGCTTTATTAAAGTTTGTGCCTATTTCCATTCTATGGAGACCAGGCGCGAACGTAGACCACACAATTTTATTATACCATCCCTATTTAAGTTAAAACATGCTTATTAAAGTATTATGTACATCTATATCAAAACACTTGTAAACGTTTTATTTTTTTAATTTTTTTATTTTTTATTTCCATACTTTGTGGGCCAGGCGTGTACGCAGACCCCACAATTTTAATGAATCATCATCATGCCAGATCAAACGTACCCATTCCTGTGTCTCGATACATCTATCATTATATGTGATCAGTTTTCTATAATAGTCAACCATATATGAGCCTATTCGTGACCAGAAACAGACACAGAGGTTCAGCTTTATATTATATATATACTAGCAGTTCAGCACGGCGTTGCTCGGGCCCTATGTTAATAACTTTATATGCATATATTAATTAATAAGTTAGTAATTTTATACACATGTGTAGATATACATATAAGTTTGTACTCATGTACATGTAACCTACATTTCAAATTTCTAGTGTTTCAAAAATCGGCGAATGAGTTTGGTAAAGTCTTCAAATCTCAAATCATTGAACTTTGACCCCTGGACAGTCAAATCTTTGGCCGAAAACCGATTTAAAAGATTTTCCCAAATCTCAATAATGCTTTTGTCAAATCTCGAGTCTTTAGACTAAAAATTGACAGAGTGGTTTGTTAGGGAAATTTAAACACACAGACAATATTACTTTAATAGATATAATAGATAGATGAATTCATTAATTATCTCAAACCCAAAATTATTTGCTACTGATTTACTATTTTTTTAAATCCAAACTTATTTACTAATAATTCACTATTAATCTCAAACCCAAAATTATTTGCTATTAATTCACTATTCTCAACTGCACACTTATTTACTATTAATTAACGATTAATCTCAAACCCAAAAAATATTTGCTATTAATTTACTATTGTTCTCAACTCCAAACTTATTTACAAATAATTCACTATTAATCTCAAACCCAACATTATATTTTTAGAAATTTACTATTACTTTTAAATCCAAACATATTACCTATTAATTCACTATTAATCTCCACCCCAAAATTATTTGCAATTAATTTACAATTACTCTCAACTCAAAACATATTTACTATTAATTCACTATAAATCTAAAACCCAAAATTATTTGCTAGTAATTTACTATTGTTCTCAACTACAAAATTTATTTACTAATAATTAACTATTAATCTCAAACCCAAAATTATTTGCTATTAATGTACTATTACTCTAAACTCTAAACTTATTTATTCTTACTTCACTAATAATCTCAAACCCAAAATAATTTGCTATTAATTAATCTCAACACCAAACTTATTTACTACTTGCATTTCTGCCCGGCTTTGCTCGGGTGCTATGTACTGTTCATAACTTGCCCTACGTGTGAATACACTTTATGTAAGATTTCAAATGTTTAGACCAAAATTTGCCTGAATAATTTCGTAGAGACCGCAGAAGTCAATTTTTTTAACTTTGTCCCCAATTGTGACCCCTTAACATTTATTTTGGTATCAAATCAAAATACAAAGTTTTACCCATATCCAAGTTACCTATCTGTAAAATTTCAAGTCTTTAGACAAAAAATTGGCAGAGAAATTTGGTAGAATGTGCAAAGATCAACTCTTTCAACGTGGACCTTTGGGAGCAAAATTTTCGCCCCATAACTGATTTAAAATGACTGAATACTTGTTATGTATTACAATGTTTAGACACAAAATTGGCTGAGTAGTTTGCTAGACACCACAAAGGTAAAATCTTCTGAACTTTGACCCCCGTCGACAGCCTAATTTCTGTCCGAAAACCGATTAAAAAGATTTTCAAAAATATCAATGTCCCTTATGTAAAATCTCGAGTCTCTAGACCGAAAATTGACAGTGGTTTGGTAGGGAAATATACACACACACACATTTTCACAGATAGATAGATAGAGAGAGAGAAAGAGAGAGAGATAAATTAATTCACTATTAATCTCAGACCCATAATTTTTTGCTGTTAATTTACTATTGTTCCTAAATCAAAACTTATTTACTAATAGTTAACTAATTATCTCAAACCCAAAATTGTTTGCTATATCAATTCACTATTTTTTCAACTCCAAACTTATTTACTGCTAGCATGGGCGCCCGGCGTTTCCCAGGTGTTTGGACGTGTGTGTTGAGCAAAAAATAAAAAGTGATAGTAGGAAGGCAGACTCGAACCCATACCGTGAAGGAGGAAAAGAATGGGAAAAACGCGACGTCTTTGCTGTTACGACCACCGCCAAACCGAAAGTGACGTGGGTTTAAATTAAGGCTAGACAATCGAAAAGAGGGGATGACTTTCGAAAGTATCGGCGAAAAAAAAAGCGACCCGTCCCTGTAGAAAAGTGCCCGGTCGAAGGTGAAGATATTAATTTTTTTAGCCATTTTTCGATATTTGTCGTCTGAAAGGTCGTGCTTAAAAACGATACTGATCTTGTAAAAATCCGTCGCCTCTGTCGAAAGTTTTAGGCAGACATGCAAGCATACACGCATACATTTATCTATTGGTAGCTCAAATTTTCGTCCCAGACCGATTAAAAAGCTTGCCCTATCTCTGAATACCCTTTATGTAAAATTCAAAATGTTTAAACCAGAACTTGTGTGAGTAATTTGGTAGAGATTGCAGCGGTACATTTTTTTAAACTTTGACCCTATTATGACCCCTTAACATTTATTGTTCTGGGGTCAAATCAAATTACTAAGTAAGATCCATGTCCAAGAACCTATATCTAAAATGTCAATTGTTTATACCCAAAATTGGCGGAGGAGTTTGGTAGAGTTCTCAACTGTCAAATCATTGAACTTTGACCCCTTAATAGCAAAATTTCTGCTGAAAACCCGATTACAAAGATTTTTCCAAATCTCAGTACACTGTATATCAAATTTCGAGTATGTAGACTGAAAATTGACAGAGATACTGTGTAGGGAAATGTACACAGACAGACAGACACACACACATACACACACAGACACTTTCACTTTTATAGATATATAGATATATGCATATTCTAGGCGCTGTCTGCGCTCTCCGTTTATCTCGGTATTTGTTTCAAGTCGCCCTGTACATACACTTCACTTGCCATTGGTATTTAACAAGGTCGACTTAGGAGAGGTGTGGTTGGAGATCGCGCAACTCTTGCCACAAAAATTTCACGCGCAGGCACCCCTTCGTGGGTATCCATTGTGTGTTAAAGATTGAACTAGCCTCTGTGTGTGTGTGTATATATATATATATATATATATATATATATATATATATATATATATTAGTGCTAATGCGCTTACTGATCCGCGCTATTTTTTAAATCGTATTTCCAAGTTTTATGTTTTTTTATTCAATTGTAAGGTTAAAGTACAGAATAGATAAAAAAAAAACGCCCTTCCCATGGTAAGAATGGCTTTTTAAATAACCTTATTATTTCAGCACGGATTAATAAGTGCATGAGTACCTGATATATTATATATACTAGCAGTTCCGCCCGGCTTTGCTCGGGTCCTATGTACAGTTCATTAGGTTATATTCATATTAAAACGTGAATATGTAAAGTAATGCTTTTCTGTATAATAGCCTTCCTTACCTACCACAGAGAAAAGAGACAGACATTTTCACTTTTATATATATGCTAGCATGGGTGCCCGGCGTTGCCCGGGAGTTTGGAGATGTGTATTGAGCAAAAAAAAGAAAAAGTGGTAGTAGGAAGGCAGGCTCGAACCCGTACAGCGAAGGAGGAAAAGAATGTGAAAAAAACATGACGTCTTTGCTGTTATGACACCGCCAATCCGGAAGTAACGTAGGTTTAAATTAAGGCTAGACAATCGAAAAGAGGGGATGACTTTCGAAAATATTGGCGAAAAGTGACCCCTCACTGTAGAAAAGTGCCCAGTTGAGGGTGGAGAAATTAATGCTTTTAGCCAATTTTTAGGTATTTATAGTCTGAAGGGTTGAGCTTCAAACTCCATCGCCTCTGTCGAAAGTTTAAGGCAGACATGCAAACATACATACATATTTATATATTTGTAGCTCAAATTTTCGACCCAAACCGATTAAAAAGCTTTGAATACCCTTTACGTAAAATTTCAAATGTTTAGACCAGAAATTGTCTGAGTAATTTGGTAGAGACCGCAAAGGTCAAATTTTTTTAAACTTTGACCCCTATTATTACCCGTAAACATTTATTGTTTTGGGCTCAAATCAAGTTTATAAGTGTGATCCATGTCCAAGGAAGCTATATCTAAAATTTCAAATGTTTAGAGCCAAAATTGGCGGAAAAGTTTGGTAGAGTTCTCAAAGGTCAAATCGTTGAACTGAGGCCCTTTAATCGCTAAATTTCTGGCCGAAAACCGATGACCTCGATTTTCCCAAATCTCAGTACCCTGTATATCAAAATTCGAGTCTGTAGACTAAAAATTGACAGTTATTGCGTAGGGAAATGTACAGACACAGACAGACACTTTCACTTATATATATATATATATATATATATATATATATATATATATATATATATGAGAGAGAGACAGATTGGATGCTGTAATGATTCAAAAAGTATAAAAAGGACTCATGCGCCACCACCGAGAATCGAAACCAAAACGTTCAGCTCTCGATTTATTTTGCCTCTGCCGGCAATGACTGGGCTATGAAAACATCTTTACTGCAGGGCTAAAAATTAAAACATGAACCAATAGCTACTACGTTATGCATTTGTAATCCCGGCGTTCGACCTTCACCTGGCAAATTTCATTTATTTTTAATTTTCACACTTTTGCACCGATTTTTCCGGCTTAAATCACAAGTTCTGCATGGATTCAAACACCTTATATATGAAATTTCATGTCTATAGACCAAAACCTCTAGGATGAGTTTGGTAGGCAAAATTTGTTAAACAAAAATCTATACTTATTAGCATTTTAGCCCGGCGTTGCCCGGGTGTTTGGGGGTGTATGTTGAGCAAAAAAGAAAAGTGGTAGTAGGAAGGCAGACTCGAACCCGTACCGTGAAGGAGGAAAAAAACGTGACGTCTTTGCTGTTACGACCACCGTCAAACCGGGAGTGTCGTAGGTGTAAATTAAGGCTAGACAATCGAAAAGAGGGGATGACTTTCGAAAATATATGCGAAAAGGCGACCCCTCCCTGTAGAAAAGTGCCCAGTTGAGGGTGAAGAAATTAATGTTTTTAGCCAATTTTTCGGTATTTTTCTTCTAAAGGGTCGAGATTCAATACTGATCTTGTAAAAATCCGTCGCCTCTGTCGGAAGTTTTAGGCAAACATACATACATACATTTATATATTGATAGCTCAAATTTTCGACCCACTCGATTAAACAGCTTGCCCTATCTCTGAATACCCTTTATGTAAAATTTCAAATGTCTAGACCCGAAATTGTCGAAGTAATTTGGTAGAGATCGCAGAGGTCTAATTTTCTTTAACTTTGGCTCCTATCATGCCTCCTTAGCATTTATTGTTTTGGGCGCAAATCAAACTATTAAGTAAGATCCATGTCCAAGGAACCTATATCTAAAATTTCAATTGTTTCTACCCCAAATTGACGGAGGAGTTTGGTAGAGTTCTCAAAGGTCAGATTGTTGAACTTTGACCCCTTAACAGCCAAATTTCTATCCGAAAACGGATTACAAAGATTTTCCCAAATCTCAGTACCCTGTATATCAAATTTCGAGTCTGTAGACTTAAAATTGAGAGTTATTGCGCAGGGAAATGTACAGAGACAGGCAGACACGTTCACTTTTATAGATATATAGATAGATACATAAATACATATGGAAACAATTTTTTGTTTAATATAAACTTCTTACGCAATCATGAATATAATTACACGTAATAGTTAAATAAAGATGATTATCCGATTAGAAAACCAGAACAACTAATAGGGAATTAATCGAAATGAATTTTAAAAGAATATGCAAATAAGTTAGATCTTTTGCTAGTGAATGCAATTCCACAACCCATATATAAGAAAATTGTATTTTCTTTTTAAATAAATAGAAAAGTTTTTGTTTTTTTTAAATGAATATCCATACACACAAAAGAAAAACGAATTTATAGGAGTATAGATAGATTATATTACTAGCAGTTCGGTCCGGCGTAACTTGCCCTACGTGTGAATACACTTTGTAAGATTTCAAATGTTTACACCAAACTTTCTCTGAGTAATTTCGTAGAGACTGCAGAGGTCATTTTTTTTAACTTTGACTCCTTAACATTAATTAGTTTGGTCTCAAATCAAAATCCAAAGTTCTACCCACGTCCAAGTTACTTGCATCTAAAATTTTAAGTCTTTAGACCCAAATCTGGTGGAGGAATTTGCTAGAATCTGCAATGGTCAACTTTGACCTTTTGGCGGCAAAATTTTCGCCCCAAAACTGATTAAAATGCTTGCCGCCTGTCTGTATACGCGTTATGTATGAATTTCAAATATTTAGACCCAAAATTGGCTAAATAGTTTGCTAGACACCGCAACTTTTGAACTTTGACACCTTGGTAGTTCAAATTTCCGACCAAAATCGATCGAAAATCTTGCCCTATCACTAAATATCCTTTATGTAAAATTTCAAATGTTTAGACTAGAAATTTGCTGAGTAATTTTATAGAAACTGCAGACGTCATATTTAAACTTTTATCCCAATTTTGACCTCTTAATATTTAGGTTTTTGGGCTCAAATTAGATTTAAAAGTGTGATCCATATTCAAGTAACCTACATCTACATTTTCAAGTGTTTAGACCCAAAATTGGCGGAGGGGTAAGGTAGAGTTTTTACAGGTCAAATCGTTGAACTTTGACCCGTTGACAGCCAAATTTCTGAGCAAAAACCGACTAACGATTTTCTCAAATCTTCATACTCCTAATGTCAAACCTCGAGTCTCTAGACCGAAAATTTACAGAATTATTTCATAAGGAAATGTACACAGACACACACAGACATTATATATATATATATATATATATATATATATATATATATATATATATATATATAGCTAATAGCAACATGGTTTATAAAACAGTCATTTATTTAGGCACCAATAACGCAATGTACGACTGTTTCTAGGACGATACAATTGTTTTATTTGAAGAAAGTCTCATCAGCACCAAGATTAGACATAAAATAGAAAAGTTTAACTATATTATAAATATCAAATTGAGGAAATCAAACTATTATACAGAAAATCAAGGTTATATGCATTGAACAGGCAAATATAATCTACTTATGAGGATTTTATTAGACAATTATGAATACTATATTAATATAATATTAATACCTAAGTGAATAGCAAAGGATTATACAGAAAATTAAGATTATAGCCTATAAAGAGGCAAAAGTCGCTACTTGGAGAAATGGTAATCAGTTATTCAACCAAGTGTGTGTGTATATATGTGTGTGTGTGTCTGTTTGTATGTGTGTCTGTTTGTATGTATATGTGTGTGTCTGTTTGTACGTATATGTGTGTCTGTTTGTATGTATATGTGTGTCTGTTTGTATGTATATGTGTGTCTGTTTGTATGTATATGTGTGTCTGTTTGTATGCATATGTGTCTGTTTGTATGTATACATATATATATGTGTGTCTGTTTGTATGTATACATATATATGTGTGTGTATATATATATGTGCGTGTGTGTGTGTGTACATTTCTGATAATAAATTGTTTATTTTCAATCGTTTGGTCGCAATTAATACCCTTGTTCATCCGTGCTAAATCTATTCTTGTAGACGCCCTTGTTGGCATATAATACGCATATGTTGATATACAATACGCATATGCACACAAGTGTTTAGAAATATTGTTCACACATGGTTTGTTTCTGTTTGCTCGGAGCCAATCTTAAAGTGGGCCTAACACGTGTTACACGCTCTTTGGTAACATGTAGGCAACTAGAAAAGATCCTCTATAAATAATGACAACACTCACCCTTTCAGACAACGGACACTGGTCGCGTATGGCGTCATATGGCAAAAGAGAGAGCATACATGAGTGTGTGGGTGGTTGTCCATGCGTGTAGGCCTATAGAAAAAACATAACTTGCATATCGTTAAAAAGAAATATACGTTGTACTCGGTAACAATATTTAATGATTTAAAAAGAACACAAACGAATTTCATAAGTAACTCGATATTTGCGTGAGGTAATAAAAAGCAGAAATTCAAAGCTCAGTATAAACTGAAATAAAAGACGGACACAGCAATAGAATGAACACTTGAAAGTAAATATACAAGTTTGTTTGCACCGTATTTCTATTTTCTCTGAACAGGGACAGAAAATCATGATGTAATGCTGCTAAGCAATATCTTAGTATAATTATTCCAATTTTTGTTGAAATCCATTATACAATTTGCATTCTCGAACATAAAAGCTTAAACTTAAAGAGCCTTCATTTGGAATTCAAGGAATCTCGCCTTATTCGTGCTTAATGGACTACGGATATAGTTATAAACTTTCGTTGCATAATATCTTTATTTTAATCAACGTAAGGGAGACATGAAAGTGGTGCAACCTGTTCGGTTCGCGGAATTAATTTTGCTCGTCATGGGACGGGTATTCTTATTTAGAATCATTATTCCAATTTTGATTAAAATCCATTGCGTGTTTGTTTTTTCTAGAGAAAATGAAAAATATAAGGCTTCAGATTAAAGAAAATATGAAACTAACAGGAAATACTAAAAAACGATGCAACCAGAAAACAAAATTATTGCTTCTCTCGATGTAGAAAGTTTATTGTAGATGGAAAAATATACCTGTAGTAGAAACAATTGATATAGTTATTAACAATACTTTCAATAATCCGTAATTCCCTTTACTTTAAATGAATAAAAAATATTTACAAAATTATTATGTACTACACAAGTATCCTTCTATGATCCCAACGGTTACAAATACCCAATTAGATAAAGTTGCAATGGGATCAGTCCTCGGACCGACCCTAAGTGAATCTTACAAGACAGATTTCGAGAATAAAATATTTAAAAATAATATAAAGCCCCCCCCCATATACGTACGCTTACGCAACCTGGACGATATACTGAACATATATACAAACTACAAGACCTCTTTCAACAATAATCAGTTCTTAAGTTCACAGTAGAATTGAATAATAACAAAGAAAATCCATTCCTTGACGTCTTTATTGATACGTCCAAGAATACGTTCAACACGTTTGTATACAAAAAACCACCAGTATAAATTCCAGTCTCTTGAACTTTAAGAGTGAGTGCCTACAACGATACAAAATATCTATGATTAAAAATGTATTAAAATCACTGAAAACTGATTTCACCCACTAGGAAAGCATTACTTATTGAAAAAAAAATATATAAAGTAGTTACTCATCAACTTTCCCAACTATGAACAAATAAAACGAACACTACATCCCTACAAAAACCCTTACAATAATGTTACCCAGCATCATAAGGCCAGCTCCATTAATATATTTACCAAAAACAAATTTTTGAGTTGAAAAACAGGCAATCAAAAGCACCGTTGTTGAATTAAATTATTTTTCATTGTAAAAAGAAGGCAAAACTTTGTGGTTAAGAACAACTCTTCACACGGCTACAAAAACAGAGCAAATCAATCCCAAAATAAACATAAGAATAATACATACATTGGACATCCCGCCGACATAGTATACATTTAAACAACACCAGCGTTATATACCAGCATTTAATTAAAGAGCATAACTATCCCCCAATCTTAGACAAATCTTTGTTGATAACGCAAAAATTGTACAACACGAAAACAATTTTAAAAACATAAAATTTCTCGAAGCATCTTTCATTAGATCAATAAGACACTTCATAATTCTTCATCCAAGCAGGCTTCCTCCTCTCACGTTGAGGCCTCTGGGGGACAACTTCTTGGGGTTGACGTTTTCAGGTTCTCTACAGACATTCTCGTCCAGTTATAAAGAACCACAATGTGGGGCTAAGTCGAATTGGGGTGCATCGTTAGCTTCTTGGTGGATCTCACCTTTATCCCCTTCGCTGCCATCACTGCGCACCGGCAGGGTTACACGACGCAGGTCTAGGATATGCCGGGGAACGCCATTCACCATTACCTTGTTCTTTGACTGCGTTCCCGTTACGACCCCCCTCCCCCAGCGAATGGTACATTTTGCATTGGGGGGGGGACTTTACCCACACCTCCTCGCCCACTTTAATGGTAGCACTCCTTTTTCTTCCCCTGTCCATGGTTTCAGAATTCCCTCCTCTATCCACTTCTCCACTTCTTTCTCGAATCCTTTTCTTATTTCTCCTCGCAGTGTTTTCTCGTAGCAGCTTACTTTGTTTCGTAGTTCCTGAGGCCCGGAGATCCATTTCCATTCCACCGTCCACCTCTCACCATCGAACCTCGCCAGGAAATCCTCGTCCTCGATGCAGCAAGCCTCTGGTTTTTTGTGTTCTGATATTTCTATCACCTTCCACTCCTGCCATTCCTACTGCGCTGAGGCGTCCAAAAGTTACTTGGCCCCTTCTCAACGTAGCGCCCCCCCCAATTGGTTGATCGCACTTACACCTAAAACCACATCAACATCACCAACCAGACGATCCAACACAAGGGCTCTTAGTCTAATAGGCACACCTTGAACCAATACTTCCGCTGTTGTCTCTCCCAGGCATTACACCTCCCTGCCATCCACGGTCTTAATACTCCTGGCTCCGCTCCATGATCTAGCGACATTCTTCATTATCAACGTCGTGGTGCAGCCTGAGTCAATAAGGGCCATGGCTCTCTTCCCATTGACTACTACCGGTAACTGAGGCAACGTTTCGTTGTGCGCCATTTCCACATAGAAGGGGGAACCACTGGCGCAATGGCTCGTTTCTCTAGTCCTGTACAGCAACGCATTGGCGGCTAATGTGCCCCACTCGTCCACATCGGTAGCCAATGACCCCCGGTCTCGGCTCTTTGCAGTCCTTGAGCAGGTAAGGACCCTGGCACCGGAAGAACTTGATCGCAGGCCTCCCCTCCTGTCGCCTCGCTGCCTGTCTCTTGTCATTCAAGTAGGGCATCATGCATTTATTTCCACTCACAGCTGCAGCCACGATTGGACTCTTTACAGACCAAGAGATCGTCCACTTCCATCGTATTGATCTCAGTGATTCTCTGCATGTTCGCGGAGATTTCTTCTGGGAAGCCATTCACTAGGTATAGCTTTGCCGTCATCTCCAGACTCCTCCCCACGTAACCAGCCAATCCTGCAAGTCTTTTGATCTCCGCAGCAAAGACGTCAACAGACTTGCCGGTCCACCTCAAACTTGCAAGCTTGCCGAGTACTTCAAATGGACCCTCGGCGAAAGCCAATTTCAGTCTTTGCTCCACTGAGGAAAGGGCTTCCTTATCTTAATCGCGCATCTGCTAGTAAATAGTGAGGGCTTCCCCCTCTAAGTAGAGCGGCAGCAGGGTGACCACGTCTTCGATTTTTTGCAACCTTCCCACCATCTTTAATTTTTCCAGCCATTTAATTAGGTCACCCTCCCCAGTGAAGGGTCTCAACATCTGAGTCAGCCATGTTAACCAGCTTGACTCGCCGAAATAGCTTCAAGGGTTATAATCAGGATTCGGTTCTGCGGTTCGGGAAGGAGTGAGTCACTCTCTCGACAACAGCACGTTTCTGCCCTCTTCTTTTCCAATCGACCACACCTGGCCTCTCGCCACCAATGTCACATCGCACAATCCAAACGCCAGCAATACAAAATTCTTTTCAAGAGATGTTCACGACTCTTTTCTCTCTGCCTTCCCAAGATGCCCTTCGCGTATACAAATGCGCTGGCCATCATTTCCTTCTTCTTTCCCAAAGAGCGATGCAGATACGCCCGGTACGTTTCTTTCTTTTTTTTTCTTTTCTAACCATATACCCCACATAAGGCCAATCTACACAGACTTAATTTTGTATAATAAATTTATGATAAAGATTATTATTCAATGAAAAATGGAAAAATTACATCTGTTAGTCTTTCTACATACTCCGTGTGATAACAAGATATTAGTATTGTCAAGTAGAAAAACGTTAGAAATAAGATCGGCGAATCTCGAAAGTGCCTTTTATTAAATTTGTTTATTATGTGCAAACAGTAAGAGCGAGAGTAATTCTAAGTATAAGAATAAAACAAAATCCATCCCCTTTATTTATGCCCAATCAAAAATAAAATATCGTACAGGATTAAATATTAAAATTGATTGGAAATACAGTTTTCGTTTTATAAGAACTCAAATCGGTGCAAAAGATTAACGAAACAGAATTATTACTAAGTGATTAAATAACTGATTTTACTTTTCATGAAATTATAATCGATATACCTCGATCCAATAGGTTACTGATCGCTTTGCCTAAGATATTAAGATCTTCTGTCCTTATTTGATTCTATCTAGATTTTTGAGAATGTAGCTCTCTTTTAAAACACACACACACATACATCAGTACCAGATGGGCGACCATTTGGGAAGGTTAGGTGCTGTATGTACCGCGCCGAGTCGTAGAAATTTCCAGGTTGGTATCTGGAGGCGCATTAATTCACTGGGGGAGATGCACCTCCATTCTTCGTTTAGACATACATCTAGAAGGAAACTCTGATGTAAAAACCTGCGGTCTACTGTATACTCTGTCTTGTGGCAGCTATCTGCACCAACGGAAGTTAGCAGTAATACCAAAAAGTGTAGCTGGTTCTACACAAAGCCTTCACCACTATAAAAAAAATCATCTGTGTGCATTTCCGAGCAACTTAGTTGTTGTAATGGAACCTCATACGTCGAAATCGACGGGGGAGTCCATATATATATATATATATATATATATATATATATATATATATATATGCTAGCAGACCGTCCGGAAATGCCCGGCTGTAAAATACGCTTAAATATGATATTTTACTTTTTACAGATTTCATATTTACATAATTATAGTTAATCCTCTATTGACTATTATATTGTAGCAAATTTATAGAAGTGATTTCAAAAGATTTTTAAAGAAATGATTGGGTTGCCATCATCTAGAATCGAAACCAAAACATATAGCTTTCCAGCTTTATTTTCTACCATCGGGACTATGACCATAAAAAAAATTAAAAAGTAGCGTTGTAAAATGTAAACTGACTATTCAAAATCGTTCATGCTATCTGGTATCTTGTGTTATGTGTTTTTTTTTTGTTGTTTTTTTTCGGGGTAGAGGTTATGAAATTTCTTTCAATTCCGATTTCTTTTGGTTTGCATAGTTTTCTCTCTATGGTACCTTCCACGTGATTAGAATGATTCCATGATTTTTCTTAAGAGTTGTTCTATTTTTATTATTGCCGCCCGTTGTAAAGTCTCCTTTGATTCTAATTTCTTCTATGTTTTTCAGTTTTTCGGGAATGTTTTAGTGCTTCTACGATTATTTGTATTATATTCGCCTTTCAGTCTCATACATCTTCATCCTGTTGAGACGGCGAAATCTACGATCTGGCAGATTTACCTTATAAACTATATTTGCTCTCCTAGTTTGGATGAGTTTATCTGATTGAATCTCTATGTTCCACAGAATTTTCAGATTCTCGTTTGTCAGTATTGTCTCAGATTTGTGCCTATATGATGTGTCTGTGGGTTCAAAATCAGTTTTCACACTGACTGCACTACCTTTCCCGCAAGGCTCTGTCTGTTCTTGCATTCTCTTGGAGTTACTGTTCTGCATTCACTCATGTCATTTACCGTTTTTGTCTCTTTGTCTACAGATGTGGAATTTGCTATTTACCTGGGTTTTGATATGGCTAGTTGTAACCTCATTATTCTGTGCGATTATTAGTAGTTATTTTGTTTCTCTATTTAAGTGCCCTTTTCGTAGCTATGTCCATCAGTTTTCCTGGTCTCTTCTCTTGTAATTCTTATGAATTATCCGTTTAGCTGTTCTTATTCTCACTTTTCTTTCCTATTGTTTCTCTTTTCTCTGTCTCTTGTATGGTATATTTGTGTGTTTTTCTGTGGTGATTAGTCGTCTGTGTTCTGGGCTATGTATTTTTTCGATTCATTTTTGTGTGTGGGTGTATCATTTATACTGTCTTTTATGCCCTGTCTTTACTTTTCACGCTGAGCCTGTCGGTATTATTGTTGGGTGTAGTGTATTATCAGTTTCTTAGTCCTCTTATCAATATACCCAGTTCTTTTGTCTCACCTCACAATGGTTCAGAATATTTTATTAATAATATTACCCAGGTGTTTGTTCCTTTTATTAAATTCCTGCTATATAAATTAGTTTCTACAAATTTTCAGTTATTCCTATCCAATCTTCTCGTTCATATCTATTGATTTGAAGGTCTCTGCTTCCAGAACTCAAAAATGTCTACAAGTATGTTTATGAGTATTATGTTCGTCTGGTGATCCTTGATTCGGAAGTTAAATACCAACTGTCTCCAATTCCCCCTTCTCATCTCTATTGGTACACACTTATCCATCCAATTCCCCTTTGCATTTTGAAAATAGCTTATGATCGTCCATATGCATGAGGTGGTTTATTCTTTTTCCTATCTGTATCTGGCAACATTACAACAACCTGCCACTAAACTGTCTTGATATGCCCACAATGAAACTCTCAAAATTCACACTAGTTGAAGTTATCTCTACCTATTAGCGCAGGCGTCCATTATTAGGTGTATCAGAATTTTGGGGAAATTTTTGACACCCCCTAACACGAAATTGCGAATAAGATATAAAAAAACTCGTAATTTCTCTTTTAAAAGTGGGTTGTTTATTTTCTTTATGGATTATACTTCCAAAATAAACTAATAAAGTTGTATAAAAAGTAATAGAAATATTTTTTAAAACAGTAATGAAATCAATTGAATTTTACGAGCTAAGATTTTTAAATTTTTAAAATCTATCAAAATTTTTCCATTGATTCAATTTTTACGATATTTTCAGGAACAATGTGAAAGTTTATGCTCTGTCCAATAAACTGAATATTTTAGACAAACGTTTTTTTTTAATTTACGCCCCCATTTTGAAGTGTCTATTAAAAAGTAAATAATTACGCACCAAAGTTTTATATATCACAAATCGAACATAAAAGATCAATAAATAATATATTCTAATTTAAAGCAAAAAACTAGTGTTTTTTTTAGAAATTTACCTGTAAAGTCCGAAGTTTAAAACCTTTTGTTTTAAAAACCACGTTGTTTTTTTTTGTTGTTGTTGTTTTTTTTTTTTTTTAATGAAACCTTTGTCCTTGCTCCTTTAATTGGAAAAAAAATTAGGGGTTGGATTACATTTTTTGAGTAGTTATAAGCTTGGAAAGACAGGGGGTTGAATTATTCAATATATTTCACGCATTCGTAAGGTATGTTTCTTACACACCTAGTCAACTATCTAACACATTTTCTTATCAATAAAGAAGCAGACGTATAACTTTGAACGTATACACCGGATGAAGATGAAAAATTGAATTCAAATAGTGAGAAAAAATAGTAAATAGAATCCAAGCCTGCAGTATTTCAATACATTTAAATTTTCATTAATTGTAATTATTGTGAATGTTATATTAATATCAAAATTTCTATTAATATCAAAATTTCTATTAATATAAAAAATTTCTATTAATATAAAAAATTTCTATTAATATAAAAAATTTATATTAATATAAAATATTTATATTAATATAAAATATGTAAATATAACAGTAACTATCTGCACGTGTGTATCTGTGCGCCTGGGTGAAAACATTTAACTGAAAAACTCTTAAACGACTGGTCATATAACACTGAAATTAACAGGAAATAACCATCCTACACCAAGGATTGTTTAGATCGAGTTAAACATTTATTTGGATAGATGAGTAAGGCGTAAAGAAAATATGTCGTTGAAATGCAAAAATGTCCATTTCAACTTGTCGACATATAATTTTAATATGAAATCAAACATCCAAATTCATTCAGTTTCTTAAAAAAAATAGTAATATTTTTGTTTTTTCCCATCAAAAGCAACACCATGTACACACAGCTAGTAAATATATCAAGATATTCATACTATTAGAGGACTCTAATAATAAGTTAATATTTCATTCATAAATGAACAAAATGATAAAGAATTTCTACTTTTTTTCTAATAGAATATTTTTTTTTTGATTATTTTTTCGATTAACAGCGGTGGTGGGGGGCGAGACAAAAACAAACGAACTAACTCTGATAACATCATTAACAGTTTTCAAGGAGTCACCTGCGACCTCCCTCCGCGGCCCCCTTCTGCGACGGGACCCATCTCGCCTTCTAAATTAACGTTTCAGGTAAAATGTGCCGTGTGGTTAACTCCCTGCCGAGTCCCTCTCCTCAACTGTCACTGTAAAGATTGATGGCTATTTGCCCGTTCACCTAGAGCAAATGGATTGTACCCCATTAAGTCATTAGCCGTGTATAATTAATAGGGAAATATGTTTAACACGAATGGACACGATGCAAGTATTGAAGGCGGAAGGACTGGAGGCGGGTAACAATATTTACTTCAATAGAAACGTGTTGATAGAATGCTTTATTTATGATATACGCATTTGTATGTACGTACGGCATATCCATACTTTGTAGGTTATTTAATATCGAATAGAAACGGTATAGATCCATCGACTCTCTAATCAGAGATGTGACTCGTGCTGCTTTTATTGCGCAACTAGTCTTTATTTACTTGCTTTCCCACGAGGGCCAAGTTAGACACACATTGGATTCTTAATGAAGGAGAAATTTAGCCATCCAAAAATCGAAACTTTAACTTCGAACGAACATTAAAATAGTCTCACTCTAAAAGGATTTCTTCTTCATTGGGCGACAGATCAGATGAAGTGTAATATCAGAAAGAGTTATTTCCCATGGTTCTTAACCAAAATTCTAAAGAAAGGTGACGTCAGGATTTTAGTTTAAATTGTAGTATATATTTATTTTTTTTTATTTCGATTATTGAACAAGCAAAGACTCATTCAAAAAGAAAATCATTAGATTATAAAAATAAATTTGAGAAATTAAGTTCTTCAAATAAGGGGTACTGTGGATTAGGGCAAAAATAAAAATTGCCATGGCCCAGAAAAATATCTCCTTCACTAATTGAGAACAGAAAAGATGAAGTATCTGTTCTGATACTACACGTTGCACCTATCCAAAACGCCAATGAGCTAGTCCAGAATGAAATAATTCTCTGCTTATCCAGATATTGCTCCGACTTTTTGCCGGTTCAGGATAAGGCAGTTGGTTATTGCGCACTGTTTGCTTCCCTGTAGACAAAACGCGCAAGCAGCTTTGAAAGGATTTCGTTAATCTCGTTTTATTTGAACCGATTCCCTAAATAAAAATGATGCCGTGAGAAAGTTTGTCGGTGCATGTACACCATTGTGGGGTTTCCCAACAAGTTTTGTTAGAGATGTTTTGTGTATCGGCCATCTATACTAATCTATATTGACATTTTATTAATAGATATAATGTCGAACACACCACACAATTGTTATAAACGATTGAACATGTGCTGCTACTTTATTTATAGTTTGTGAAAATTATTCGTTTTAGACTTTTCTGAGTTATATTTTTGCGCAAAAATGTGATAGATACGATGGTATTCAGTCAGATGTGAGCGTTCACACACACACACACACCTATACATGCATATAAGTGTGTGTGTATGTAAGGGAAATTATATAAACATTAGAAAACTCCTACTTAATCCGCGGAAGACTTTTTTATGATGACTATATATTTACATTCATAATAGCTTTAAATTGATATTGAGTATTTTTGAATAAAATATTTTTTAGTTCAATACATTTGAACATATTTAATGACATATATATATATACATATATACATATATATACGTGTGTGTGTGTCTATATATATGTGCGTGTGTATATATATATGTGTGTGTATTTATGCGTGTGTATATATATCTGTGGGCATATATATGTGTGTATATATATGTATATATATGTCTATATGTGTGTGTCTATATATATGTGTGTGTGAATTTATATATATATGTGTATATATGTGTGCATATGTGTGTATATGTGCATATGTATAAGAGTATATATATATGTGTATGTATATGTGTATATATATGTATATGTGTATATATGTATGTCTGGTCATGTCATATGCTACTGATACCATGTAACCCAGTACTACCTGCTTCATGGTCCGGTCACCGGCGACTAAACTGGTACCCCCACCAGACTTATTTGGTGAGGATGGTTGTTAGTCTCCCTGAAGGATTAAAAACAAGACCTTCCGAAGGGCGAATGAACCCTTTTTCGGGGTCAACGGCCAACTAGCACCGTGTGTGTTGTGTGTATGTATGTGTTTATTGGGGTGGAGAGGACTCCTGTAAGCCGTGGTGAAGGCAACCTTTCTAGGAGAAGCAAATCTCTGATTTAAAAAACCATAAAGCGGGAGACCAGTACCCGCATTAAGCTTTCTGCAGTTTTATTTGTTACTGGCTATCTTGCTCTTGCTTGTTGATGGATCTCAACATTTTGAACCGAGAGAGAGACTTAGCTTTCGTAAAAAGCTAAGACTCTGTAACATCATCTGTGTATAGATACTCCCTCAGGCATTTGTCTATAAAAGTGGTTCTGTGGCGATGGAAAAGTTGTGACACATGGAGGCTTGAAATGCTGGAAGTATGTAATAACTGATCTCAATGACCATCTTCAGTGTCATGCCTGCTTGAGCAGGTGAATTCACAAGTAAGACTAAAAAAAAAAGTCATGTTTGGGCTCATGGACTTTCAGTGTCTGAGGGAGTGGCACTCGTTTGACAAGACGTTGCAATCATCATATATATGTATATATGTGTAAATGTATATATGTATATGTGTTTACATATGTATATGTGTTGTGTATGTGTATATATATGGGTACATGTACATATACATGTTTATATGTGTATATATATGTGTATATGTGTATATATGTCTATGTATATATATGTGTACATATATGTATATATATATATATATATGTGTACATATGTGTATATATATATGTGTATATATATATTTTTTAAATATCTGTGTGGGTATATATGTGCGCGTATATATATATATGTGTCTGTGTATATATATATATGTGTATATATGTGTATATGTATGTGTATATATATGTATGTGTATATGTATGTGTATATATATGTATATGTATGTGTATATGTATGTGTATATATATGTATGTGTATATATATGTTTATGTGTATATATGTGTATATATATTTATATATATATATGTGTATATATGTGTGTGTATATAAGTGTATATATGTGTGTGTATATATATGTATGTGTGTATATATATGTATGTGTGTATATATATGTACATGTGTATATATGTGTACATATATATATATGTATATATTTGTGTGTATATATATACATATGTGTACATATGTGTGTATATATGTATATATATGTGTATATGTATGTGTGTATATGAATGTTTGTATTTATATATATATGTGCGTGTATATATATATATAAATAGGTGTATATATATGTGTGTGTATATATGTGTGTGTGCGTGTATATATATATGTGTGTGTATTTATATCTGTGTGTATATATGTGTGTGTGTACATATATCTGTGTGTATATATATATATATATGTGTGTATTTATATGTGTATATATATATATATATATATATATATATATACATATATTAAAAAGGGGTGTCGCGTTCTTTTTCCATAAAAATAATTTTATTGTTATCCAAATCTTCTGTAAATGATTATAACGAATGTATTACTTTCGCTGATTTTATTGTTGATTTTTTGTTTGTTTTGCGTTTTTTTTTTGCTTTATATTGTTTTATTGTTTGAATTGTTTGTTAACAATAAAGTTTCTTTCTCGTCGCCAACATTTTCAACTAATTATCTGTTAAACAAAAACAGTCACGTATTGTTGAAATGAATGCTGAAAATCGATACATGAAATTTTATGTGGATACATGAAATAATATGCACGATATATATGTGTTTACATACAGATAGGTATATAAATTAAGAAAGAAAAAGTGTTCAACTACAGAAGTAAGTGTCTAATACATTCATTAAATAATATGTGTATTTGATTTTGTCATTTTAATGATTCCGTGCTGGCAATGACTATTTATCAGTGTGTGTGTGTGTGTGTGTGTGTGTGTGTGTGTGTGTGTGTGTGTGTGTGTGTGTGTGCGTGCGAGGGTAGTTCCAAACGTGAAGCCTACCCCTAACCTTTTGTGCGTCAGAATTTATTTTTCTACATAGTCACCAGCTTTCGAAATGCAGTTTTTTCAGCGATGAACGATGGTTGAATATGTGCGTTTCAATTCAGCGATGAACGATGGTTGAATATGTGCGTTTCAAGCGCTCTTTATCATACGAGGATCGTTTCAAAAGTAAAGACTCTAATACTGAACGCACAGCACAATGGTGGTTTAAGAAATTTCTTGGGGCGACGAGTCTTGAAAATGATGTGCATAGTGGTCGGCCATCGGATGTTGACAACGATCAATTAGGAGCCTTCGTCGAAGCCAATCCACGCATAACTGTTCGAGAACTTGCTTCTGAATTAGACGTAAGGTATACGACGATTTTTAACCTCTTAAGAGAGATTGGAAAGATAAAAAACTTGATAAATTAGTGCCTCACGAACAAAAGGACAACCAAAAGAAACGCCGATATGAAGTCGCATCTTCCCTTTATTTACGCAACAGGAACGATCCGTTTCTCGGCCGGGTTGTTCTCAGTGATTAAAAGTGGGTTCTTTACGACAACCAGCGACGCTCAGCTCAGTGGTTAGACGACGACGAAGCTCCGCGATACTTCTCTAAGACAGAGTTGCACCAAAAGAATGTCCCGGTAACTGTTGATGGTCTGCAACTGGTGTATCCATTAGTTTTTTTGAATGCGAGACCATTACGGCAGATAAGTACTGTCAACAAATGGATGAAATGTATCAGAAACTTCGACAACAACACACAGTATTAGTCAACAGAAAAGGCCCAATTCCCCTCTACAACAATGTCTGACCACACGTTGGTAAACCAACCCTGCAGAAGTTGAATCCTCATCCTCGAGTGGCCTTTGTGTATGAAATATAGTAACACTATAGTAAAAGAATGTGTAAAGTATATTTTCTATAGTTTCTACCCTTTTCATTTCTTTTGTTAGCAATTATCAAAATGATTAGTCGCTCCTCCCATACATTGCAACATAGTTTTTACCAATTTTTGAAAATTACTTTTCAAACATAATGTTGTTTTGCTTTCTATTATAAATCTAGCAAGGTTACCCAATATTGCCCGGGTAAATATGCAATCATTTCTATTTTAAATTTTCTCTTCTACCTTTCTTCATCATTTCCCACTCTGTCTTTCTTAAACTTTGCGAAATCCATTCTTCTTTCTGGATCTGCACACATATATACGTACAGATACCAACCCCTGTTGGCAGATGGTCGTTACACTGCTCACCACAATAAAGTATGTAAATACCTCCATTGGAAGATCTGTGGAGAGATGCAGCGCGACAGATCGCCGAACATATGGAAACGTGAACCACCACGGATAACATCAAATGGAAAGGTGACCGTATTCTATGACAAACATTTACAGGCGGGCAGATATATAAAAGCCAAGGTCATCAAGCAAGACATTGTGATATGCAACAATCATAAAAAAAACTGGCCTTATTATTGATGTCACCGTCCCAAATGACTATGGCCTTAATAGAGCTGAACGAGAAAAGATAACCAAGTATCAGGACCTCAAGAATGATTTAAAGACGACATGGTCTCTGAAAGGGGTAGACATTCTACTGGTTGTGAAATTTGCAGCCATAAAGGGAACAGCATTTATCCTACAAATAACCCTCGGATATAAATTCAAATCATAGTGAAATCAAGTGTTAACTCCGGGAGGAGTTAGCTCCCTTGATCTCTTGAAAATTACACGAGTAAAATAAACACTCGTTTTTAGAGATTCAGCGAGGAATGAGTTTGTATAAGAGAATTGCTAACTTGATTTTAAAAAATCAGCAGTATTTCTCTTTCATTAGTGCATGATCTGGATGGCGAATCGAAATCACACATCCCAAAATCTTTATCAGTTTCATGTCAAAGAATATAAATATTGTTTTTTGTTGTTGTTTTTTTTTTTTTGTTTTTTTTTTTTCGATATTACTCATCAAGGACAAGGCCGATCGAGAAAATAGCAACTTTATGTATACTTGTTTTGTTGTTTTCTAGTTTCAGTCAGACATACAAACACACATGGACAACTACTCTTTATATTAACAATTATTGGATGTAAATCGCTTCAAAAGTTTCTATCTTTAATACATAAGGATTTTGTATTAATTTTAAAGTCAGAAATTACTTTCTATTCAACAGTTTTGGTGTTTCCAAATCAATTTCAATTTCAGATTTATTTTTCTATCAACAATTAACAAACGAGTAAAATGGCTGATGGGTTTACAAAGAAACCGAAATCCATTCTGATACATTTTAGTTCGCATTTAAATTGTTTTATCAGATATTTTTAATTTCGTTTTACTTGACTGACATTTTCTCTGTAAATTATTTGATTAGTAGCAAAAAAATAACATAATTTAATGTGTAAACATCAAAGCTTGAAGTTCTCACGTGACTTTAAAATAAAAATATTTAGGGACCTTCATTTTTCCTGTGTAAAATCGATGATGTCATCATTTTGTATGCAAATTAAATATTGACAAATGGTCAAAAACGCCAATATGAATAATGAAAGTAATGCCGTTTTGCTCTTATTAATTTTGTTGCTTGATAAATTTATTGTTTTAAGATATTTATGCATTTATTTGTTCACTAGATTAATAAATGTAAGGTCAGTGACAACAAAATTGGTTCATCAAACATAAACATAAATATTATGTACGTTTTAAAAACTGTTCCGCATTTATTGTTGAAATTTCGGTTAATTATAATATATTTCCTTCAGATTTCGTTAAATGAAATATAGAGGATATCACGTACAAAAATATCTCCCCTCATATATTTTACGAAAATTGCATTTAAAATATAAAATAATCGAAAGGTAATAACTATTGAAAATTTCATGAAAATCTGATCATTAGTTGATTTTGCTAGATTTTTTAAATATCTGCACGTTGCATATAGCCACGAAATATGTAGATTGTTTCAAGGCGTCGATAATATTAACACGATTTTAGTCTAGCATTTTCATTATTTTTGTATGTTGAAAAAAATTGCAAAATTATCGATTTATTTTAAATTTCTTCTTTTGAATGCGACAAAAATGATTTTATAAAAGTTACATGGTTTTATTCATGAGGAGGCTTATTCTGTAGTGAAAGAACTCTTATTTATACGTTATACGGCCTAAGAGGGAGAACTGCTGTTGTATCTGGGAAATTGTTGCTAGGAACACCTGTTTTTTTTATATAATTGAAAAACAACTTTATAATCTAGTGGGAGATTATGTTTTCTTTACCCTCCGATCTCTTTAACACAGAAGTTATTTTGCTAAATTGCCTCTACTATGTGCTTATATTCATGGTAAGTGCTCGGCTGAGTACCAATTTCTAACTCCTCCCTTTAAAACCTCTACAGAAAGGACTCTCCTGCTTACAATAATAACAAGGAACTTACCCCCACTCTCTCTGTCTGTCTCTTTCTTTCTCTATCTGTCTCTTTCTTTCTCTATCTGTCTCTTTCTCTCTATATCTGTCTCTTTCTCTCTCTCTTTCTCTTTCTCTCTCTCTTTCTCTTTCTCTCTCTCTTTCTCTTTCTCTCTCTCTTTCTCTCTCTCTCTCTCTTTCTCTCTCTCTCTCTTTCTCTCTCTCTCTTTCTCGCTCTCTCTCTTTCTCGCTCTCTCTCTTTCTCGCTCTCTCTCTCTCTCTCTCTCTCTCTTTCTCTCTCTCTCTTTTTCTCTCTCTCTCTTTCTCTCTCTCTCTCTCTTTCTCTCTCTGTACTAAGAATCAAAGAACATAATCTGTAGGACACATCGCTTTCTTTGAAAATCAATTCCTCTTATTTATTGTCTCCAATTCTCTCGTGATGGCGATCACCGTTCAACAAAATATTGAACTCTTATCCTCTCGGGCCTTGATAAGCGATTACTCACCAATACAACGAAATAAATGCAAAAATTTAAAAGGAATTGTATAAATAGTGTTTCTTTATCTTATTATTCTACGGTTATATAAGAGAATGAGACGCCATGTTTGAAGATTGTTGGTCATATGTTGAGTAGCATGTTCATTATTTTGATTTCATATGAAAATCTATCATTATCGATCATCATCAATAATTGTTATATTTCACGTTGGCGTTACAATCATTATTATCAGTATTATCAATTGCGTTGGTGTCGTCCAAGTGCTGTAATGACCATAATCAACGCTATCAACAAAATCATCATTATCACGTGCCTGCGCCATTGCGGCTCCTCACCTGTTCTTTGAGATTTTCGTTAGGCATCATTTTTTTTTTTTGTTTTTCTTTGCAATTAACGACGACTGAAACAAACACAGAATGAGGCAATCACGTCGCGAATAAAAAGAAGACAAAAGAACAAGAATGTGAAATAAAATAAAAAAAAATCTTTACATTGTGCATCTTTATTCCTTTATTAATTTACAATCTAAAAGAAAACAAATGAAACTGGTCATAAAAAGGAGGAAGAAGCGACGGAGATGAAAACTGGATGTTGGAGAAAATGGTAATTTCTGTCCAGGTAAAATTCCGGACCGACTTTTAGTGGAGATTCGTTAGTATAATTGAAGATGGCATTGGTTGAGGAATACAAGAAGTCAAGGGAGGAGAGAAAATAGAGGCGGAGAAAAAGAGAGGGCGCACATTAGCAAAATAAAGCAGAGAAAAGATTGGTTGCATGAGGAAAAATAAACGCAAGGAGCGGAAGGGAGAGGAGGGGAAACATGAACGTAAAAACTAGAGGAGATTATATATTACAGACAACGTGAGAGACGACGAAAGAATAAGGAAAAACTATGAGAGGAATAATTTGAGAGGAAGAGTAATAGAAAAGAGATAAACGAAAGAAAAAAAAAGCGAAATGACAGAAAAATTAAAATATTTGGATGAAAAGAGAAAAAATTAATGAAAATAAAAAATGAATAGATGAGAGTGGGCGAAAAATAAAGTTGAGGAGGAGGTAAAAGATGATTCATGACTGAGGAGGAAGTGAGTCACTGCAAAAGAAAGATGCAAAAAGGGAAGATGAGAAAGAGTGCAAGGATGAGAGATACGGAGTTGAGTAAATGAAACTGAATTGAGGATGGGTGTATAAAGTAAGAGAGTGGAGTGTGGACAATGTGAGATAAAGGAAGTGTAAGCAAGATGGAGAGACAGATATAAGAGATAATGACATGGGAAAGAAGATGAAGCAGGTAGGAGAAATAAATAAAGAAAGAAGATGAAGAAGTAGAAAGAAAGAGACGAAAAAAGGAGTATAAATAGAAAAATCAAAACAGAAAGAAGAAATAAATTTCGGATTTATGTGAATTATGCAGCGAATTATCAAATGAATGAAAGAATGTAACGAATTATACACGGATCATCAAATGAATGAAAGAATGCAACGAATTATACACGAATCATCAAATGAATGAAAGAATGCAACGAATAATACACGAATCAACAAATGAATGAAAGAATGCAGCGAATAATACACGAATCATCAAATGAATGAAAGAATGCAGCGAATTATACACGAATCATCAAATGAATGAAAGAATGCAGCGAATTATACACGAATCATCAAATGAATGAAAGAATGCAACGAACTATACACGAATCATCAATTGAATGAAAGAATGCAACGAATTATACACGAATCATCAAATGAATGAAAGAATGCAACGAATTATACACGAATCATCAAATGAATGAAAGAATGCAACGAATTATACACGAATCATCAAATGAATGAAAGAATGCAACGAATTATACACGAATCATCAAATGAATGAAAGAATGCAGCGAATTATACACGAATCATCAAATGAATGAAAGAATGCAACGAATTATACACGAATCATCAAATGAATGAAAGAATGCAGCGAATTATACACGAATCATCAAATGAATGAAAGAATGCAACGAATTATACACGAATCATCAAATGAATGAAAGAATGCAGCGAATTATACACGAATCATCAAATGAATGAAAGAATGCAACGAATTATACACGAATCATCAAATGAATGAAAGAATGCAGCGAATTATACACGAATCATCAAATGAATGAAAGAATGCAACGAATTATACACGAATCATCAAATGAATGAAAGAATGCAGCGAATTATACACGAATCATCAAATGAATGAAAGAATGCAACGAATTATACACGAATCATCAAATGAATGAAAGAATGCAGCGAATTATACACGAATCATCAAATGAATGAAAGAATGCAACGAATTATACACGAATCATCAAATGAATGAAAGAATGCAACGAATTATACACGAATCATCAAATGAATGAAAGAATGCAGCGAATTATACACGAATCATCAAATGAATGAAAGAATGCAACGAATTATACACGAATCATCAAATGAATGAAAGAATGCAACGAATTATACACGAATCATCAAATGAATGAAAGAATGCAACGAATTATACACGAATCATCAAATGAATGAAAGAATGCAGCGAATTATACACGAATCATCAAATGAATGAAAGAATGCAACGAATTATACACGAATCATCAAATGAATGAAAGAATGCTGCGAATTATACACGAATCATCAAATGAATGAAAGAATGCAACGAATTATACACGAATCATCAAATGAATGAAAGAATGAAGCGAATTATACACGAATCATCAAATGAATGAAAGAATGCAACGAATTATACACGAATCATCAAATGAATGAAAGAATGCAGCGAATTATACACGAATCATCAAATGAATGAAAGAATGCAACGAATTATACACGAATCATCAAATGAATGAAAGAATGCAACGAATTATACACGAATCATCAAATAAATGAAAGAATGCAACGAATTATACACGAATCATCAAATGAATGATAGAATGCAGCGAATTATACACGAATCATCAAATGAATGAAAGAATGCAACGAATTATACACGAATCATCAAATGAATGAAAGAATGCAGCGAATTATACACGAATCATCAAATGAATGAAAGAATGCAGCGAATTATACACGAATAATCAAATGAATGAAAGAATGCAGCGAATTATACACGAATCATCAAATGAATGAAAGAATGCAGCGAATTATACACGAATCATCAAATGAATGAAAGAATGCAACGAATTATACACGAATCATCAAATGAATGAAAGAATGCAACGAATTATACACGAATAATCAAATGAATGAAAGAATGCAGCGAATTATACACGAATAATCAAATGAATGAAAGAATGCAGCGAATTATACACGAATCATCAAATGAATGAAAGAATGCAACGAATTATACACGAATCATCAAATGAATGAAAGAATGCAACGAATTATACACGAATCATCAAATGAATGAAAGAATGCAGCGAATTATACACGAATAATCAAATGAATGAAAGAATGCAGCGAATTATACACGAATCATCAAATGAATGAAAGAATGCAACGAATTATACACGAATCATCAAATGAATGAAAGAATGCAGCGAATTATACACGAATCATCAAATGAATGAAAGAATGCAACGAATTATACACGAATCATCAAATGAATGAAAGAATGCAACGAATTATACACGAATCATCAAATGAATGAAAGAATGCAGCGAATTATACACGAATCATCAAATGAATGAAAGAATGCAGCGAGTTATACACGAATAATCAAATGAATGAAAGAATGCAGCGAATTATACACGAATCATCAAATGAATGAAAGAATGCAACGAATTATACACGAATCATCAAATGAATCAAAGAATGCAGCGAATTATACACGAATCATCAAATGAATGAAAGAATGCAGCGAATTATACACGAATAATCAAATGAATGAAAGAATGCAGCGAATTATACACGAATCATCAAATGAATGAAAGAATGCAACGAATTATACACGAATCATCAAATGAATGAAAGAATGCAACGAATTATACACGAATCATCAAATGAATGAAAGAATGCAGCGAATTATACACGAATAATCAAATGAATGAAAGAATGCAGCGAATTATACACGAATCATCAAATGAATGAAAGAATGCAGCGAATTATACACGAATCATCAAATGAATGAAAGAATGCAGCGAATTATACACGAATAATCAAATGAATGAAAGAATGCAGCGAATTATACACGAATCATCAAATGAATGAAAGAATGCAGCGAATTATACACGAATCATCAAATGAATGAAAGAATGCAGCGAATTATACACGAATAATCAAATGAATGAAAGAATGCAGCGAATTATACACGAATCATCAAATGAATGAAAGAATGCAACGAATTATACACGAATAATCAAATGAATGAAAGAATGCAGCGAATTATACACGAATCATCAAATGAATGAAAGAATGCAACGAATTATACACGAATCATCAAATGAATGAAAGAATGCAACGAATTATACACGAATCATCAAATGAATGAAAGAATGCAGCGAATTATACACGAATCATCAAATGAATGAAAGAATGCAGCGAATTATACACGAATCATCAAATGAATGAAAGAATGCAGCGAATTATACACGAATCATCAAATGAATGAAAGAATGCAGCGAATTATACACGAATAATCAAATGAATGAAAGAATGCAGCGAATTATACACGAATCATCAAATGAATGAAAGAATGCAACGAATTATACACGAATCATCAAATGAATCAAAGAATGCAACGAATTATACACGAATCATCAAATGAATGAAAGAATGCAGCGAATTATACACGAATAATCAAATGAATGAAAGAATGCAGCGAATTATACACGAATCATCAAATGAATGAAAGAATGCAACGAATTATACACGAATCATCAAATGAATGAAAGAATGCAACGAATTATACACGAATCATCAAATGAATGAAAGAATGCAGCGAATTATACACGAATAATCAAATGAATGAAAGAATGCAGCGAATTATACACGAATCATCAAATGAATGAAAGAATGCAACGAATTATACACGAATCATCAAATGAATGAAAGAATGCAGCGAATTATACACGAATCATCAAATGAATGAAAGAATGCAACGAATTATACACGAATCATCAAATGAATGAAAGAATGCAACGAATTATACACGAATCATCAATTGAATGAAAGAATGCAGCGAATTATACACGAATCATCAAATGAATGAAAGAATGCAACGAATTATACACGAATCATCAAATGAATGAAAGAATGCAACGAATTATACACGAATCATCAAATGAATGAAAGAATGCAGCGAATTATACACGAATCATCAAATGAATGAAAGAATGCAACGAATTATACACGAATCATCAAATGAATGAAAGAATGCAACGAATTATACACGAATCATCAAATGAATGAAAGAATGCAACGAATTATACACGAATCATCAAATGAATGAAAGAATGCAGCGAACTATACACGAATCATCAAATGAATGAAAGAATGCAGCGAATTATACACGAATCATCAAATGAATGAAAGAATGCAACGAACTATACACGAATCATCAATTGAATGAAAGAATGCAGCGAGTTATACACGAATCATCAAATGAATGAAAGAATGCAACGAATTATACACGAATCATCAAATGAATGAAAGAATGCAACGAATTATACACGAATCATCAAATGAATGAAAGAATGCAACGAATTATACACGAATCATCAAATGAATGAAAGAATGCAACGAATTATACACGAATCATCAAATGAATGAAAGAATGCAACGAATTATACACGAATCATCAAATGAATGAAAGAATGCAACGAATTATACACGAATCATCAAATGAATGAAAGAATGCAGCGAACTATACACGAATCATCAAATGAATGAAAGAATGCAGCGAATTATACACGAATCATCAAATGAATGAAAGAATGCAACGAACTATACACGAATCATCAATTGAATGAAAGAATGCAGCGAACTATCCACGAATCATCAAATGAATGAAAGAATGCAACGAATTATACACGAATCATCAAATGAATGAAAGAATGCAACGAATTATACACGAATCATCAAATGAATGAAAGAATGCAACGAATTATACACGAATCATCAAATGAATGAAAGAATGCAACGAATTATACACGAATCATCAAATGAATGAAAGAATGCAGCGAATTATACACGAATCATCAAATGAATGAAAGAATGCAACAAATTATACACGAATCATCAAATGAATGAAAGAATGCAGCGAATTATACACGAATCATCAAATGAATGAAAGAATGCAACGAATTATACACGAATCATCAAATGAATGAAAGAATGCAACGAATTATACACGAATCATCAAATGAATGAAAGAATGCAGCGAATTATACACGAATCATCAAATGAATGAAAGAATGCAGCGAGTTATACACGAATAATCAAATGAATGAAAGAATGCAGCGAATTATACACGAATCATCAAATGAATGAAAGAATGCAACGAATTATACACGAATCATCAAATGAATCAAAGAATGCAACGAATTATACACGAATCATCAAATGAATGAAAGAATGCAGCGAATTATACACGAATAATCAAATGAATGAAAGAATGCAGCGAATTATACACGAATCATCAAATGAATGAAAGAATGCAACGAATTATACACGAATCATCAAATGAATGAAAGAATGCAACGAATTATACACGAATCATCAAATGAATGAAAGAATGCAGCGAATTATACACGAATAATCAAATGAATGAAAGAATGCAGCGAATTATACACGAATCATCAAATGAATGAAAGAATGCAGCGAATTATACACGAATCATCAAATGAATGAAAGAATGCAGCGAATTATACACGAATAATCAAATGAATGAAAGAATGCAGCGAATTATACACGAATCATCAAATGAATGAAAGAATGCAGCGAATTATACACGAATCATCAAATGAATGAAAGAATGCAGCGAATTATACACGAATAATCAAATGAATGAAAGAATGCAGCGAATTATACACGAATCATCAAATGAATGAAAGAATGCAACGAATTATACACGAATCATCAAATGAATGAAAGAATGCAGCGAATTATACACGAATCATCAAATGAATGAAAGAATGCAACGAATTATACACGAATCATCAAATGAATGAAAGAATGCAACGAATTATACACGAATCATCAAATGAATGAAAGAATGCAGCGAATTATACACGAATCATCAAATGAATGAAAGAATGCAGCGAATTATACACGAATCATCAAATGAATGAAAGAATGCAGCGAATTATACACGAATCATCAAATGAATGAAAGAATGCAGCGAATTATACACGAATAATCAAATGAATGAAAGAATGCAGCGAATTATACACGAATCATCAAATGAATGAAAGAATGCAACGAATTATACACGAATCATCAAATGAATCAAAGAATGCAACGAATTATACACGAATCATCAAATGAATGAAAGAATGCAGCGAATTATACACGAATAATCAAATGAATGAAAGAATGCAGCGAATTATACACGAATCATCAAATGAATGAAAGAATGCAACGAATTATACACGAATCATCAAATGAATGAAAGAATGCAACGAATTATACACGAATCATCAAATGAATGAAAGAATGCAGCGAATTATACACGAATAATCAAATGAATGAAAGAATGCAGCGAATTATACACGAATAATCAAATGAATGAAAGAATGCAGCGAATTATACACGAATCACCAAATGAATGAAAGAATGCAGCGAATTATACACGAATCATCAAATGAATGAAAGAATGCAGCGAATTATACACGAATAATCAAATGAATGAAAGAATGCAGCGAATTATACACGAATCATCAAATGAATGAAAGAATGCAGCGAATTATACACGAATCATCAAATGAATGAAAGAATGCAGCGAATTATACACGAATAATCAAATGAATGAAAGAATGCAGCGAATTATACACGAATCATCAAATGAATGAAAGAATGCAACGAATTATACACGAATCATCAAATGAATGAAAGAATGCAGCGAATTATACACGAATCATCAAATGAATGAAAGAATGCAACGAATTATACACGAATCATCAAATGAATGAAAGAATGCAACGAATTATACACGAATCATCAAATGAATGAAAGAATGCAGCGAATTATACACGAATCATCAAATGAATGAAAGAATGCAGCGAATTATACACGAATCATCAAATGAATGAAAGAATGCAGCGAATTATACACGAATCATCAAATGAATGAAAGAATGCAGCGAATTATACACGAATAATCAAATGAATGAAAGAATGCAGCGAATTATACACGAATCATCAAATGAATGAAAGAATGCAACGAATTATACACGAATCATCAAATGAATCAAAGAATGCAACGAATTATACACGAATCATCAAATGAATGAAAGAATGCAGCGAATTATACACGAATAATCAAATGAATGAAAGAATGCAGCGAATTATACACGAATCATCAAATGAATGAAAGAATGCAACGAATTATACACGAATCATCAAATGAATGAAAGAATGCAACGAATTATACACGAATCATCAAATGAATGAAAGAATGCAGCGAATTATACACGAATAATCAAATGAATGAAAGAATGCAGCGAATTATACACGAATCATCAAATGAATGAAAGAATGCAACGAATTATACACGAATCATCAAATGAATGAAAGAATGCAGCGAATTATACACGAATCATCAAATGAATGAAAGAATGCAACGAATTATACACGAATCATCAAATGAATGAAAGAATGCAACGAATTATACACGAATCATCAATTGAATGAAAGAATGCAGCGAATTATACACGAATCATCAAATGAATGAAAGAATGCAACGAATTATACACGAATCATCAAATGAATGAAAGAATGCAACGAATTATACACGAATCATCAAATGAATGAAAGAATGCAGCGAATTATACACGAATCATCAAATGAATGAAAGAATGCAGCGAACTATACACGAATCATCAAATGAATGAAAGAATGCAACGAATTATACACGAATCATCAAATGAATGAAAGAATGCAACGAATTATACACGAATCATCAATTGAATGAAAGAATGCAGCGAACTATACACGAATCATCAAATGAATGAAAGAATGCAACGAATTATACACGAATCATCAAATGAATGAAAGAATGCAACGAATTATACACGAATCATCAAATGAATGAAAGAATGCAGCGAACTATACACGAATCATCAAATGAATGAAAGAATGCAGCGAATTATACACGAATCATCAAATGAATGAAAGAATGCAACGAACTATACACGAATCATCAATTGAATGAAAGAATGCAGCGAACTATCCACGAATCATCAAATGAATGAAAGAATGCAACGAATTATACACGAATCATCAAATGAATGAAAGAATGCAACGAATTATACACGAATCATCAAATGAATGAAAGAATGCAACGAATTATACACGAATCATCAAATGAATGAAAGAATGCAACGAATTATACACGAATCATCAAATGAATGAAAGAATGCAACGAATTATACACGAATCATCAAATGAATGAAAGAATGCAGCGAATTATACACGAATCATCAAATGAATGAAAGAATGCAGCGAACTATACACGAATCATCAAATGAATGAAAGAATGCAGCGAATTATACACGAATCATCAAATGAATGAAAGAATGCAACGAACTATACACGAATCATCAAATGAATGAAAGAATGCAACGAATTATACACGAATCATCAAATGAATGAAAGAATGCAACGAACTATACACGAATCATCAATTGAATGAAAGAATGCAGCGAACTATCCACGAATCATCAAATGAATGAAAGAATGCAACAAATTATACACGAATCATCAAATGAATGAAAGAATGCAACGAATTATACACGAATCATCAAATGAATGAAAGAATGCAACGAATTATACACGAATCATCAATTGAATGAAAGAATGCAACGCATAATATAAAGAAAATATGTTTCTAATTAAGTGCCTCCCCACGAGAACAAAGTTAAGTGCAAGGTCGGCTTTTAATGTGAGAAAAATCCTTCTCCCCCAAAACGGAGCACAAATAATTTTTTTTAATGCCTCAGACTAGGATTTCTTTACTGGCTTAGGACAATGAAGTATGGTAACAGAACAGGCCAAGAAGCTGTTGTGAACGTTAGAATGAGTGCATGGGTTTGTATGGAGAAAGAGACCAAAAACGGGAGAAAAGTTAAATGTATTTTTTATTTGAAACGTTACAAAGAAGAGCATTAATGAAATCGAAATAATAGAAGTCGAGGAAAAAATTTTAAAAATAGGTAAAAAAAAAAAAAAAGAAACAAAAAAACGCCATGTTAAAAAACAACGAATGCACTTAATACATCAAAAGTTTCGGCATAAAGTAAGAAACATGTTAGATTGACCAAACAAGAGCAACAAAAAGAGAAGTTGATGAAAACAGGTGATGGGGGAGGAGGACAAATGAAGCAGCAATAATAAAACAAAACACGAAATTGACATTTTTTCAAAGGAAAACCTTTTTTTTTTTTTTTTTTAAACCTTTTTTTTTTTTAATCAATCAACGACTGCGATTTTCTTTTTGAGGATAAAAAATAGTTTGAAGTTTGAATAACAATAAAAAATTGTTCTTTCTTCAATAACTATTTTTTTTATGTGTAGAAATGCCGATAAATACAAATACCTGAATAATATTTAAAAGAAGGCTGAAAAGTTGCCTGGTGTTAAAAAACAAATAAAATGTAATGTTTTGTCTTGAATTCAAATGATGTCCTTATGTCATTCTTTTCATTCGAACTTTAGATTTGTCCGAAATATAAGATTCTGATGATGTATATATATATGCAAATTCACCTTCGCCCGTTGGTCTGTCCGAAGTTTTCTCAATAACTATGCCTTGAGAACTTTTGGAATTTGTACAAACATTAAACATGATATGAGTAAAAAAAAAAGTAACAGAACAGATTTTCCGGGAAAACTCCCGTTGCCCCCTAGGGGTGCCTTCGCGTTAAAATGGCTAAAATTTACACGTTTGTGCTTATTAAAAAAAACTTGATGCCTTGGATTTTTATACAACTTTCTGAAAAGTTTTAACTAACTGATTTCTATATAATTTTGTTTGTCTATACTTCGCGATAATTCTTGGATGTGCTCTTTTAGGGCGAATAAAAACAGTCTATTTTTGGGACTATTTTACCATATTTGTCCAAAATTTTCTGTGTATATCTATTTAGCAGTTTTGCATGATGCTGAACTCACATTTAAACACATGTTAAGGCTTTGGAGATTTTGGGGGCTAAATTGGAGGAGCAAATGATGGACTTATTCATTTCTTTTTTTTCCATTTTTTTTTTTCCATTTTTTTTTTTTGCGTGGTGCAGAACTCCAGTTTACATATGTTCAAGCTTAAAACTGCACGATTTGTTCATTTTCACCAGGATTGTACGTCTCCTGAGACATTTGAGACTAAATGGGGGGGGATGCTGAACTTTGTCATGTTTTTATGCCGCGTTTACTATGCATTCTCGGGGGACCGTGCATGCTTCACTTGTTTATTTTTTAAATCGCAACATTAGAACATAAGAATCGATGGTAAATTGACTCTATAATAATATATACGAAATCTGCATAATTAAAATATCATATTTAAGCGTATTTTACGACCGGGCTACACCGGGCGTCCCTGCTAGCTTAGATAACTATTTTGCAATTTTAACAAAAGAGCTATAATAATATCAGGGCATCTCCATTTACACCGAGCATCGACAGAATGCCAACATCAATATATTACATATGAAAAAGTCCGATATGTAATTCCCACAGGTCTCACTAATATATATATATATATATATATATATATATATATATATATATATATATATATATGTATATATATATATATATGTGTGTGTGTGTTATTTAATTTAAATATTCCTATAAGCTAACTCTTCTGAAGTATTTAAAAGTAGGAAAACAGTTTCGCACAGAATTTACTATAAAATAGTAATAATTTCCGGTCCATTTTAAACCTTACCTACTTTCCGGTCCATTTTAAACCTTACCTAATTGCTCAAGAATCGAAACAAATTTTTTTAGCAATTTTTTTTTTTTTTTTTTTTTTTTAACGGTTTCGAGCGGTTATCAAGGGTTCTTGTGAAAGACTTATGGACAGCCATTTTTAAAACTCCGACTCAACAGAGTGAACACTGTTTTCTATTAAAACAACGCTCGGTAATCAATTGAGTAAGATGGATACACAATATTCTTACCATTTACGACATGCCCTTCCCCATCTATACATGTATATGCATCGCGTGCAATACATCTAGTACACACACGCGCACATATATGTGACTGTGTGTATATATGTGCCTGTGTGTATATATGTGTCTTGAGACGGCACTCACCCGGACCAGTTAAGCCGACTCCTTTCAATGAATTTGCGAAAGCTGACCAAGCTCGGCAATATATCACCAACGCTAATACTATCGAAAGCCAATCACGGGTTCAATAGCGAACACAACACATAGTCGGACCAAGAATCAGTTTGGTATCGTGCTTAACCATTCTGAGCCATGCTTTAAGCCATGTTTTAAGCCGACTGCCTCATCGCTTCTTCTAGTCCTGATGAGATCGCCTCGTTTACAGCGGAGGCCGCAACCAGTCAAAGCGTCTCGTGAAAAAAAAACCGTTGGAGAGAAGTGATGTAGCGTTACATTCGGATCACCGTGTTCGACAAGAAGGGCACACGCAGGATGCGACGCAGAGAGAAATGATCAAAAACCTCCAGCCTGCGAAGATCAGCTGCTCTCGCAGGCCAGGACTTACAACAGTAGAGGAGAATGGTGGGGGCGAATGCTTGGTAGACTCTGACGTTTGTGAATAGCTTGGATTACTCACGAGAATGAAGGTGGCAGAAGACAAGGCGGGCGCTAGCGATGCCGCTATTAATATCTGCATCCCCTTGTCCAGTCGCAGTGATGAAAGAAGGGAAGCACTTCACCTCTTTGAGAACTTCACTATCCAAAACGATATATTAGGTTGGTGCACAAATAATGTCATTTTTTGACGTTCAAGCATGTATATAAAAAAAACAACATAAATTTGACACCAACCTAATATATGTGTATATGTGTGTGCATATATATTAGTGATGGGACGATTGTAAAATTTTCGCAAATTTCAATACAAGTACCGATTCTGATTCTTTTAAAATTTCATAACATATAATTAAAGATTCGATGCTATATAACAAGTGTTCAAATAACTGTACCCCCGTGTAATATCCGCATATATTTTGCAAAACGTAAAGAATACACTTGCGTATATAAAGAGTAGATATTTATAAATAAGTTTCTCTAATGTTTTTCTTTTAAAACAGATATTGTTTTCATTTGATCGTCGTAAATGCTATTTGAAATTTTCATATACAAATAAAACGAATCGACGTTTGACAAGCAAGAAAAGAAAACAATTTAGGAACAGAATAGTTAACAAAGTCCGTCTTATGCCAAGAATGAGTTTCTATATAATATTCTTACTATTTATAAAGCGATTCTTGACATTGGAACAGGTTTCTGTGATATATTCTCTACCTTTATTATATAAAATGTCCCTTTTTACAACAGTTATAAGGATTTGGTCTCATATTAGATTGATTTGCGTTACTGCAAAAGGAAAAACAAGATACAAATAATAAGAACAGCAAATTGATTAACACCTTTAGCTAAATCACTCCCCAAAAATGAGATTCTACTTTTCTTTTTTCTTTTTGAGCAATTACCCAGCGAAAAGAAAAAGAACAATTATTTTAGAATTTCGAGTAGGAAAACAGTTTCGCATATAAATTTAATGTAAAATAGTCATAATTTCCGGTTCATTTTTAATTTTAATCTTGCCTAATTGCTCAAAAATCAAAAATCAAACTAATGTTATAACAAAAAATGTAGCTCGATTATTGACATTTGATGTTTCTACAAGCCTTTGTTTAATTTTCGATTTTCAGCGCTTATCAAGGGTTCTTGTGAAAGGCTTATGGACAGCTATTTTTAAAATTCTGACTCAACAAAGTGAACACAAGTTTGTTTTTCCACTAAAACAACGCTTTAAAATAAGATTAAACACAAATAAACTTATCCAGGTAGGTAGAGGAGTCTTTGCCTCAATGACATTTACTTGTCTCATATTTGTTTTTCTTATCTTTTTTTCTGTTAGTTACAGTAACAAATGTCCGAATCTCATTCTTCTTTGGGAAAGTCTAAGTTTATATATAAATACAATTTCCTTTTTAATTCAGAAAAGTTCTAAGTGTTTTCAATTTATGCATTGTATCCAATATTTTGATAAACTCATCGTGAAATTTTCTTTATATTTTTCACTTGTGTCCAAAGCGAAGAATTGCCATAAAAATTAATTATTTCAAAAGAAGCCAATGGCAGACAATGTCCAGAGTGTGCCAACGAAACTGAAAATTATGTCGAAAGCATTTTAACTTTTAATGTGTGGACTGCAAAAAAAGTTTAACGAATATGTCCGAAAATGTTTCCAAAGGTAAGTTTACAGGAATTTACCAATGAATAAAATAAATCGGAATCAGTGGCTCTTAGTCTTTAGTCGTATGGTACAAATAAACAACTTTTTTTAGTCTTAGTCTTTAGTCGTATGGTACAAATAAACAACTTTTTTTAGTCTTAGTCTTTAGTCGTATGGTACAAATAAACAACTTTTTTTAGTCTTAGTCTTTAGTCGTATGGTACAAATAAACAACTTTTTTTAGTCTTAGTCTTTAGTCGTATGGTACAAATAAACAACTTTTTTTAGTCTTAGTCTTTAGTCGTATGGTACAAATAAACAACTTTTTTTAGTCTTAGTCTTTAGTCGTATGGTACAAATAAACAACTTTTTTTAGTCTTAGTCTTTAGTCGTATGGTACAAATAAACAACTTTTTTTAGTCTTAGTCTTTAGTCGTATGGTACAAATAAACAACTTTTTTTAGTCTTAGTCTTTAGTCGTATGGTACAAATAAACAACTTTTTTTAGTCTTAGTCTTTAGTCGTATGGTACAAATAAACAACTTTTTTTAGTCTTAGTCTTTAGTCGTATGGTACAAATAAACAACTTTTTTTAGTCTTAGTCTTTAGTCGTATGGTACAAATAAACAACTTTTTTTAGTCTTAGTCTTTAGTCGTATGGTACAAATAAACAACTTTTTTTAGTCTTAGTCTTTAGTCGTATGGTACAAATAAACAACTTTTTTTAGTCTTAGTCTTTAGTCGTATGGTACAAATAAACAACTTTTTTTAGTCTTAGTCTTTAGTCGTATGGTACAAATAAACAACTTTTTTTAGTCTTAGTCTTTAGTCGTATGGTACAAATAAACAACTTTTTTTTAAATAAATATATGTATTTGTTCTATTTTTTATTGTCAAGAAATAATAAAAAAGACTCGTTTTGGAATCGGAAATTAGGATCAAATATTTCCGATACCGATTCCGATATCCTCCAAAATTCTGATTTTTCGGGTCCCGATTCTGATTGCAATGAATCGTCCACACGCTTATGTGTGTGTGTAACATTTTGTCACAGAAATGTTAGCAATTGATAAATGAGCCTTTTTGTTAGCCTTGAACGAAACGATTTCAAATGGTAAAGGAATTAGTAACAGCCTGCTGATTGCAATGGAATGCATTCAGAACAAAATGCTTCAATCTGAATAAAAAGTTAATGAAAGTGATTTTCTGTAGGTCATCAGAAATTTGTAGATGAAAATACTGACATAATTCTATGATTTTATATGACTATTAGTGCTAACATTGGAGAATCAGAATTTTTCCTCGATTTTCATTGCTAAATAATAAAAATGGAAAGAAAATAAAAATGAACACAAGAGAGCACATGTTTTTATGTCGTCATTTTAGACTTCGCTTTTTTACGACTCTTTACGAGATTAAAGTTCGATAAAATATCTCGTTTTAATGCAAAGGAAAATCCAGTTTTCTATTTGGACACACTTTAATATATACTCTGCCGATAATGTTATTTATTTTGGTTTTCAGAAACATGTCGACTATTTTAAAATGTTGTTAATAACTGAAAAAAGAATGAAATACTTTGTGTCCCTTAAAAATAAAAAAAACATTTAAAAACATGATACATTTGAATTGTTTGATAGAAAGTCATTTCTAGTTTTATAATCCTTAGCAATAACATATATTTCACGTTATGTAAGACATTTCTCTCAACTTCTTCACGTGCACATATATATTCTTTACAGACATTTTTGCGCATATTTTATGGATACAATCTCCAAGCAAACACTGTCGATTTTGCGAAGAATATATATATATATATATATACATATATATATATATATATATATATATATATGACGGGTGTACCAATAAAATTGTACACTTTTTTAAATGACCATAAAACCAACATTTATTTTAAGAAAGAAAAGTCTGATACATGAAAATACTGTGAACAAATATAAAAAGAAGTTAATTATCAAGTGTTCAAATTATTGGCCATTGTGGTCCATGAACAGCTGAGCACGCCCACTGATTGAATCGAACACTTCCTAATCAGTTCAATTGATATGTTGACACATCTTCTTTCAATGGTTGCTTTCAACTCATTCATTGTAGCTCGTTTTGTGGTGTGAACTATGTACTTAACATGCCCTACTCACCCCCCCCCCAAAAGAGAAAAATCCATTGCCTGTGGGATCAAGTCCGGTGAGCGTGAACAGTACTCGATACTTCCTCTTCGTTTTAACTGTTTCACAGGTGACTATCAAGATATACTCTTACGTAATGATGATAGTGAGGAAGTGCTCCATCCTGTTGGAAGTGCCATTCTTTATTCCTAAACATCTTTTGGGAACGTGGTATAGCGTATTTATTTAGCAAGTTGAGATAATTTAAAGAGTATATACATTCTATTGGGACACCCTGTATGTATATATATATATATATATATATATATATATATATATATATATATATATATATATATATATATATATATATTATGACGTCGTCCTCTCCCCTGACCGGGATAATATGCGACTTGATATCGCTTGTAAATTCGACATTCAATAGATGCTTCATCTTTCGGGGAAAGACGGTTCAACCCGGCTAGAGTGAATGTTGGTTGTGCTGTACGTAATAAAATATCTTTAAATTCAAATTAATCTACACAAAAGTTGTATAAAAAAATTGACGATCTCAGAATAAAATGTACCAACGATAGTTGATATGCTGACAACTATCCATCAGTTATCCTCAAGTAGATTTTAGCCTTTATAATTAGTGACTTAGCAGTAATATTTAAAAAATACAATTCCTTAATTTCAATTTTTTGCATTAGTTTTTCTTAATGTTGGCGCCTTTTCTTGTTACTTTTCGTGTTTTTACTCGTCCACGAAAAATAGACCCGGCAGGAAGGCCAACTTTTCAGTCCACTTTCTTCGTCCCATCTGCCGCTAAAGTGTCACGCATGACTGCTTACATAAGTTAATTAGTGCAAATTCGTTTGTTGCAAAGACACTAACATTATAAAGCACAAATAAGAACTGTACGATTGTTTTTGATTGATGCAAGGCTACCAAGAACTTTCAGTATATTCAAGGAGGAAACTAAATGACCCGAAAATCCACCTCTCTCTTAAGAAAATGAATTGTTTTCTATTTTTGCTTTTAATTTTGTCATTGTAGGAAACATAAAATGGAATCTGTAAATATAAAATGTTTCCAAGTTTGCAGAGAAAGTAGTACAAAACTCTCGCACCTGACAGTATCCTATGTCGCAATAAAGCTTACATGCGGCCATGCATGTAGCCACATCGTAGCTGATGCATCAGTCACTAGGCTCTCCATCTTGAGCAGAGTGTATTAAAAGATTTTCTGACTTGATTAGTCCGGCATTGTCTGCCAAGCTTCGAACTCTGTCGCATCATGAGAGTGATGCATGTACGTACTTGTTTCACAAGTACTTACATGGAATATGTTCCAATAAACTTAACAACAACAATATGCCTTGTTTGGGGGTGAATAAATGTAATAAAATAGGTCTATCGTATTCTGTTTTTAAAATGCACAAGTGAATATGCATTTCACATTTTAATGCGAAAAAATATAGTGAAATAAGACGGTCACAGTTAATTTCGATTTTTTTTGCAAATCATGCATACATGTATATTTTTTTAACGTGGATGTTATCAATTTTTTATGGATGTTATCAAATTTTTTATGGATTTTATGAATTTTTTATGGATTTTATGAATTTTTTATGGATATTATTATTAAATTTTTATGGATGTTATTATCAATTTTTTATGGATGTTATCAATTTTTTATGGATTTTATTATCAATTTTTATGGATGTTATTATCAATTTTTTATGGATGTTATTATCAATTTTTTATGAATGTTATATTTTTATGAATGTTATTATCATATTTTTATGGATGTTATCATCATATTTTTTATGGATGTTATTATCATATTTTTATGGATGTTATTATCATATTTTTATGGATGTTATTATCAATTCTTTTATGGATGTTATCATATTTTATGGATTTTATGAATGTTTATGGATGTTATTATCAATTTTTATGGATGTTATTATCATATTTTTATGGATGTTATTAATTTTTATGGATGTTATTAATTTTTATGGATGTTATCAATTTTTATGGGTATTATCAATTTTTTATGGGTATTATTATCAATTTTTTATGGATGTTATCATATTTTTTATGGATGTTATTAATTTTTATGGATGTTATTATGAATTTTTATGGATGTTATTATGAATTTTTATGGATGTTATTATGAATTTTTATGGATGTTATTATGAATTTTTATGGATGTTATCATATTTTTTATGGATGTTATTAATTTTTATGGATGTTATTATGAATTTTTATGGATGTTATTATGAATTTTTATGGATGTTATTATCAATTTTTATGGATGTTATCAATTTTTTATGGATGTTATCATTGTTTATGGGATGTATCATATTTTTATGTATTTTATGAATTCTTTATGGATGTTATTATCAATTTTTTATGGATGTTATTATCATATTTTTTATGGATTTTATGAATGTTTATGGATGTTATTATCAATTTTTATGGATGTTATCAATTTTTATGGATGTTATTATCAAATTTTTATGGATGTTATTATTAATTTTTATGGATGTTATTATCACATTTTTATGGATGTTATTATCACATTTTTATGGATGTTTTTATCAAATTTTTATGGATGTTTTTATCATTTTTTATGGATGTTTTTATCATTTTTATATGGATGTTATTATCAATTTTTATGAATGTTATCAATTTTTTATGGATGTTATTATAAATTTTTTATGGATGTTAATATCATTTTTTTATGGATGGTAATATAATTTTTTTATGGATGTTAATATTATAATTGTTTTCTATTCATGTGTTGGAAAGAAATTAATTCACATTTCCACGTTTTGTACTTAATCAAAAAATAAACTAATAATAATAATTTACTTAACCGACGTTTTATCAAAAGAAAACCGGTGATTACATTGGCTGAAACGTTGTGAAATCAATATCCAAAATAGGAAGAATCTGAATGATTAAAAAAATACAAGTTATAAATAATTTTCTAAAAATCTTCTTGAAAATAAGTAATATCCTTTTCGCTTTTTTAATGTTTTCATCAGATGATTTAATATAAAAAAACAGTAATAATTTTAATATTAAAAACTCATCAATAATTTTAATACTTAAAGAATGTGACTACAAAATTTCAAATGTAACGGCTTCGAATACATTTTATAAAAAATAGTTTTACGATTAGACGAATTTATTTTTACCATTCGCAGACGTGTGTGCGCGTGTATGTATAAATTAATCACATGATATCTGTTGTGGGAGAACGAGGAAAAAATGAATGTACATAATTATACGCAATCATTAAGTTTGAAAATAAAATACATTTGAATTAGATTAATATAAGAGCTGTTTTAAGATAATGTTTCTCAGAGGCTACATTGCTACACAAACTACATCATCATATTAGATAGGATGAACAGGATAAATGTATGATACATGAACATAAACCAAGTGAACACCTTGACTCGAGATCGTAATTCTTAGAGGACACTGAACCATATTCTGCAGATAGCGGGGGAATCGTTTAATAAAAATATGTCTCTACACTATTTAGCTAGTACATAACTTTATGCTCTTACGATTGAGCTTTATCCTAAGCCAAATAATCTTAATATAGAGGATATCTGAAGAAAACGTTTTCCAAGGAGAAGATTCTGTGTTCATTGAAAAATATACGCACCCTTATAGAAAAGGCTTTTACGATGCAAATGGTCAATTAATTTATTAGAAAACTAAGATGTAAGGTATTTCATCACATCAACAAATCAGATAATAAACAGAAGATAATGACGAGGGGATACATTCCATCAGATTACGAAATGGATACGGATCAACACATGAAAGGAATTCATGTGAAAGTCTATGGACTTAAATCACAGAAGAATCATTTGGAGACATTGCGGACATGATGATTATAAATTATTAGGCACAACTGAAAATCATATTTCAAGTAAAAACTCTCTGACAAGCTACATATCATACAAACTTAAGTATCTTCACCGAATATTATGGGAACTTTATCGAGAAGACTTTAAATTAAAAATAAAGTCAGCGTTCGTATTTTGTTAACCTGGTATTCATCGTGACATGATAAAATCACGGCTGACTTATCTCCTCTTGTGTTAGATGATTTATGTGATCTCATCAATGGCAGATCGGAAAAATATGATAAAACTTTTTTTTTTACATTTTAAATAAACCTTTACTCGATCCAACATTCATTATTACTTGGTTAAAAGACAGAGATGTATCCCCCCCTAAATTTACGAAATTTCTGCTCTCATCAATGGCATGAATTTCGATAAAACTGGTTTTTAAATTTATTCAAAATTCTACTATCTGATTTGAATCTTTTATGTTAATATAAATGCGTGGAAGAAACGCAAGTGAAATGTTATGGACTTAAATTATAGAAGAATCCACCGTAAGATGCTTAAAAACTTTAAAAATTTGGATCTCGTAAGAAGCATTTAAATGAAGACAAATCTTGTTTTCCTTTTTGTTTACTACTGTATTAAATATAAACAATACAAAATAAATGAGAGAACTTAATATAATAGTTTCCGGTCCAAAAGTATCATTATGACCAAGCAAAAATAACTTTATTAGTGACATGCAATATGGTGTCCGTTCTACTAGATCTACAGCAGATGTACTTACAGTTATATATCATAAGATTAGCGAATCTCTCGACGGAGGCAACCTTTCTAGGGAAATTGCTCTTGACATATCAAAGGCCTTTGATAGGGTATGGCATAAAAATTTACTTCACAAGATTTCCAGCTATACCATAGGTGAAAATGTCTTCTCAATTATTAAATCATTTCTCTCTGATAGGTTCATAAGAGTAGCAGTTGATAGGCAGAAATCAGAAGCTCACAGTATTAATGCTGGAGTCCCTAAGGGGTCCATCCTGGGCCCAACTCTTTTCCTGATCTACATTAATGATCTTCCAAATCATATCCTTACATCATTCGTAAACATTTATGCTGATGACACTACCATCTATGGTAGCACATCTAAGACCGTAAACGAACAAGTTCTCTCCAATTCTCTCTCCTCTGATCTTGACCACGTGGTACAATGGGAAAAGAGGTAGCTTGTTACTTTTAATGCATCTTAAACCAAGCTCCCATCTTTACATCATCAACGCTCTGATCCCCATCTGGTATGAATTGAAATGAATGGCTCTCGTCTTGGGGGGGGGGCTCATGTTTTCACAAGCTTCTGGGCTTGACCTTTACTTCTGATCTGAAATGGAACACGTATATCCAAAGCCGCTGGTAAAATGGTGGGATCCTTCTATCGATCCAGTAGATATTTCACTGCAGATGCAATTCTCTATCTATGTAAGAGTCAGGTAGTCCAAAGATGGAGTACTGTTGCCACATCTGGGCAGGAGCTTCTAGAAAGGACTTATCCTGTCTTGATAGAGTTCAAAATAGACTTTGTAGCCTCATAGGAGATGTCCTTTTCTCTTCCCTGCAACCTCTTTTTACAGAAGAGATGTTGCTTTATCGTTATTTTTATGGCAAACGCTCGACTGAGCTCCAATCTATGGTCCCCCCTCGCCAAACTTTCACAATAAACATTCGTCTAGCTGAAAACACTATCAATAATTCCCCTACTTTGTATATGTGCCTAAAGCTAAACGTAGAGTCCATGATTCTTAGAATTGCACGCATGTGGAACTCTCTTCCGTTTTCCTGCTTTCCAGCTGACTACAATGTGGTTGTCTTCAAGTCCAACGTAAACAATTTCTTGATGAGCCGTTCCACTTTAGTTAAAAAATTTACCGATTTTTCATCACTATCGATCACTATATTGTCCAATTGACTACTGTACACACTTTAACCATTATCCTCGAGTGGCCTCTGGACCGTGATAAGTGGTGATGCCTATGTAAAAAAAGTAGATATAAAAATATACAGTAACCAAATCGATAATAATTTTTGTAATCATCCTCTACAGTTTCATCTTATTTAGCCATTACATAATAGGTACGAATATCACTGAAAATTAAGTAATCCAATTGAATTGGACCAACGGTCGGCGATATAGGAAAATACATTGTTCAAAGTTATCAGCTATGTCTGACTTATCCTGTGAATAGGGAAAACACCGAAGGGTCTAGTAGACAGAATATCAGAGGTCGCCGAACAATCAACAACACTTCGGATTTAGTGAAGGCGGATCGATATCGTGCGATTGGTTTTCTGATATCGATCTGCAATTACAAAAAGGTCAGGCAAATGCATTTAACTGTTTATTGTGATTACTCTTTGTTATCTGTTCAATTTTCTCTGGCCACGTCCACAGAAAAATATGGCCGATATAAATCAAAGTTTTCGTGTCAAAAAGAAAAGAACGAAAGATCAATATATATTACGTGCTCGTATTTATCCCCACAAATGGGCCAATATCTACTCGGCGATTTGAAAAATCGTTTTTTAGCGTCGAGTTAATGGTTATCGATCCAGTTCTTTGCATTCGATGCTCAATAATGATAGCCTTATACCAAAACGAAACTAAGCAGAGCAAATGAGTGATTTAATTTTGAATTTATTGAACATAGGTGTAATCGATACATTTTATGTATTTAGTCCTCATTGTTCGATATTAGTAAAAATGAGGTAAGGCCATAAATAATTAAGTCAGGCATAATCAACTTTATTGATATATTTATTTTGATAAATCAACCCGAATTAAAGATTTAAAATGCACTGAAACTATCTAGACGATGAGTGTTGTTTTATCTGTATATGTGTAAACTTACGTGTAAGTTCAAGAGGCTGTGTATGGGCTGTCACTATATTTAGTAGTCCATGCTGTTGTTTATGTTGTTATCCGAGATTCTTATAACCAAGCGAGCGCAAAGAGATTTAAGTCGCTTAGAAGTAGTGTAGGTTGCATTTAATTACAATGTGTTATGACTGACATAAGTTAGTGTGGCAAGTTGGGCTGTCCTTATGTTCTTGCTTACATAGTCAACACCAGCAGGTGTTCAAGTCCTGGACCGATTTTTTCAGACAAGTTAGAGTCTAATATCGGCAATCAATCAAGATAAATTATTTTGATAGAACTGACCAATCAGTATTAAGTATTAAACTATCGAATATTTTACAGAGATCTTGTCCCTTCTGCTTTTGTACTTTTGCTAATATGGCTGGAACAGAAATTTGCAGAAATATATTTTCAAACTTAAGTGTATTGTATATACCATGTGTAGCATGTTCAAATTCAAGGGTGGTATGTTAATATGATTGATAGCATTTGCACGTAAGATCATCTATGACCGCAGATTTTAATGATTTCTTTATGTGGCATAAATATTTTAAATTTGTAACTTGTATTAAATTACAAATGCAATGTTTACGCACACACACACACATATATATATGTATATATATATATATATATATATATATATATACATATATAATCGCATAAATTAATATACGAAGATATAATTTTATGCGTAAATTTTCAGTATTTATTTCAACTGTGCTCAATACATAGCTACAGCTACGTAGTAAGTTATGAAAATATATATGTGCCAATTAAGCTACACAGAATATTCCGCGTTTTATTCTCGTGAGAATTCGTCAGTCTGACGGGGATGAAACGCGGAATATTCTGTGTAGCTTAATTGCCATATGTATTTTCATAATTTACTATATATATATATGTGTGTGTGTATGTGTGTGGGGGGGGTGAACGCCTTCGACTTCTTTCCTTGTACTGCTAAACTTTGAAATTCCATGCCTGTTTTCTGCTTCAATGCTTATACGAACCTGTTGAAATGTAAATGTAATTTGCACACACCAATCGCTGCCCAACTCACCACAATCCCGTGTTGAACACGACCCAAAGAGTAGCACCTGACGTTCAAAATGACAGTATGCCTTCGGTGGATTAAAAAAGTTAATAACGTGTTAATGAAACATAAGGAATAACCTGTATAATAGTTCCAGGTGATAATGCTGTGGATATTTATAAGAAAGTTGGCTACCTCTACCCTGCTAGGAAAAATACTTACACATTATGCTATATCTCTACAATATCACCTTTTGCTCACGCTTGAACTATTGCTACTATAGTTGGGTCGGTGTATAGTTTCCCTCTATCGGAAAATCAAATCCAGAATTTGCAATCTAATTGGTCCAGCCCTTGTCCCATCGTCCCAGTGTTACATCTCTGTGCATGTTTTAGAAATATTTCAACAGATTGTGCTCCGAAGAACTAATACTATTGGATCCCTCTTGACGTAAATGCGCCCGACTAACTCGACAAGTAGCAAAATTCCACGCCCTTATTGGAGAATCCCCTGTTGCTGAACAGCCTTCTTCTCTGAAAGTTTCTTTGCTCAATCTACTTCCCCGACTATACTAACATGCAGAAGGGTCAGTGTAATATGAACAGACATCTCGCTGCTCAACTCCCTATTCAGAATGTCCCTGTAGGCATGGTCACTAATTCACACTTGAATTTTGGTGGCAAATTACCTTGTTTGCGATGAAATATGAGTAAAAGGTAAATTACTAGAGCCACAATATCTTTATATATAAGTAAATGATAAGTATGAATACAATAGTTTTATATATAAGTGAATGATAAGTATAAATACAATAGTTTTATATATAAGTAAATGATAAGTATAAATACAATAGTTTTATATATAAGTAAATGCTAAGTATAAATACAATAGTTTTATATATAAGTAAATGATAAGTATAAATACAATAGTTTTATACATAAGTAAATGATAAGTATAAATACAATAGTTTTATATATAAGTAAATGATAAGTATAAATACAATAGTTTTATATATAAGTAAATGATAAGTATAAATACAATAGTTTTATATATAAGTAAATGATAAGTATAAATACAATAGTTTTATATATAAGTAAATGATAAGTATAAATACAATAGTTTTATATATAAGTAAATGCTAAGTATAAATACAATAGTTTTGTATATAAGTAAATGATAAGTATAAATACAATAACTTTATATATAAGTAAATAATAAGTATAAATACAATAGCTTCATATATAAGTAAATGCTAAGTATAAATACAATAACTTTATATATAAGTAAATGATAAGTATAAATACAATAGTTTTATAAATAAATGATAAGTATAAATACAATAGTTTTATATATAAGTAAATGATAAGTATAAATACAATAGTTTTATAAGTAAATGCTAAGTATAAATACAATAACTTTATATATAAGTAAATGATAAGTATAAATACAATAACTTTATATATAAGTAAATGATAAGTATAAATACAATAGTTTTATAAATAAATGATAAGTATAAATACAATAGTTTTATATATAAGTAAATGATAAGTATAAATACAATAGTTTTATAAGTAAATGATAAGTATAAATACAATAACTTTATATATAAGTAAATAATAAGTATAAATACAATAGCTTCATATATAAGTAAATGATAAGTATAAATACAATAACTTTATATATAAGTAAATGATAAGTATAAATACAATAGTTTTATAAATAAATGATAAGTATAAATACAATAGTTTTATATATAAGTAAATGATAAGTATAAATACAATAGTTTTATAAGTAAATGATAAGTATAAATACAATAACTTTATATATAAGTAAATGATAAGTATAAATACAATAACTTTATATATAAGTAAATGATAAGTATAAATACAATAGTTTTATAAATAAATGATAAGTATAAATACAATAGTTTTATATATAAGTAAATGATAAGTATAAATACAATAGTTTTATAAGTAAATGATAAGTATAAATACAATAACTTTATATATAAGTAAATGATAAGTATAAATACAATAACTTTATATATAAGTAAATGATAAGTATAAATACAATAGTTTTAAACATAAGTAAATGATAAGTATAAATACAATAGCTTTATATATAAGTAAATGATAAATAAAAATACAATAGTTTTAAACATAAGTAAATGATAAGTATAAATACAATAGTTTTATATATAAGTAAATGATAAATAAAAATACAATAGTTTTAAACATAAGTAAATGATAAGTATAAATACAATAGTTTTATACATAAGTAAATGATAGGTATAAATACAATATCTTTATACATAAGTAAATGTTAATTATAAATACAATAGTTTTATATATAAGTAAATGCTAAGTATAAATACAATATCTTTATACATAAGTAAATGATAAGTATAAATACAATAGTTTTATATATAAGTAAATGATAAGTATAAATACAATAACTTTATACATAAGTAAATGATAAGTATAAATACAATAGCTTTATATATAAGTAAATGATAAGTATAAATACAATAGTTTTATATATAAGTGAATGATAAGTATAAAGACAATAACTTTATACATAAGTAAATGATAAGTATAAATACAATAGTTTTATATATAAGTAAATGATAAGTATAAATACAATAGTTTTATATATAAGTAAATGATAAGTATAAAGACAATAACTTTATACATAAGTAAATGATAAGTATAAATACAATAGTTTTATATATAAGTAAATGATAAGTATAAATACAATAGCTTTATATATAAGTAAATGATAAGTATAAATACAATAACTTCATATATAAGTAAATGATAAGTATAAATACAATAGCTTTATACATAAGTACATGATAAGTATTAATACAATAGCTTTACACATAAATAAATGATAACTATAAATACAATAGCTTTATATATAAATAAATGATAAGTATGAATACACTAACTTTATACATAAGTAAATCATATGTATAAATACAATAGCTTTATACATAAGTAAATGATAAGTATAAAGTAACGAAATTAAAATAACCATATGAACAAAGCAGCAAAGCAATATAAGAAAATTAATTTAGAACGTTTAGAAATTGTATTGTGAACCTAGGTTTATATTCAAAGATCAAAAAGCTGATTTTGATAATAACCGAATAAATTAATAGCATCCGGGGTAGATAGTTGTATTTATCGTTACAACTAACTTAGAAATTGATATAGTAAAATTATTTGAAAGGAGTTCGATTTAATATGTTGGTAAAATAGGGAGTAGAACGGATTGTAGTTTAAATATAATATCCGTGCCAAGATAGGTGCGGCGAATTCAGTCCAAGTTACCGATATAAAGGATATATATATATATAAATTATTACTATATGTATATGCCTAACATTTTATGTATCTTTTTCAGTATTTACTTCGACAGTGCTCAATACGTAAGTAAAGCTGGTAGTAAATGCCACGAGAATATATAAAAAGACAGAAGCCTGACGAGTCCTCACGAAGATGAAACGTGGAGCATTCTGTATAACTTGCTATATATCTATACATGTATATTTTAATTGCTATTGCAGACGAAATTGTTTATGCGTATGTTACGTTTTTGCTGTATGTTTATGATTCGTGTTAGTTTCTTTCGAATATTGATAGTTTTTTTTTTTTGTGGCATCGTCTCTAGCCTTGGTGTGGACATTTTTTACAACGACAGCGTTTTTGGGAATAGCCAAGAATCACACCAACAATATAATTTGGTACAAATGTTATGTTTTAGTGAAAGAAGTAAATGAATTATGTGTGTCTGTGTATACGTACATGCCTAATAAAAGAGAAATAAATCAATATTGAAATAAAATAAGGATAACCCGTTAGCAAATTCTAAAACATAAACAAAATTTCGTAAATGAAAAACGGAGAAATACGAAATTTTAAAACAAACAATTTTTATACAAGAGATAAGAATATAAACGTTATTTTCAGTCATTTATGCAAACATAAATCACAAATCAAAATGTTTATAATGTGAATAATATATGAATGTAAGTAATATACTTATGTGAGTATTTGGTAGCGTGGCTATGTGTATGTGTGTACATTGGTTGATCTTATTCTTTTTTTTTTACACAGTGATCACCACTTATCAAGGCCCGGAAGCCACTCAGGGATAAGGGTTATTGCAAGTACATTACGTTAGTGTGGAAATTTGATGAAGTGTTTACTTAAGGGGGCGGTTCATTAGGAATTTGTTAACATTGGACTTGAAGACATCCAAGTTGTAGTCCGGTGGGAAGCAGTCAGACGGAACAGAGTTCCACAGACGTGCAGTTCTAAGAAAGAAGCTTTGTTCATAGAATCCGCGTTTTGATTGAGGCACAGATATAGAGTGGGGGAAATTTTTCACAGTGGATTCAGCTAAACGGGTGTTTTTCGTGACAGATTGGCGAGGGGGGACCAGAGATTGGAGTTCAGATGAGCACCTGCCATTAGTTAGTACGCGTATAACCGTGAGAAGTAATCCATACCTGTCCTTCTGACTCTCGCTAGTGCATTGAAATATGTTTGCGATATGGAGAAAAAGGGTGTGTGAATCAGTTCTTTTCGCTCCCTCGCTGGACAATCAGAACAAAGTGAAGAAAGAAAATGGTAAGCTATTCGAACCATTTGCTTATTAGTGTCCATTCAAATCTCTTTACGATTCAATCATCACAATGATTTACATTGATTTTTTTTTATTATTAATGCTGCATTTTATAAGTATTGTTATAAAAACCTTGTAAGAAATCAAATATATCTGTTTTAGATTTTTAAAACTTATTTTAAAACTTCAATTTCGTTTTGATTTTCTTTATCTATCGATTTTGTTTACCAAATTATTTTTATGGGTTGGAAAATTACATATTTTTGCCTGCCTTGTTCATAATCTTATTAATTGAACCAAATTGTCATAAAACTAATTTTCTTGTTTTCATTTTTATAAAACTATTAATTGTCATAAAACTAATTTTCTTGTTTTCATTTTTATAAAACTATTAATTGTCAAATACTTCCAAAACTTTTAATGTTGATTTAGGACGGATTTTAAAGCCAGAAACGACAGCTTAAATGTTTTTAAATTTTGTTCAAAGTAAAAATTTTCCCGAAAGAATTTTTTTCCAAGTGGCAACAGCATATTAAAATGGGTACCTTGAAATGCATTCTGGTGGAATTATTTTCATAATAAAATTATTTTCAACGGGATCTTTTTTAGTTCGTTTTAATAATTTAAACCAGAGAAACACCCGACTTCAATTTTGTTCATGATATTAACAACTTCCTGTTTTGGGTAGTTTACTCTGTTTTTGAGCTGATCTTAATTGATTTATTTGTTAAATTGTTATGAGAAAGTATAGAACAGTTGACAAAGCCCCCTCGCTGTGTTGAGAATAGATTTCTAAATGGTTCTGCAGTTTAATGACTGTGTTGAAATAATAGTGTCGTTGTTTTACACATCATTATTAAAATTGGAGCTTTGTTACCTATTTTATACTTTCACCTAACAATTTAATAAATATATTAATAAATTTGAGAAACTAAAATTTTCCTCTGGAGTTATATTACGGATAAAATCTCATTAGCAACTGAATCTCACCAGACATCGTTAACTACGGACCTTTAGTGAAGCATCCTTCTGATTGCAATTTACACGATTGCATTATTTTATTTCAATAAATATTCGATTAATATAACAATGATGTGTAAGTCAGGTCTAGTGGAGAAGTAGTCACAGTTTTATGAAGAGATTTGCGCTTTTGGCCTTTCGATCCGTACTAAGATAGTGTAGATAATATAAAATACATTTTCATCGCTTTTCCGTTTCCATATGTCCAAGAAGTGCCAGGTGATTGTGACGTCATCATGTTGTATAAATAGTATTGCCGTATATTTTTTTATATTCGCTTTTCTTTTCATTTTTGTAATCTTAGCAGCCTGACGTTGTCCATTAATCTCGCAGGGGCTCGTGTAATTACCACGAGGCTTATGTACACATTTGGAGAAGATTGGCGTGGGGTGAACTCGCCTGACCCCCCCCCCCATCTCCGTGGGCTGGTTTTGAAAAGATGAAGCGTGAGGCGCTCAATGAAGGTGGGAAAAGGCGTGAGGTCTCATTAGTTAAAGCAACATCTGCTAATGAAATAATGGCCACTTTTGAGGATGAGGCGAAACATTTTCCGCTTCGATTTTTCTTCCCGGGGGGATGAAGCGAAAACGGGTCCGTCTATGTTGAACGTTTTTAGCTTTAGCAATATGTCAACACAGACGCACAAATAAACGATCCCCTTGTTCTGTATTTTTTTAGATGTGGAGTAATTATTCAAATTTTTCAAACTAGTTCTCATCTTGAGTGCATTTTTGCACAACGTTTCAGTCGATGTAACCTCAGATCATCTTCAGGTGTATCGTGTCCAAGTGTATCTTGTCGAACTCGAGAATCTGCACGGGATTTTAATCAAAATCCTCTCTTTAATCTGCGGGAGTCGATGGAAGTCCTTAGCAATTCGCAATTGTATTTTTTGGTCGCCCGCACTGTGTATTGAACTCTCGACCTTCAGAAGAATGTAACTTTTAAAACTGAATTTTGCTAAGTATTTTATCTACTGCACCACAGGTCTTTGACTGTTCGACAGAAAGATTCTCAAGTTAGAAATATATATCTGAAGAAGGTAGGCGTTTACATCAACTGCAACGTTATTCAAATGACACTCCAGATGAGAAGAGTAGTCGTAAGAATCCCAATAATACGAAACGATGCCCATTTTAAAGGTGCATGTAAATGTATGTCGTCTTTTTATAGTGTACACTTTTGGAAAGACAAGTTGGCCCATTTCCGACTTTTGTTTTACAATGTGGCTATCATCTCTTATCAAAGCCCGAAGCCAGACGAGGATAAAAGTTAATGAGTGTTAGGCTGTCAGTAAGATAACAATGTGATGGTCGCTAATGGTAGAACTTGTTTGAATATATAAGAGGACAGATCAAAAAGAACTTGTTTCCATTAGACTAAAAAACGGTCATGTTATTGTAAGCTAGGAAGCAGCTCGCGGTATTATGTTCGCCACAGACGGATAGTTCTAAGAAAGAAACTTTGTTCATGGAATTTTCAGTTAGTGTTAGGCACAGATACAGAATAAGCAAAATTGTTGACAGTTGTTGTAGTTAGACGAGTGTCTGTTGCGAATGTTCTACAGAGAGGGGGCATAAATAGAAACTAATTTGAGCTCCTGTCGAGGTTTGTGTTCGTATAGTTATGACTACCAATGTCTGTTTCAAACTGTCAGGGTTTTTTGGGTTTTTTTTGGGGTTTTTTTTTTTCATTTTTGGGCGGGATGAGATATGATTCGATTCGGTCCGAGAATGTGTAATTTCCATTAATTATGCCAAAACACGATTCATTCGAATGCCGCGAATTTCGACGGAACTGATGTGTTCGTATCGATTCTGAGCACGCTTGTTCACTAAACGTATCTTCTGGATAATTTTCTAATTTCTCGAAACTTAACCAATGACGTTAGATTTTTGGCTGTAGCTGAATTTTTTTAAACTTGAAACTTCAGCCAGTCCGAGCTAGGAAAAACAAAACATCTGAAATTGATTATCATTATCAAGTGTATTTTGTCTAATCTGGGGATCTGCACAGAATTTTGAACGGGGCTTCTGAAATTGATTATCATTATCCAAGTGTATTTTGTCTAATCTGGGGATCTGCACAGAATTTTGAACGGGGTCTTTTATTAAATTTAACGGGGATAGCATGTTCTCGTTCCGTAAACTATCACTTTGTAGAAGTCCTAAATCCAAATATCCAAATAATACGATATTTTAAAAATTGATTTCAAAGATTTATTTGTCGCGATTGACTTCACTTTATTCATTTTGGTTCAATTTTTTAATTAAATGCTAGCGAAATTAGTTCACGAGTTTTCCCGCCTAAAATGAAGAACTGGATAAATTCCTGTTCCTACTCCTGTACTCCGTATGTGACAAAATGACCGTGATTTAAAAGCACTGTGATCATAATACGAGTTTATCATATTATTTTATTAGTTTTCAATTTTTATTGTGTTTGAAAGGTAAAATTTCAAAGTTAAATAAAAAAAACTTATTTTACACCTTAAAAAATTATAATGAAAAATGTTATCATGGTGAATAAAAAATAAGTTACATTTGAAATTTGAATCAAGGATTCTTAGTAAATTATATTGCATTAGAAAAGATATAACTTTACTAAAATTTTATAATTATCCAAAAAAAAGTGAGTTTAGTAAAAAGAAAAAAAGTGTTATACCTTAATTTTCCTTATTTTTACAGATTATAAAAATAAATAATTAAAATACTTCTATTTTGTTGAAATAAAAATGAAGTGTTTATTGAATTATAATATCTTAAATATACACAATTGACATTTTATTTTTGTCCAAAAAGATTCAAATTTAATATTAGTTTTAAATTCAATGAAATTACTGATGATATATTTTTACCAATATATTCCCTTGAGATTTAAAATAAAACTTTTTAAAAACTTTGTTCAAAACTTTTTCTATTTTTAGTATGAACTTACTTTCTGCTTTAATTTTATTCCCTGAAATAAAATTTGGATGCCGCCAGGTGGTGGGCAGAAGTAAGGTGCAAATCGCATCTCTTTATTGCAGTACCCTCCATCCATTCTTCTTCAAATTAATCATTAGTAGAAATTATTCAATATCTAAATTATTTTTATTAGTCAAACTGAATGTTAATATTTCATATTTTTTTTTAATTTCAAGATTATAAAACATTACGCTGATGTGTACACGTACAAAAGGGAAACATTGGAATGTGGCGTTTTAAAGTTTTCCGCAAATTATTGACAGAAAATATTTTTCTACTTACGGTTTTTGTGCGAATGTATTCAATAAACTGTGCTTAAATCAATGATTACAACATTATTTCCAGAAATTATTTTTTCAACAAGTTATATTGATTTTATTAACACGGACTTTATGGGTATTTTTCGTAATATATAAGAAATATTTTTTTGAAAATTTTATTAACATCTATGATGTTTTATTTTCATAAATAAAGCAAAATAAATTCACGCGTTTTTTAGCACTTAGATATAATTTAGTAAAGGCATTTTGTTTTAACAAAACATAGTTTTACTAAGATTTAAAAAAATGAGTAGCTTATATTACGTGATCGTTAATTAAAAAATACTGAAAATTCCATTAACATCGGCTGCTTTTTTAATCTTGTTTAAGTGAAGTGGGGAGTAAAACTGATTTTGCGTTTTGGAGATCCGCTTATATTTTTGCACCTACGTATCATATTGATTTTTTTATTTAAATTATAATTGCATTAATTGTACATCACTTTAGTGTTAGTACATTCTAAACATTAATGAATATTTTAACGTTCGTATCATTTCATGGCTACGAATATCTCGGAGAAACGTGCTTATGTAGAACTGAGGAATTTGGTTGGCAGAGTGGATTTAAAAAAGTATTGTCTATACGCAAACACTAGAAAGATGATACTATCTTATAGGAAAGAGTATTTATTTTACAGGAAAAGAGTATTTATTTTATAAGAATACTGGTATTTATTTTATAAGAATACTAGTACTTATTTTATAGAAATAATCATATTTTTATGGGAATAAGACGTTTCATTTTATAGGAATACTAGTAGTTATTTTATGGGAATATTAGTATTTGTTTTATAAAAATAATATTTATTTTATAGGAATACTAGTATTAGTACGATAATAGTATTTATTTTCTAGGAATAATATTTATATAGGAATACTAGTATTTACTTTATCAGAATACTAGTATTTATTTTATCAGAATACTAGTATTTATTTTATCAGAATACTAGTATGTATTTTATCAGAATACTAGTATTTATTTTATAGGAAAAATTGTATTTATTTTTTAAAAACAATACTATTTATTTTTTTAAATTCTATTACTTATTTTATAGAAATAAAAATATTTATTTATAGGAATAATAGTATTTATTTTATAGGAATATGATTTCTTTTAAAGGAATAATAGTATCTTTATAGGAATAAAGGTATTTAGCTCATGAGAATAATGGTATTTTTATAAGAATAATAATATTTATTTTATAGATAAATAGTATTACCGAGTTCAACAGAAAATTACCAAGTTCAACAGAAAATGTCCAAGTTTAACCAAAAAATACCAGGGGATGTTTGCTGGAAAATTACCGACTACAACAGAAATAAAAACAGTGGCCGAAACGTTGTGTATATATTAATAACGACAATCAACTTGGGAATATCACTGGGGGGAAGCTGTAAATATTGAAAACAACGATACCACATCTCAAAAGGCCGGAAGACACAAGAGTTGGGAGGCTGTAAATATAACTACAAGAAAGATGAGGATACTCGATAAAATATGTAAATAATGTAGATTCACTTTGTCTTGTGTGAGTTTCGTCTGTTTCCTTTTTTTTTTTTTTTTTGCAGTTCCCGTTTTTCATCTTT